>NC_048598.1:108532290-108849551 GCF_003668045.3 Cricetulus griseus | reverse complement strand
GGGGATGGTGGGATGGGGGTGGTGGGGTGTTCTGGCCTGGGGTCAGGAGCAGGCAGGAGCTCACTCACCTAGTTCCAGGTCAGTCTGCGGTGGCGGAATCCATGGAAACTATTTTTAAAAATAAGATTATAGGTTAGTATAGCATTAAAAAGAAGATAGGTACTGCTTTTATGGATAAGTCCAGTTCATTTCCCAGTATCCATACATGAGGGTTACAACATGTGGTAACTCCAACTCCAGGGATTCAACATCTTTAGGCCTGGAAGACACTAGCATTCAGATGAGCACACACAAACCTAGGCACACATACATATAAACAATATATTCTTGTTCTTCTTTCATAAATGATATCTTTGGTATTTTTCTTGGTCTAGACAATGTCTTGGTAGACATCACTGGCTGGCCCTTGTTACATTACCCAAACTGGCATTAAATTTACAATCATTTGCTTCAATCATCTGAGAAGTGCTATTACATTCATGAGTTATTACAACTGTACAATTGACAAAATTTTATATTATCCTTTATATTATTGACATGCTAAATAAAATGTGTAGAATATATATTTAGATTACTAGAAAATTTATTATAGTTAATTTGAGTAACTTGCAGAGATGCGATATTCTCCAAATAATAAGAAATAGCACCTGAGAAGAATAGACATGTTTCCTTATTTTTAAACAACTTGTTTCTTCCTGTCTCATCTTACAGCCCTGGCTATTGTTTCTGTTTCTCTGTTCAGTAGAAATGATGGTCATTAGTATTATGCTTTTGCATTTTGTAGGCATTGTACTAGAATTTCACCATTAAGAGTGAAATTTATTGGGTATTTTGTAGAATGTATTTTAGTTCCCATCAAATTCTTAGTTTCTGATTTATTAACCATGAGTTGGGAATTATTTCAAGTGCTTTTCATTGCAATGAAGGCACATCTCTACAAGTTACACATCTTTTTTTCTTTTTTCTTTCTTTTATTTCTCTTTTGTCAAAGCTGCCCATGTCAGCTTCTGTCTTGTTATATTAAATAAAATATGTTTCTCTGTCTAGAGTAGTCTAGAAGGAAAGGTAAGTTTGGAGGAAAGGCTGTAAGAAATTTTTCTGGCCAAGCATTTTGTAAGTAACATTAACCCTTTGAGTGACTGATTTGAGAGTAGGAAAATTCTGCCTACAACCTCCTTTAACACATAGTCTCCCATTTTGATGGAGTTTACCAATTAGAGTAGAACCTGTTGGCCATTGAGCCCCAGTCTATGTCTCACTAGTGTGCTACTGTACCTGGTTTTTCTATGGTGCTTGCAATCTAATTCAGGTTCTTGTGCTTGCAAGGTAAATTGCTTTACCAACTGAGACAAAAACACAGCCTTAGGCCTATAGTGAATATTTTCAGCACTGTTCAGAGAATAATTCTACCACTTACAAGGAATTTGTGATGTAAAAAGCATCAAATGATACTAAAATTAAAGACAGGTGATCTCGTGAGGTTTCCTATCACCTAAAACAGCACTACCACCAGGGAAAAATAGAAAATGGTGAAAGCAGAGGAGGGACACCCAAGATTGGGCTTCAGCTAGCTATATTCACTTTAAGGGTGTGACTTTCCCAGAAAACATAATAATTATCTTTAATTCATGTTTATTTCTCTTAAACTTCTGTAAATGGTATCAAACAATCTGCAACAAATGTTTTCTCAACATCCCCTGATAATTTCAGATTATCCAAACCAGGCTAAGATGGATGTACCTGAGATATAGTTGTGTCTTCCTCTGGGCTGAACTAGTCTCCTTTGGGGAAGAAGGTGGCTCACAGGGCTCAGGATATTTATGAAACTTAAGCTAAGAAAGTTACAAAATTCATGAGGTTCCTCTCCAAATTTATAAAACACTAAGCAGGTGCTGGAGAGGGATAAAAACTTCAGTAGAGTTTGTCTGAAAGTTTGTCAGGGAACTCCAAGGATTTAGCTGTCCTGGGTCGTCACCCACACTGGGGAGGGTTTTTGTTTGATGTAGATATTTTTTAATCTCCCATATACTTGTAAGTAATCTTCATCCATACTACTGTATGTAACACCAATAAACTCATTGACTCACCCAGCTCCACTTGAGAGGAATCATTACATTGGTCTGTTGTTGATGCCCTATCTATGATATGTGAGCCATGTGCTCATATCTTCTCCAGGAAAAGCCACACAACAGATTAGCATATTGCTGATGAAACAGACAATTGCCAGAGTTTGGGTCCCATTTCATATGTGCTTTGAGGAGATCTTTTAATTCCATCCAGGATGTCATTTAGCTGAAGATGAATATGTGTTCCAGTATTTTCATCATCACTATGCCCAGTGAATTATGTGATACCCTATATTTATAGGTAACTAACACTAATAAAGATGAAGTCATATGTCCAAGGCCAGTGACAGACCTAGATATGCTCTCATAATTAAGAACTATTTTCTTTACCCCATGCAGGCTTCAGCAAACCATTCTTGAATAGCCAGTTTGTTCCTTATACATATTAAATAACCAGCATGTTACCACACATATACTTAATATCAATGTTTCCTATATTCTTTCTCCATTTCCATCCATGCTTTGAATGTTTTGCATGAACTTATTTCTCAACTTATAAACATTGAGCAGGAAAATATCATATTTTTGTTTTGCTTTGATTTTAGTAATAAAAGAATACTAGCTGGCATTTATTATAAAAAATTTTCTGTGGTAATGCACGGCAACTGTGAAGCAGGGATGGTGATGATGATGATGTGATGGGCATGGTCTCTCTCTCTCTCTCTCTCTCTCTCTCTCTCTCTCTCTCTCTCTCTGTGTGTGTGTGTGTGTGTGTGTGTGTGTGTGTGTGTGTGCATACACACACCTGTGGCACCTGTGGATATGGAACTAGAGTGATCTCCCTCTATCACTCTTCATCTTATTTGGGGAAATAGAGTTTACTCAACTTTGAGTTCACAGGTTATCCAGACACTGAACATCTGACGCAGTTTGTAACCTCTGACTGTTCAAAATGGAAGGGGCAGATGTATGAACATGTCTAGCCTTCATATGAATGGGAAAAATCAAAACACAGGTTCTGATGCTTGTTTGGAAATTACTGTATCCACTGAGTTATCTATTCAGCCCAAAACAGCAGGTCTTTTTTCAGCCTCTCCCCCAAACTTACCTTTCCCTCTAGACTATGCTAGAGTGGGAATTATTTTTTCTGGGGTGGAAAAGATGGAAGAATTCTTCCTTCACAACAACATTTAGAGAATCAAGCATAGTGGTATCTCGAGTCTTAATCACTGCTTGTGATTTAATACCTCAAAAGTATTTATACTATTGCTTTGTATAGATAATGCTTCTATTTTGCGGTTGAGTTTTCATCAATATAAATTTTTAAATCTTATTAATTATAGTCACATCTTTCTATCTGTTCAAGTGGTAAAAGATCATTACTTTTCCTACTCTGTGAGATCTAACTCCAATGATTTTCCATTAAACAGGCTATGTAATGATTTCACTTCTATTACAAATGTTTAAAATAAAGTGAATGAGTTCAAGGTGAGGGTTCATAAGTAAAGTTGTGTTTGAAAAAAATGTATGTAATATTTGGCCTACAGGTGTGAACATTGTAGTATATTCTCCTTACATTTAATGCCTTGTATATAAAGCATATTTTTGTGATTTGATGATAAAGGAAACTGTTCATTTAAAGAAAGGTACACAAGGCTTTGAGAAACCTCAAGGTCAGCATTAACTATATCTATAAACCAGTGTTCTCCATTTGGAGGGAGCAAACACTATAAAAACATCTCTAAAGGGTCTCTTATATTTTCATGTGCAGATTGCTTTAATGATATTTTTTGCAAAGTGACTCTGGTTTGAAAATGATAAAATAACTGCATCTGTTCTGAACTCAAAGAACAAAACCATCTTTTTTTTTTCAGAAAAAGTACAAATTTTAAATAGATATCATTTATATTACCTTCATTTTTCTAATATGATGAATCATTTTCTTCAAAAAATGAAGAAACTATATTATTTGGCTATCAAGGAAAACACTGGTTATAAGCTACAAGGAAAACGATCAATAATATTAAAATTAAGTATACAACAATAAAATAATAGTATTTATAAACTGACAACTTTAATAAAATATAGAAACAAGTTGTGCTTCCTAATAGTCCCATCGTATCTCAAGTAGAATGCATAATTGCCTGCCCTTAAATTTGTCTCTCACTGTGTTCCTGATAAATACAGTATGACCTTTAATAAACTGAATTGTTTATTCAGTATCATTTTGTTATTGCATTTTGATGATTACTATAAAACAGAAAGAAACTATCTGATTCTGTTTTAAATATGTTACATCAGATCATGGGAATGAACATAGCTTAAACATAAACCTTACTTTTAATCCTCAATGATACTATATTTTACATTTCTAGTAAAAATAAAACTATATGTTTCCAGGGTAATTAGTTTTATGCTGAAAATAAACTAACGTATCTTATGAGGAGCTTGTTGATCTGTTTTGAATAAATAACAATAACACTTCATAAGGTCTGTAGGTTCTTCAATATCCTGAGTCCTGGGATTAAACTTGTGTACCAACACTGCATAGCTTCTATAGCTAACTAGTGTGGCTGGCTTTGCAAACTGATCTCCATTGGTTTATTAGATCATAAACAATATATCACCACAGCCGATGGTGAAATAGACTTTCCTATATCAATAATAATCATGATAATTCCTCAAAAACAAGCTCATTAAAAACATGTTCTATGAAATTCCTCAATTTAGGCTTTGCCAATATTATTTAGACTGTTCCAAGTTGACAAGTCTAAGAAGAAAATTTAGTTTTGACTGGCTTAGTAATTATACTTTTGAAAAAATAAACTGGATATCCACCACTATTAAAATTAAAATTAAAAATAGATAACTCAAAGTATAAGTTTAAGGCACCAACATAATTTTGTGAAATATATCACATTGATTAACAAATGCACAATTTCATTTCCTCATAACCACATAATATAAAAGAAAAGCTTAAGTCATACGGGTACATGTGACAAGGTTTTAAAATATATAAAGTCACTAGTTTCTTTAATGCTTTAGTATTTTAATGATCATAACTTCTCACTCTCAATTTTGAAGAGATAATATAATGAATTACAATATTATATGTTACACAAAGTAGTCCCTTTAATATTCTTTCATGTATGATATAAAGTCTTGCTTAATTAAAAGTCTCTTTACTTGATATTGTTTTTCAAGGATATCTCAAATTATGGTTTTTATCTGAAGAATCTTTTGAGGTCTCATGTGAATGAGAAAAAGATCTTTATTGCACTCTCCCATTTAAATGATGAATTTAAATTATCTTTTGATATAATTCTTCTTCAAACACATTGAGTATATTACCCTATTGACTTTTTGCCTCCGGGGTTACTAATAAGGAGCTTAACATTAATATGGATTTATTCTTTTATTGGTTTCAATTTTTCCTTTCAGTTTCAAGAACGAATTTGAATAAATTCACAGGTTCCCTTCTAGCTCATCTTTCGAACATGGAACCTGGCCTCATTTTTCCAATGCTCAAATTCCTCTCCATGTTAGATCGTACATCTCATCTACTCTTGCAAAACTCTAGTCAGTAATTTTATAAGTTTTACTAATTCACATATCTTCTATTTTCCATATAGTAGGTCTTCATGGGAGGAAGGAATGTGTTTATATTTACCTTCTTGTCAAAATACTCAATGACTTGATTGATTTTAATTAAACAAAGCTTCTAGAAAAAACACCTGGACCAATTCTTTCTCTTTCCATAATATATAATCAGTTCTAAGCTCGGGAAATTTGGCTTTCTTCGTGATCATCACAATAAGATTTTTTTTGTTAATTTCACCAAATTTCATGTAGGTTTTGATGACATAGTTTATAACCTTTCAACTGTCTCGCTATGATACCTTAATATTCACCATCAAACATCTAAGTCTCAATTTCACTTACAACTTGAAATATAAAATTACATTTTTCTTGGCCTGGTTCTGCAATAATCATATCTCCCTCTACTTTCTACTGACCTTTATGCATATAAATTGATGTTAATGGAACTATGTGTGATTTATAAACAAGAAAAACATAGCATTATTTATAATTTGTGCTAAAATTCAGAACAAATTCTGTTTTTCTTTCAGAATTGATGCTATTTATATTATTTATTCCATGTAGTCTCTTAAGGTCCCTGTGTCTCATAAAGTCCCACTGTCTCATAAAATGCCTGTGTCCCTGTGACTGTTTCATGTCTTCAATGTCTTCAACAACGTGTTCAGAACCCTCATTTCCTTTTGAACATTATTTTGCTTTTCAGTTCTTTCATTCCACACATTTTTTAGTACATCAATAGCACTTGGGTCATTTAGGCTTCTCCATTTTTGGAGTCAGCCTCCTAACTTTGGTTTGTATTCATTTTTACTCAAAGTGTTAAGATACTCTCTTTTATGACTTTTTTTGCCTGTGTGTTGATCTTACTTTAATTTGACCTAAAACCAGACAATATAATACTAAGAATACAAATTTCCTGCTCATAAAATGAATAGAGGTACCATAGAAAATAATATAAATTATTTGTCACAAATATAAATATATATTATATAATATATATATGCATGCATGCATGCACACACAAGAGAGCTCCATATACTCCTTCTGCCCAGAAACCACTTTATATTTGTACTTTATCATCAATAGCATTTGTAATTAAAAAAGGTTGATTTGGATCTACAGAATCTCCATGCTTTTACATGGTGCTTTCCAACATTGCTTTTAACAATTCTTCTTATTCAAATATTACTGTAAACAGTAAACATCACATCATATCTATTTGAATATATAACTATGGAGGCAGAGGCAGGCAGATCTCTGTGAGGTCAACCTGGTCTACAGAGTGAATTCCAAGACAGGCTTCAAAAACTACACAAAGAACCCATGTCTCAAAAACCCAAAGGAAAAAATAAAGGAAAGAACAGAAAATATTTTTGTGCCTTTGATATGGTTTTCTTCTCCCTCCTCTATTCATATTATTTACAAAATTTGTCTTTTTATAGTGGCACAAAATAATTGGATATTTAATGTATAGATTTTGTCAGTGGATTTAACTTTTTTTTTAAATGGTGTATCCATTTAGTGTCTCTTGCCTCAATGTCACCTTCTCTTATATTCACTTGTTGAGAGTTGCCTCTAAGATTCCTGTTTGAGTTCCTAAAATTTTCATTTCTAGTATTTTCTCAGTTTGGACTTGCTTTATTAATCGTATTTGTACTTTCATGCCTTGAACAGTTTTTTATTTCATTTCACTCAAAAAATATTTGTATTTACATATTGTGGTAGTTTGAATGAAAATGGCTCCCAAAGGGAGTGGTACTATTAGGAGGTGTGGTCTTGTTGGAGGAAGTGTCACTGTGGGGAAAAGCTTTGAGGTCTCTTTTTCTCAAGCTTTTTTTCAGTGTGACAATCAGTTGACCTCCTCTTGCCTCAGAGTCAAGATGTAGGACTCTCAGCTCCAGCACCACATGTCCTTATATGCATGCCACCATCCTGTCTAAGATAGAATTAACCTCTGAAACTATAAGCCACCACCTCAATTAAATGTTTTCTTTGTAATATGTGTGGTGTTCATAGTATCTCATCACAGCAATAAAAACCCAAACCAAGACAAGTACATTATCTCTTCAAGACAAACACATCACATTGGACAAAATAATTGGGTATAATTTATATTCCCTCTTTTTTTGATACCATCTCACTATGAAGCCAAGCTAAACAAATCTCTTGATTTTCCTTTCTTTTCCTTTATTGGGATTCTGACTTACACCAGCACACCTGGCTAGAAATATAATTCCTTAAATGACAAAAACAAATGAAACATCAAAAAGGATTTATCTATTACAAGGAATAATCAGGAGAGGAACAGGAACAAGGAGAAGGTGAGAAATAGAGCAATTACATCACTGGTAACATAACATAAGATTATCATGAATGAAAAAGCAAATCCTCAAATGAAAATCCAAAACGACAGAGTTGTAAGCCTATGAAACAAAGAGTAACCAAAACATGAATGTCTTGCTAAGACAATATGATTTAATAATTTATTAGTTTAAAAAGTTATACAATTGAAAAATCATCTGTTGAAAGTCTAATCCTTAAGTTTGGCATTGTATAACCATAGGAGGGTTGTTTCCAAGTAATTTACAATGAGTGAGTACAAAGACATCCTGAGATTGTATGAGCATCCTTGTATAAAGAGAAAGAAACCACAGGCTCCCCCCCCACCACACACACACACTATATCAGGAAACAAAGAGAAGACAACTATCTTAGGACCAAAATAGGTGCTCAGCCTACTGCTACCCTGATGCTAGACTCTGAATCTTCCAAACTATGAGAAAGTTAACCTCTGTCTTGAACACTTAAATCTGCAGATCCTCAATGGTTTGCAGGCCTTCCATAGATATCAACAAAGCATGTCTTATCAAGTTGTAGTATTATTATGAACCTACCCTTGTATTATGGCTGGGCAAGGAAACCCAGTATGAGGAGCAGAGTGCCAATAACCAGCAGAAGAGTCAGAGATAGTCCCTACTCCCACTGTTAACCACAACCTACAGTCTGACCAGCCCATGGAATGTTCAGGGGTAAGGTGAAACAGAGATTGTGGGAGTGACCAACCAATGAGTTTTCATCACAAGACCTATGCTACCAGAGAAAGCCAACCCCTGATGCTGCTTGGAGTGCCAGGACCCAAAGGCTGGATGGCCCAGAAACATAGGATAGAGCCAAATATGATTGGGGGAAGGTTAACAATATAATGATCACTAAATATATTCTGCTATACTCATAAATTGGTGTCTAGCACAATAGTTA
The DNA here is from genome assembly GCF_003668045.3 of Cricetulus griseus. Lineage (NCBI taxonomy): Eukaryota > Metazoa > Chordata > Mammalia > Rodentia > Cricetidae > Cricetulus > Cricetulus griseus. The sequence goes on along the minus strand of NC_048598.1, from coordinate 108,840,630 downwards.
TTGGTAAGGCTTCATTCAGCAACTGGTGGAAACAGATGCTGAGAACTCAGATCAAGACATTGGGCAAAATTCATGGAATCCTGATGAAGTGAATGAAGATGGAGCTAGATAGGTCAAGGACATCATGAGATATCTCACAGAATCAACTAACCTGGGATCATAGAAGTTCACAGAACCAACAACCAAGGAGCCTTCATGAGAGTGACCTTGGCCTTCTGCATGTATGTGAAAGTTATGTCTCAATGTTTTGACACAATGCAAATATTACTTCAGAGTTGATATTATACTTACCATGTTTTATCTTCACATTATATATATATAATATATATATATATATATATAATGTGTGTGTGTGTGTGTGTGTGTGTGTGTGTGTGTGTGTGTGAAATTTTTAAAAAAGGTGTAAAATTATACCCCAAAGGTACAAACAATTTTACAGGAAATTTATAGTCTTCTGAGATACATGAACAAAATTGTCTAAAAATATAAAACCAGAATAAACCAACAACCAATGAATGCATCACAATAATACTAGAAGTCATTCCCTCTAAAAAAATATACAGAGATGTTTTCAAGGCAAGCAACATCAAGGTTTTTAGAAAAAAATCACTCTTGCTTATAAGAATTGTTTAAGATGTAAAAAAGAAAAGGTTGAAAGTTCTCCAAGATATTTTACAAGGCCTGTTTAAATGCAACTTTACTGATTTCTTGTGATTTCATCAGAGATGAAGATGCTAGAAAACTTTAATTGCAACACCGATGCTGCAGTGTGCTGGGACACTGTGAACATTATGATTAATTTAGCCTATCACCCAATTTAACACATTTTAATTGTTTTTGTACCTATCGATTTGTTGTTTTCTACTTTTGGAACTCCATTTGGATCCTGTGGTTGGGGTATTTGGAATCTATAAGCTCCTTGATATTGGGAAAGAGTTCCTGAATCTAACACTTCATACCCTGCACTCTGGAGCAACTGAAGGACTGGCACCTGTTTATGGCTTCATAACTTTCTTTGTGAGAACAGCAGAGTTCAGATTAGAAGCCCAGATTTAGCTACCTTGAAATCCCTCCTTTTCAAGGATTTCTGTGTACTATGGCAGCAAACCATGGAAGAGTGAGTACAGAGTGGAATGAGGGAGTCCAGGGAAACTCAAGTCATGAAAGTCCATTTGTATTTAGGTGTCATCCACATAATATACTGTACTTGACATTATAAAAGTCCAAGAGTACAAAAGTCTAAGACTGGTAAAAATATCATGTAGAATAAAAATCTGTCCAAGCTCTGCATATATATCAAATATATATATATATATATATATATATATATATGTATTACACACATATATGCAAACGTATGTGTATTTACTATTTGTTAATTATATATGTATAATTACACATATTTTAGAGTGATAAAAAAATTTTCAACATCCTGAGACTTTATCAAACAGCTTTGGTGTTACTTGTCCCTCCTTCTTCTCCTTCTGTATTAACTTCCCCCTCACCTCCACAATTAGAAACCCTTCCACATGTTTCCCATTTTCCATTTCATATCACTTGAATCCTGCTATTCCTTCTTCTTTGCCCCTCCATACTCTGTTTTTTTTTTTTTTTTCATTACTGCAGGTGATAGATGCTCATCTGAAAATTTGGAGCTAAAAACAAAAACCATAGGCACTGAAATTAATGAGATCACTCTTAATAGACTGTATTCATTAACATAATATGACTTCTCAAAAGTTCTTTTATTTGGTAATAGTTGTCTTTCTCCCTGTCAATGTCACTTTTTATCTGTTTCTCTTTCGCCCCCGCCCCGTGTGTGTGTGTGTGTGTGTGTGTGTGTGGCAGTGGGTGTGTGCAGGTATGTGCATGTCAAAGTGAGGACTTGGTGGACAGAAGATAGGATTTATGGAATCGATGCAGGTGGTCAGATCTCAGTGACAAACATTTATTTTTTTTTTACCTAAGACATGCATCTCTTTTCAACTCTTACAAGTATAACCTAAATCCATTTAAATGGATTTAAAATTATTTTATTTTAAATTTTTAAATTTGTATGTATGTGTGCTTGTCCTTCTGGGTTTATGCACGTGTGTCTGTTGCTCACACAATTGAGACGAAGAGTTACAATCTACAGTTAGAGGCAGTTGTAAGTTACTTGATGTGGGTGATGGAAATCCAATTGGGTGCCTCTGAAAGAGCAGCAAGTGCATTTAACTATGATAACTCTCTAGCCCCAATCTAATACTGTTTCTTCAGCACAATAATTGACAGCATATTTGAAATAGCATAAGAAGAATAGAGAATACTATTGAAAAACATCCACTAACTAAACCAGACAAGAAACCAACAGTTTTAAATTTCAATATTATTTTAATATTCAATGTAATTATCCATTAAAATTCCAAGCAGAAGCTGAAAACATGACCTAGTCTTCAATGTGCCTGCCACAGAAAAATGAAATAATTAAAATTTAATATACCAGGTATAAATGTGTAAAGACCAGTCATGGTTGAGCATGTTTGTTAGCTCAACATGGTTGAGCATGTTACTCTGTTATCTAGCCTATCTTGGTGAGTCCTAAGTTTTGTACCTAGTATACTTTATTTTCTATAACGTATTACCCATCCAAATCATTCTTCATAGATGTCAAAACATTTTCTTAGATAAACAATCAAGCTTTCATGTCTCTCAACCTTATGTATTTTATATATACTTTATACTTTATATATATTTTATACCTCTTTTGTTTCTTTTCTGAATTCTGTAGCAAGGAAAATTATAACTATCCTGTCTTACAATTCCATCAGAGCCTAAAGAAGGATATATAATACTACCTCATTAAAAAGGGAGTTTAGAGCAAGCAACATTCAAATATACAGAAATGAAGGAAGCAATTGGCTGCCTGGACAGTCACCAAAGCTTCCTCTGCAACATTGGGCAACCATTTTTCAGCCTATAGACCTAGAATATGACAGACATTTCTGTTAAGCAGGAAGTTTGTAGGATTCTCCTATCTTGTATTGGCAAAGAAGAACAGTAACTTTCTTTTGGGTCATTCTTGTGCAGTTTGGACAGCACCCTGACAGCCAGAGCAGTTTCTTTCCCTAATATTTAGCATTGCCACATTGAAAACAAGGTCTATATGGAGGTTCTTTGATGCTCATCATCTTCTTTGGAAGTAAGTTGGTGATGCCAGGAACAGATGTGTGTCACTGTCATAAAAAAAGCCTTAGGCAATTAAAACATCATAAATGCATATTCTAAATGTATCTTAAGTGGTTGAAAATCGCCTATCAAAACTATATTTCTGTTTAATCTTGAAAACATACCTGACTACAAGTATAAAACATTTGAGACTAGTAGTTGTTCAAAAGTAGACTCAAATATCCACCCTTTTCACCAGCATTTTTATGCTATATCCCACCATTATTCCTTCAGAAAGAGACCCGTGAAACAAAGGTCCTTTTTCCAAATTTTTCCTCATCATTATCCGAAATAGTGACAGATTTTTGTAATCCATTGAATGAGCAAAATATTGCCCATACCACCATGTTCTATACTGCTTCTTTTTGTCTAGGGCAGACATCTTTAGTGGACCCTGAGAAAGTTGGGATAATGGAGAAGACCTGAGAGAGTTGACTGTGTTATTTGTTGTCAGATTTTTGTGTAATGGGAAAGTCCAGGGCTTATCTCATGTCCTATGTAGAGTAGTACATGAGTCTCTACCATCTAAACTAGCAGCTGTTCTGGTTGCACAGTTTTGAGCCATCCACTACAGAGGCATTCTGCCAGATGGGATCCCTGGAGTACTTGTGTTTATTGATGTCCAGTTCTTTTTTTCTGAAAACACATAAACTTATTGTTGTTATATATCTGCATTAACACAAGTATGGAAATACAGTATGCAAAAGTCAGAGATTATTTTTGTTCCATGTTAGAGCAGGTAAAAGTCATCAGTCAACTCTATAATTCCATTTGAACTGTATAGCTAAACCTCTATCCGTGCCTTATGAAAGGAAGGCATGTATATTATGTCTTGAGGACTGTGAACTCAGCAAAATTTTTCATGCCTCATTCAGTCTCAGAGCTGTATCCATATCAGAGGAATCATCATGTATGTCAAATGTCCTGTAGTCTTCCTTGGCTTTTGCCCACATGTCTGTAGCCAAGATCCTCCAGAGGTCCCAGTCAAATCTGATCTCCATAAGCTTTGAAGGAATCCATAGCTTTTTGTTTCCCCATGGGAACAAAGAGTAAACCTCTTCCCCAACACAATATATTTTCTGACTTCCCTTCTGAAGTTAAGACATTCTTAAAATATGTATTTTAATTTAGTATAACAGCTTCAATAATCCAATGTCTCTTGTCAGTTTTTTATTTTTTTGTACAACATTAGGATTTAAAAAATTCAAATCAGCATGACAACTGATTCAGAACAGAACCCTGTATATTTCCCATATTTATATGGAATACACACACACACACACACACACACACACACACACACACACCTATAGTCTCTTTAAAAACATTATTTAAAACTAATTTTCTATGACTATCTATAGCCATTTTTTCTTTCTTTAGCATCTACCTAGGAATATTTTTAAACATGCTATATTTGTTCAAAGTTTTCTTCTTCTGTACCTGATTTTACTAACAGCCTGAAGTTGCATACTTGCAAAGTTTTCTGATACATGAGATAAAACTTAACTTGCTAAATGGTTCCGCAAGGCTATGGCTGTTAGCTCTGCCCCCTTTAGTTTTCTGAGGGCCTAGCCTCATGTCAGCAGTACCTACAGGAGTTGAACTTACTGCCCCAGCTTTGGGAATTTGTTGTGTTTGAGCACCAGGAGTTTTTACCTAGACTGTTGACTGCTCATGTGCTTTGCAGCACCACAGGGCTGCTTTAAAGAGACATTGTCAGTATGCTGCAAAATTAGGCTCTGTGTACATTACCCAAATTAGGTGCCATTTCTAAGGAGCCTCTTTTTGTACTTCCAGCTCCCAAATAATAACACAGAGACTCATTATTAATTAATGTGTATATGTATGTGTATAAGACTATGTATACATTTATATATGAGTATATGTATGTATACACATATACATGTACAAGTATACATGCACACATATTTGAAAAAGAGACCTTCATTCTATCAATCTGAGGGAGAGCAAAGGTATAGTCCATGCTTGAGGGGTTGCAGGGAGGAAAGGGAAGACAAACAATGATGTAAGCATATTCTAATGTAAAAATACATATTAAATTAAAGAAATGCATAATTAATGAACTATCCGTATTGGAAAAAGAATCAAATAATAAATAGCAAATTTTTAATATATTAAAAGAAATCATATTTAGTACTGAATACAGAAATAATCTGCAAATAAAACATACATATACAAAATGTCATAAAACCTCAAATGAGTAAATATCTAAATTTCTATAACACAAAAGATAGGAATCATTAAATAATAATGTGAATTGGGAGAATACATTAACAATGTAAGTTATAAAATAGTTTTTCAAATGATGACAAAATACTTAGTATTATAATACAGTCCAGTGCACAGAAAAGTAGGTAACATGTATTAACAAGCAATTTGCAGAAAAAAAATACTTTAAAAATACCTGAAAACATAAGAAAAACAGTTTACTTCTTTTGTTGTTAGTTCAAATTGGAAACAAGGCTTCTCCCCCCACCTCCCCCCAAAATCCCACCAGCCCTCTGCCTAACCCCCCCTCTGCTCCCCAGGGAGGGTAAGGCCCTCCATGGGGGTTTCCCAAAGTCAGTCATATCATCCAGGGCAGGGCCTAGTCCCTCCCTCATGTGTCCAGGTAGAAAGAGCATCCCTCCATGTGGGATGGGCTTCCAAAGTCCCTTCTTATGCTTGGGGTAAATACTTATGCACTAGAGGCCCATAGAGTGCAGAGGCCTCCTTGGGTGGGTATCTGCCTCTGCTTCCATCAGCCACTGGATGAGCGCTCTATAACGGCATATAAGGCAATCATCAGTCTCATTATAGGGGAAGGTCATTTAGGGGAGCCTCTCCACCATTGCCTAGATTGTCCGTTGGTGTCATCCTTGTAGATCTCTGGAAATCTCCCCAGAGCTAGATTTCTCCTCAAACATAATGGCTCCCTCTGTTATGGTATCTCTCATCTTGCTTCCCCTCTATTCTTCCCCAGACTCAACCTAGAGTTTACTTCTAATACTGGCCAATGTAGTAATAATTAAAATAATAAAATGACAACCACAGCTAATCACTAAACTGCACTCCTGGAACCCATTTGCAGAGAGGAAGGAGTGAAGAGCATAGGATTCAAGACAGGCCAGTGAAACCCACAAAAACAGCTGACCTGAACAAGGGAGAGTTCAGGGACCGCAGACTGATAGCTGAGAGGCCAGCATGGAACTGATCCAGACACACTAAAAACATGTGTAAATGAGGGGGCCTCAGCAATCTAGGGATCAGAATTTACCTTGGCATATGAATGGATTTTGGGAGCCCATTCCAGTTGGAAGGATACTCTCTCACCCTGGACACATGGGGGAGGGAAGAGGCCCTTCCCTGGAAGATATGACAGACTTTGGAGATCCATTCTCTGGGGATCAGAGGGGGGATATAGTAAGGGGATGGGGGGATTGGTGGGGGTGTGGGAGATAAAGAGGGAGAGGCAGCTGGAATAGACATGTGAAGCAAGCTTGTTTCTAAATTAAATTTTAAAAAAGGAAAAGGAAAAAATGAAAAAGAAAAAAAACCAAATATTTAGTGTTTCTTCAGAAGATTTCCTACATTAAACTCTAGCCCTACTAGATACTTATACAGATAATAAGAGGGCTAGAAAGAAATAAGAGAAACATTGCCCTTTACAATAGCCACAAACAACATAAAATATCTTGGCATAACATTAACCAAACAAGTGAAAGACCTGTATAGCAATAATTTTGAGTCTTTAAAGAAAGAAATTAAAGAAGATACCAGAAAATGGAAAGATCTCCCATGCTCTTAAATAGGTAGGATCAACATAGTAAAAATGACAATCTTGCCAAAAGCAATCTACAGATTCAATGCAATTCCCATCAAAATACTGGCACAATTCTTTACAGATCTTGAAAGAACAATACTCAACTTTACACAGAGAAACAAAAGACCCAGGATAGCCAAAAGAACTCTGTACCATAAAGGAACTGCTGGAGGCATCACCATCCCTGACTTCAAGTTCTATTATAGAGCTATAGTCCTGAAAACAGTTTGGTACTGGAACAAAAATAGACAGGTAGACCAATGGAATCAAATTGAACACCCTGATACTAACCCACATACCCATGACCACCTGATTTTTGACAAAGAAGATAAAGATATACAATGGAATAAACAAAGCATCCTCAACAAATGATGCTGGCATAACTGGATGCTGGCATGTAGAAGACTGCAGAGTGATCCATGTCTATCGCCATGCACAAAACTTTAGTTCAAATGGATCAAAGACGTCAACATAAGTCCAGCCACACTGAACATCATAGAAGAGAAAGTGGGAGATACCCTGGAACGAATTGGTACAGGAAACAGATTCCTAAGCATTACATCTATAGCATAGACATTGAGACCAACAATTAATAAATAGGAACTCCTGAAACTGAGAATCTTCTGTAAGGCAAAGGACACAGTCAAAAAGTCAAAACAACAGCCCACAGATTGGAAAAAGATATTCATCCATCAAAAAACCAACAGAGGACTGATCTCCAAATAGACAAAGAACTCATGAGCTAGTTTCAAACCACCTAATAATCCAATTAAAAAGTGGGGTACAGAACTAAATAGAGAACTCCCAACAGAGGAATCCAAAACAGCTGAAATATACATTAAAAAGCGGTCAACATCCTTAGCCATAAGGGAAATGCAAATCAAAACAACTCTGAGATATCATCTTACTCCAGTCAGAATAGCTAAAATCAAAAATACCAATGGTAATTTATGCTGGAGATGATGTGGAGAAAGGGGAACACTCCTCCGCTGATGGTGGGAGTGCAAACTTGTTCAGCCACTTTCTAAATCAGTATGGCATTTCTTCAGGAAAATGGGAACCATCCTACTACAAGATCCTGCAATTCTACTCCTAGGCATATACCCAAAAGATGCACACTCATACAGGGACATCTGTTCAACTATGTTCATAGCAGCATTATTAGTAATAGCCAGAACCTGGAAGAAACCTAGATGCCCCTCAACTGAAGAATTGATACAGAAATGTGGTACATTTACACAATGGAGTATTACTCAGAGGGAAAACAAATAATTGGATATTGATATTCCCAGGCAAATGGATGGAAAAAGAAGAAACCATTCTGAGAGAGGTAACCCAGTCACAAAAAGACAAACATGGTATACGCTCACTCATATATGGATTTTTAACATAGAGCAAAGGATTACCAGCATACAATCCAAATCAGCAGAGAAGCTAGGCAACAAGGAGGACTCCAAAAGAAACATACATGGTCCCCTGGAGAAGGGGAAAGGGACAAGATCTCCTGAGCAAATTGGGATCATAGGGGGGAAGGGAGAGGGAGCTAGGAGAATGAGAAGGGGAGAAGAGGAGGGGGTGAGGAGTACATAAGGGAGCAGGAAGGTTGTGTATGGGGAAGAACTGAGGAGAGCAAAATAAGAGGTAACCTCAAGGAGGGAGCCAATATAGGTTTAAAGTGAAATCAGGCATTAGGGAAATGTCCAGAGATCTACAAGGATGACAACAAATAACCATCTAAGCAACAGTGGAGATGCTACTTTAAATGCTCTTCCCTGATAAAGAGATTATGACTAACTTATATACCATCCTAGATCCTTCTTCCATCAGCTGATGGAAGTAGAAGCAGATACCCATAGCTAAAAACTAAACTGAACTGAAATCCAGTTGCAGAGAAGGAGGAATGATGAGCAAAGAGGTCAAGACCACATGGGTGAAACCCACAGAAAGAGCTGACCTGAACAAGAGGGAGCTCTTGGCACCCAGACTTATCCCTGGGAAACCAGCATGGAACTGATCCAGACCCAATAAATGTGGGTGTCAATGAGGAAGCCTCAGAAATCTATGGGGACTCTCGTAAGTATATCAGTACCTATCCCTAGCATAGCAGTGGACTTTGGGTTCCCATGTCACATAGAGAGATATTCCCTTAGCTAGAAATACAAGGCAGGGCCTAGGTCCTATCCCAAAGGATATGACAGACTCTGAAGACCTCCCCCATGGAAGGCCTCACTCTACCTGGGGATAAGAAATGGTATGGGATAGGTAGAGTGTTATTGGAGGTAGGGGAGAAGGGGAGGGAGTGGGAATAGGGATTGACATGTAAAACAATCTTGTTTCTAATTTAAATAAAAAGATTTAAAAAACAAATAAACAAATACTTAGTGTTACTTTGAAAGGTTCACTACATTAAAATTTCTCATTATTCAAAACGTTTGCTAATACTTCGCCCCTCCCCCTTTTGCAACCAAGGAGATGGGTTACTTCTTTATCTCATAAGCACCCTTGTGATCTTATCTATAAATGGATGAGGATTTTTTTTGTTGTTATAAATCACACTTGCTCATCTGAATAGCATTGATGCATAAGATAGGTGAGAGTTAATTCTAGTTCTCAATGAAGTTACTAATACCCGGTCGTTACTGGTATGTATTTTTATTGGAAGTGTGTTCATTATCTTATGTTTGGGGAATAATTAATCCTATTCTAAAAGTTACAGTTATCACAAGGTGCTAATTATTAGGCATCTGGATAATCAACATTCTAATGTGACAATAACTGCATTATCTTGTCTAGAATTTCTCAGTGATAAGACTTAAAGAATAAAAACTCATCTACTCTGCTGATTCACCTTTGTATGTTGTTTCCTAACTGCCTTTTTAAAGAATGAAATCATGGCGCTTGTCTTAATCTGAGTACAGATATTAATTCTACAAGTTTTGTCTTTCTGCTTTGGACATGAGGGAGTAGAAGTGAGGGGGTATATGAGTTGTAGAGAAACCAACTATTTCTTTCCTAAAGATATCTATCTTCTTTTAAGTATTAATAGTTTTTAGCACATTAAGTTTATTATGAATCTTGACAAAACTGTAATGTCTAATATGAGACATTCTACTTTTTAAAATTAACATAAAATGTATTAGTTTGAACTGGCAGGAATTGATTAACATTTAGATAAACAGTTGTAATGATACAATTTCTAACTGGATACAGTGCCTGTGTAACATATTCGTCCTTTCAAATTTCTAGTTAAATGTTTGGTATTACAATTAGGTGTTATTGCAACTAAATAGAAGTAATTTGGCTAATAATTCATAATAGTATTTATGCATTTTACTACCCAATTCATGATTTAAACGCAAATGTCTTATAGCAAACATTTACTAATAAACACAATTTTTTCTCAATTTAGCTAAAGGGTAGTACAATTAAATTATTCTATTTAGTTTTTAATAATTTAGTCAGAGTTTTAAATAGTCAAAATAGTTTTATACATTGTAGCTTTCACATTTAGCATATCATTAAGTTTAAAAAGTATCAGCAATAAAAGCAATATTGTGTTATAAAAATTGATGCTATCATTAATTGACATTGCAGAAACTATCATCTAGAATTTAATGTTAATGCACTAGTAAGAAATATTATTAACAAACAATACATATTTATTGAACATATTAAACACATTAAGCATATAACACATCTAGTTAGATAAATATCTTTGAAAGTAATGATTTGTTGTATTAGTTTGTAAGTTTTTGGCAATTATTATGGCTGAAAGTCATGAAATGGGAAAACTTCATCACTTCCATAAAACACATGAAATGTATTCAATAAACTCTCACATTAACAAGCACTCAAAAATTTAATTACCTTTTCTCCTCTTCTCCTTGAGGGCACAAGTTGATGTACAAACACAATCCACATAGTTTAGAAATTGTACTGACAGACAATAATGACAAAAGTAAAAGCCTTGCCTGTTTTATAGACATGAGCCTATAGCTGCTCCTCTTTAATCAGTATGATCAGCATACCACAGATGAGCCATTTGTAAAACCAGTGTATTACACAACCAAATATATCCTTTGTCACCCTTTGTTGGGACCCAGGCCCCACTGGGTCTCTGTGACTTGTTTTCCAGCATTACCACAGGTACCTCCTGTTTTCCTTGCCCCACCCACTAGTATCAACATCCTGTTATGAACCTTTCTTGTTTTGAAACATTATTCCTTGCCCCCATCCCCTTCTTGCTTCGTTGCCCGTGGGTAGGTGTTGTGGTTTCCTTGTTGATGATAGGGCGTGGGAATGCATTCTGCTAGAAGGTCTTTTTTTTTCCATCTCCTCTTGTATATAAACTGCTGGCTGCAATAAACCAATGCCATTTGCTTCAGTTGTGTCTTTCTTAATCCACAGACTCTTGCCTGGTCTGGTTCTTTGGTCGCTGGCACTGGCACCTGTGACAACCCTTGCACATGACTATAAACTATATCATCCCATAGGAGGCATCTTTCAACTTTCCACCCTTGGTTAAGTGTTTTAAATAGTTTTATATTGTGTTATATTTATATTGTGTTCATATGATATTTATATTGCTAGGTTACTATTTGCAGTGGGTTCATCTCATTCTTTATAGAAGAAACAGAGAATATTATTACATACATATGGCACAACTAATTCAGCTACTTCACAATTGTGTCATTTTATTATGTGTATCATCACACTATTAGAAGCTTTATTATTTCATAAAAATGATATTCTCTGTGACTTTTTAATATGTGTGGTTTTATCTAGAATGAATATTTGGAGGGTTTCTTTAAATTTTCATTACTAAAATTAGGCATACCACTTTGGTTTTCATTGTATTTTGTATATTTAATAAACTTGTTAAATTATATATATATTTGAATTTGAATATATAAATTATATGTATAACTGAAAAGCAGCTGGCCATTAGACCAGAATCTCAGCAATTCCTACAGGTATAAGAATGAAGACTTAGCACCAAAGGAAATTGACATGTGGACACACACACACACACACACACACACACACACACACACACACAATTACCACCACCACCACCAATAAATGAACTGAAATAAATTGAGACTTACACAAACATACACACACTCTCACACAAAAACAACAAAAACTACAAATGAACTGAAATAATTTGTGACTTTCATTCCTCAGACAGAAGAAAGAGGGAAACATCTAAAGAATTTACAAACCAAGCTGATTTTCAGAAGTCATTGCTACCTCCTCATTTTCTGCCTCTTTATTTTGCAGGAATGCTATAGTTTTCAAAAAGTGAGGTTTATTCCTTTTTTCCCCTTGAAAACAAACACATAACCCTAAACTTATTTGCAGACAGAAAGGTTACATATGTTGGTTTTGCAGAAGTTACTTTATGGCTAATGGTTTGGAGTGCTCTGATTTGTAAAAGAACCCTGCTTTAGTGGGACCCGAGCCTTAATAAAACATACCACTGTTATTACAGGGCTATTACTTTTCTCTCTTTTTAAGTAACATAAAACAAAAATATTTTTAAAATTCCCAGAATTTATTTAAGATTGATTACGCACTGTTCTATAAGGCATTTGAACTCAAAAACAAAACAGCACATATGAAATTAGAGTGTTTGTGACTGCAGAAACAGGAGGAATCAAGCTTAAGCTAGACAAACTCCCAGGATGGTGGGAAGAATTGAGCACGAAGTTCCATGTCTAACTGTAGAGTGATTGGCAACTGATAACTTGTAGGAAAGGTACATTACATAATGTTTATTTTTACAGGCATGAGTGATGGCAGATCAAACATGTTCCTATGGACGAATAAATAAGATGAGGAGTGTATGGAATTTGGGGTAGGATTTGTAAAGAGATGGGTCAGGGATGTGAAAATGTTCCAATAAAATAGATGACATTCTCAAAGAATTAATAAAAATATTTTTAATAAAAAGCTTAAGAATAAAACAAGAAAATTTAAAACAATTTTCAACTAAAAATATTAAATGTTTATTCTAAGCATGACAAATACTTTTTTACATAACAAAGTATTCTTACACTATTCTTAAATCCTATGAACAAAATCAAGCTTCTAGAATTTTGATAAGATGCTTATAAATATGAATAATTCTTTGAAGCACATGGAAAGCAAACTAATTTAATGTGTACATTTATGAAGTTAAGGAAAAGCCATCTGGTTATTAAGAGAGTAAAGATGAAAATAATAATATTGATTAAATTTGAACGATGGAGTCAAAGGGAAAATATAAAATAGAGAAGGTATCCTGGTGTTTTTCAACCACTGCACTAAATCAAAGAGAGAAATACATGCTTCTGTTATTCTGCCAGTAACAGAACCTTAAGTACCTTGAAATGAGTGATGTCAGTCTGTATATGTGGGACATACAGAGTGAGTGGTGAAGGTTGCTGCCCAACATTATAAAAATAAGTTCATAAAATAACTCAATATACAGCATTCGTAATTATTCTTACCTTGGATTATTTTAGCTGATATCTAAATATTTGTACAGAAATTTTATTCTTGGTGTGATTTCATTATTTCCACGTTGACAAAACAATTCCTTGATCAAAATTAGATAAAAATGGCTTTATGTAGAGAGAAGACTTTGTGTTTAAGCATACCTGCTGCTGTTCCAGAAGAACCTGAATTCCCAGTACCCATGTTGGGTGGCTCAAAATCACCTGTACATCCAGATCCAGAAGTTTTGATGCCCTGACCATGTAGGATGCATTCACCATATGCACATTACCACCTTGATATACACACATACACCTAAATGAAATTAATATAAATAATTTTAAACAAAATATAGAAGGGATAACAGCCAAATGACTGAGATTTATTCCTGAAAAAATTAATTCCATTTTCAGTCACTAGATTTGCTTCTCATTTTCCTTCTTCTGTGTCTATTATCACCTTCCCTTTTTATTCTTCCCCTTTTCACCTCTCTGTCTTCCTGTTTTTATCTCTGTCTCGTTCTTGAACTCACATACACTTACTTGATTGCTTATGTCCATCTATTTTTCTTTCTTAATCTTCATAAGCTGGATTTTGATTTTTGCATCTGGAAGAACCTGTGTGTTGATCCCATCCCAACAGTTTCATATTCTTAGAGTATTGCTGTTTGAATGAGAAATATCACTTAAGCTCATTTGACATTTAATCACCAGCTGGTAGCACTGTTTTGGAAAATTATGAAGCCTTTGTAAGGTGAATCTTTACTGGATGATGGACTTTACTGGGGCAGGTTTTTTAAATGTTTTATAGTCTTTCTCTCTCACCCCATCCTCTTTTGCTTATTTCTGTTTATGCATGTATGTAGTTAGCCATCTACATGATCAACCTGTCCTGTTTCCTATGCTTATTACTAAGACTTCCATATCTTAAGGGGCTGTATCTCTGAAAACATAAGCCAAAATAAACTTGCTTCTGGGGGGCTTTTGTTATGTTTTCTTTTATCAAAATCTTTTATCATGTCCAGATAAGGCTAAAACAGAGAGTATCACCTTGCTACATAGAGCTTCTGCCAGAGAACTGCCCACTTATTACACAGAAGGCAAATTTCAGTAATTCTCTCTCTGCCTGTCTCTCTCTCTCTCTCTCTCTGTCTCTCTTTGTGTCTGTCTCTCTCTCTTTGTGTGTGTGTGTTTGTGTCTCTCACACTCTCTCGTGATGAGTTTGGAACATAGCTGTTATAGTATCATTTATATCATTGTAATAGAAAACCAGCATGGGGATAAAAACAGAAATTTTGGAGAAAATGGTTAAATTCAGTTTATAATTACAAATTTCAATCCTTGACAAAAAAGTCCAAGTGGCAGGAGCTTGACACTTTTTTTTTTGGCCACCCTAATATGTTTCAGGATCCCTTGCCTAGGGATTATTGCTGCCCTGTGAGGGATGTGTTTTTTCATGTCAATTGAAAGAAGACAGTCGTCCCCCCCCCCCCGAGACATAGAAACAAGCCTAATAAGTGTATATACTTCTTCATTGAGACTATTCCAATTGATTGTACATTGTATCAGTTAGGCCATTAAAGCAGTCTATCAGCCAGGCTTTGGTGGTGCATACCCATCCCAGCACTTGGGAGGCAGAGGCAGGCAGATCTCTCCAGAGCAAGTGCTAGGGTAGGCTCCAAAGTTACACAGAGAAAACCTATCTCAAAAAACAAAAACAAGCAAACAAACAAACAAAAAAGCAGTCTATCAAGACATCTGCCTAAGACACTTTGAACTCAAAAATCTATTATTTTTGGATTCTGACTGCTCTTGTCTAAAACTATGTCTCTAGTGGAAAAGCTGTGGCATGCAAACTGAGAGAGTACAGCATGCTTCTGAAGTGGCACATGGCTGCAAGTAAGGAAAACTTCTAAAATAATACCTCCTGTTCATTGTTCAAAGACAAGATACCTGCAAGGCTTTAAAAGGAAAAAAAAAATCTTTATTTTTGGATCAGAGGTGTTAACAATCAAGGTGTTTCAAAATAAAAATTATGGAGTTCTTTTATGACTGGTACTCTTTTTTATTTTTCTTATTTTTTTTATTAGTTCAAATTAGGAACAAGCTTACTTCACATGTCAATCTCTTCTCCCTCTTCCGCCCCTCCCCCCAATCCTGCACCAGCCTCCTCTCCCATCTCCCCTCCACTCCCCAGGGATGGTAGGGTCCTCCAAGGGTGTTCCCCAAAGTTCACCACATCATTCTGGGCCTGGCCTAGGCTCTCCACCATGTATCCAGGCCAAGAGCAACACTCCATGTGGGATGGGTTCCCAAAGTCTCTTCTTACACCAGGGAAAAGTACTGATCAACTACCAGGGGCCCCATAGAGAGCCCAGGCCTCCTCATTGACATCCACATTCAGAGGTCTCAATCAGTCCCATGCTGGCCTCCCAGACTGCAGTCTAGGGTCTATGTGCTCCCCCTTGTTCAAGCCAGCTGTTTCTGTGGGTTTCACCAGCCTGGTCCGGACCCCTTTGATCTTCATCCCTCCCTCTCTGCAACTGGGTTCCAGAGTTCAGTTCAGTGTATTGCTTCCATCAGCCAATGAATGAGGGCTCTAGGATGGCATATAAAGTAGTCATCAGTCTCATTATAGGGGAAGGGCATTTAGGGGAGCCTCTCCACCATTGCCTAGATTGTCAGTTTGTGTCATCTTGTAGATATCTGGAAATCTCCCTAATGCCAGATCTCTCCTCAGACCTATAATGGCTCCCTCTCTTATGGTTCTCTCATCCTGCTATTCTTCCCCAAATTCAACGTTTCTGCTCCTTCATTCCCTCATTTCCCCTCCTCTTCTCCTCTCATTCTTCCAACTCCCTCTCCCCTACCCTCATGCTCGAAATTAGCTCAGGAGATCCTGCCCCTTCCCATTCTCAGGAGTCCATGTATTTTTCTTTTAGAGTCCTTCTTGTTTCCTAGTTCCTTTGGTGATGAGGATTGTAGGCAGGTAATCCTTTGCTCTATGTCTAAAATTTTTATATGAATGAATACATACCATGTTTGCCTTTTGTAACTGGGTTACCTCACTCAGGATGGTTGCTTCTAGTTCCATCCATTTGCCTGTGAATTTCAAGATTCCATTGTTCATTTGTTTTTTTCAGCTGAGTAATACTCTATTGTGTAAATATCAATTATCTCTATTCATTCTTCAGTTGAGGGGCATCTAGGTTGCTTCCCAGTTCTGACTATTACAAATAATGCTGCTATGAACATGGTTGAACATATGTCCTTGTTGTATGAATGTCCATTCTTTGGGTATATGCCCAAGAGAGGAATTGCTGGATCTTGAGGTAGACTGATCCCCATTTTCCTGAGAAACTGCCATACTGATTTCCAAAGCGGCTGTACAAGTTTGCACTCCTACCAACAATAGAGGAGTGTTCCTTTTTCTCCACATCATCTCCAGCATAGACTGTCATTGGTGTTTTTGATTTTAGCCATTCTGGCCAGTGTAAGATGGTATCTCAGAGTTGTTTTGAGTTGCATTTCTCTGATGTCTGAGGATTTTGAGCATGTTCTCAAGTGTCTTTCAGCCATTTTAGATTCTTATATTGAGAATTCTCTATTTACTTCTGCACCCCACTTTTTAATTTCATTGATTGATGTTTTGGTGGCTACCTTCTTGAATTCATTGTATATTTTGGAAATCAGTCCTCTGTCAGATGTAGGGTTGGGGAAGATCTTTTCCCATTCTGAGGGCTGCTGTTTTGTCTTATTGTGTCCTTACTTTCAGAAGCTTCTCAGTTTCAGGAGGTCCCATGTATTAATTATAGATCTCAATGTCTGTGCTACTAGTGTTATGTTCAGGAAGTGGTCTCCTATACCACTTTCTCTTCTAGAAGGTTCAATGTGGCTGGATTTATGTTGAGATCTTTGATCCATTTTGGACTTAAGTTTTGTGTATGGTGATAGATATGGATCTATCGGCAATCATCTGCATTTCTGAATCCAGTTATGCCAGCACCATTTGTTGAAGATTCTTTCTTTTTTCCATTGTATAGATATAGCTTCTTTGTCAAAAATCATGTGTTCTTAAGTGTTTGGGTTAATATCAGGGTTTTCAATTTGATTCCATTGGTCGATCTGTCTAATTTTGTGCCAATACCAAGCTGTTTTCAGGTCTATTGCTCTGTAATAGAACTTGAAGTCAGGGGTGACTGCTAATTTTATTTGTCAAAAAAAAATCAAATTATTTTTTAGCTTGGGAAAATAGACTTGTTTAGCTGGGGAAAATAGACATAGAGTGATGTGTGAATGATTGAAAGGACAGTGAACATATTAGGTATCTCTTGTTTTGTAGAAGTAAATGTCTTAATAATGGAAAGTTAGCCTCATTAAGAAGTGTGTGTGCCACACCTGACTATCCAGGTCTGGGAGAGCAGCCCCTGAGGACTTGAAAGCCGGTGAAATGTTTCTGACCCTTGATCATTGCTGCAATGATTTAACTGGTCAGGCAGGCCTGGAGAGCTCACCCTGGTGGTGAAGTCAGGGAGGAGCTGGCTGGATGAGAAATGAGTTGGCCCACCCCAACATCCATCTAATCTACACCATACTGGAGCAGGATTTCCATGATGCAGGGCAACAACAAGGTATCCACAGAAGTGCAAGTAAGGTCCAGCATCGATATTGTAGCAGAAACCAGAGGCCTTGGATCAGATCAGTGATTCTTTGCAATGAATACTTGCAAGTAAAGATATATAGACAAGATGGTTTACTGTGTGACTCATCGTGTCACACTACAGCTTCCTTGCCTAGATTTTTTCTTTTATTCTCTTAAATTTTATTTTCAGGGGATGGGGTTTCTGAAGACAGAGAAGAGATATGAAGGGACAGGAAAAATGAATGGGATCAAGATGCATGAGTTGAAAGATAGAGAGAAAAAATAAACAAAAGCTAAAAAAAAAAAATTATGTGTGCGTGTATATGACTAATGGGCAGAAAATAAGCTTAGAGATGTTGGTGTGTCCTTCCATCTTGTTTCTGAAGCAGAATCTCTTGTTTCTCCACTGCCTACATAAGGTTGTACAACCAGCAAGCCATGTCTCTGTCTCTGCCGACCATGTCTGTCTAGTAGCAAGAGTATTACAGAAGATTGCTTCACAGTGTAGCTTTTGTGATGGTGCCAGGAATCAGACACAGATTATCAGGCCTGAGCATTGACATTTTTCTCTGATGAGACATCTTCCAGCTCCTACATTTACAGTTAGGATAACTTTCATTCTTGGAATGTGCATTTTATACACATTTTTGCTATGGGTCATATAAATCTAATTTTTAATGCTTATATTTACAAATTTGTTATAATCCTAAAATTTTTATAAAATAATATTAAAATTATGATTTAAATTCAATTCAAAATCATTACCATAATCAAAACTTTAAGTAAACAATTACATTGTGAAGTTGTTGGTTGAATTATCTACCTTTTCTTTTGAATGCATTTTTTGTTAGTAAATGATCAGTGTAGCTTTAATGTTTACTGTGTGAATTCAAAGTAAGCTTCAGGTTCAAAAAATGATAGGACACAGAAATCTTGGATGTTACACAAATACAGAACAATTCCCAGCATGTTTAAACAGTTTATTCATAAACATACCTGTGAAAGGATTGTATAAAACCATGCTAGTTCAACAAGTGTAGGCCCTTATCACATCATGCATTTGGCTGCTTTGCTGGGTGGTCCCAAAGTACAGTAAACAACTCAATGAGAAGGTTATTTATTGTCCTACTGCAGAAGAGAATAATTAACTACATGACTCTGATTTGTGGAGTCTGGTGCCATCACATAGTTAGTTGCAATGCTACTGCAAATGGCAGTGTGAATTGTGTTGAGGAACTGTAGTAAGGTGATGCATAAAAAGCTTGTATTTTGTAACAGATAGTACTCTTCTGTGATTTCCTGTGTGTATTTTGAAAATGAATAATGATGAATTATATATTTTTTTCTGTGCTGTGACTGCTGAAGCTGAATATGTTCATTGCTTCTCATTCTAAAAATGAAACTCGTATCAGTTCATCTGAGGGGAAAAGAATTGAAATGGAGGGCATCACAGGAAGATAGGACTATATTATAGTATAAATTAAATATTCATTTGTCTTCTAAAGTGAGCCCCGGTTTCCTGGCTGCACAGAGGTAGAATTCAGCTAAAGCCAAAGCTAATTTCCCTGCTCCATTTCCAGAACGCCAAGGACAGAGCATTCAGCACTATATCAAGCCATACTCCCATGAAGCTAATAGATTTAGCAGAATTGAGAAGTCACATGACCCTTGGAACTTAAAATCTGGCTGACAAGGTAGAAATTGCAGAACTCTGGGATTTCCCAGGCTTCATTCTCTGGCTTGATCATAGGAGCTTGGATCTGCAAGGGACCACCCATTAAGACACAGGCTTTGCAGAATTAAGAATTCTGAGCTTCCTCATGTAGTCATGTTCAGAGAGTTCATGATGGGACTAGAGAAGACTGAGTGAATAAACATAAGATGGATGGCTGATAGGCAACATTTGCAAATCTTATAACACATGAGGAATAGAGTTTCCAGGAATTCTTCACCTCTCTGTTTGTGGCTTAGGAAATGTTTAATATAGTTTTCTCACTGATTTTATTCATATATTTACATTCATACTTATAAATTTTAAATGAAATTAGAGTTTTTGATTGACCTATAATATCATTTTGATTTACCCAATATGCATGATAAAAACAAGTATTTTAATTTTTCCTTGGAGGTAATCATCACATTTAAATCATAAAATTTCAATATCATAGGCAGGGTAGCATGGGAGAATTTTAAAGAGCTACACAGATTTACCAATTTAATAAAGCCAAACTGCACTTAATAGATACATTCTTTGAAGAAAAATTTTAAAATAGTGCTCACAAATTAATTGATAATACAGGAAATAATTTTTTAAACTTTTTCTAATGACTTAGCTATTAATATTTATTCATGTATTATTATTATTATGAATTTCATGTTTGATCTCAAATACAAAAAGAAACTCAAATTATGTTTCTGCATATTATATTTGTAGAGAACAAAATAAGAGATTATTATCTGTAATAAAGTATCTGGTAAACTCATATCATATAAAATGTAATAGACCAAATCCTGTTATAACTGTCTCTTATTTATTCTCTCAATAGTTTGGTGATACTCAGTTTAGCACCTTTTAATTATATGTATTTAGACTATTTGGCAGTTGAACACAGAAATTTTAGCCATCATTATTGTTAAAGTTGTGATATGTCTTATGGGAAAGCATTCAATGTTTTGTTGGTCAACAACAGGACCAACAAATAGTTAATAATTTAATGAGTTAAATTATCAGAGTCACTTTTTCTAATAATAGCCACTAGATATTGAACCTCCTTGTGCTATTTAATAATTGTAGAGGGAACAATTATTAATAATAAAATTATCATGGGTGCTTCAATAACATATTAGCATAATAATTACAACATGGAAATTAGATAGAATCCAAGTCATTAATGATAATTCTCAGACTGCTTTATTTTTGTATCAAATTTGTTACCTACTGTGCCCTCATTAGGATATTTCATTTGTGGATAGCTTAATATTAAAACCCCAAACAGTCATAAGCACTTAGACATGTGAAGCCATTTTTTAAATCCAAATCTACTTTCTCTTAAAAATACTGAAAAATAAAACAAATATTAAAACAACCTGTATAATTACCACTTCTCTGTGATTCTGTGACAATGTGCTGTATTAAGGAACTCAGTAGAGAGTTTTCGACTCACTTTGTGTTAGTAAAGTGAAGAGTTTCCTGAATGTGGTCTGTGTAATACAGATCTGATCAGAACGGGACCAGTGTTTACTATTCATGCTCACACAAAACTGACAAGATCAAAATGGAAATTACAACATTTTTCAAGCACTGCTTTTATATCTAAAGACTGTTTAACACATGCCCCATTAAGACCTGTAGGCTTATGTGACTACATACATTACCTAGATGAATTTTAATGGAAGTGACTGTTCAGTGAGGTACTCATTGGTTTTTTAGATCATTGATGTTCACTAATGAGAAATTTGATCACTAGTTCATTATCTGTTATTAGTTTTTTTCTATTATGAATATGAAAGTACATATTCTATAGATTAAATAATAAGTTACCTTAGTAATAAACATTGGGTTATCTTCTAAAATATATCTAAAATGGGCTTTTAATGGTTGTTTAATAACAATGATCAGCAGGAAATGCAAAAGGGCACGTGTGATCTGCTAAGGGAATCTCACCGGAAAATGAGAAGGAATACTGTACCCTCCCTTTCTCTGTGCCCATAAATCTTTTATTTGTTTGTCTTGTTTATTCTCCTTAAGCACAATATTGAAACTGGCAAATTGATCTGTTTTCAGAAATCTACATTTCAAGAACCAGCTTCTCTGCATAGCTTGTTTCATTATTATGAAACACAACACAGAGCTCCAGGAAATTCTCATAATATTTTTTTTTTGCATTTGGTGATTAGAAGAGATGTAGGTGAAATGAATGAGTGAGGTCATCCTTTTTAATGCCTTTGGAATTGAATACTTTTAGATGAAAAATAAGACTTTAATCAAGGTAGGTTATTAGTGAATATCAGGTGATAGCATAACTTTACATCATCTATATTTGCCACAGACCACTTCATCTGGGTATGGGAGTCCCTGGGATGAGGGTCCTCCAAGAATAGGGGGGTAAGAATTCATCGGTGACAAACAGAAACAAACACAGAGGCATTTTGAATCTGAGTGTATTTTGCAGTTCTCAAACAAGGTTTTTTATAGAGCTATTTTCTCAGGGGATGTTTTTGTCAAGCAAACACAAACATATGACATTATTGTTACTTGGCACAGTGACCCAGCAATTCAAAATATAAAATCATCCAGGGTTAATCAAATCCCAAAATTGTCCTTGATTAATCAAAACAAAGGACTGTCCTCGATTAACATAGGATCATCCGAGGCTAACTACACATTTCTTAAATCAAATTAGTATATTTATGGTCAGTTATTATTTAACATCTATTACCTAGTGAGTTTTTTTTCCAACTTTTTTTTATTTGAATTAGGAACAGGTTTGTTTTACATGACAATCCCATTTCCCTTCTCCCACCCGTCTTCCCCTACCCCCCCCACCACTAAAACCTTATCTGTCACATGTCTTCTCTGCTCCCCCTGGATAGTAAGGCCTTCTATAGGGTGTCATCAGAGTCTTTGGTTTCCTTTGGGGTAGGGCCTAGGCCCGTGTGTTTTGGCTCAGGGAGTATTGCTCTATATGGAATGGGCTCCCAAAGTCCACACCTATGGTAGGGATAAAAACTGGGCTTCCAAAGGAGGTCCCATAGATTTCTGAGGTTTCCTCACAGAAACCCATGTTCCTTGGGTCTGGATCAGTCCCATGCTGGTATTCCAGCTATCTGCATCTGTGTTCCAGTTCAGATCATTTTTTAAGTATTGAGCTATATTAAGTATTTTAACTCTTTCTTATTAAAAACTTTCATTACCAGACACTTAAGCCCACTTTCAATGACACATGTACAGCCATATAAAATTTTATTGTTGGGAAAGTTTTCACTATTTGTATTTATGTGAATGACATGAATGATTTGGAAAGCGCTGGGTTTCCTGAGATGAGGTCATGGTTAGTGACCTCATCTCAGGAGATGGTTGTTAGTATATACACCTGGCTGACCCTGCACCCTAAGATGGGCTCGGCAAGCACAGGAAAATGTGCCACATCACCCGCCACACATTACGACCTGCATGAGGACTCTGCGCATGTGCATTCTTCCCTTTGAAAGGTCCAGCCATCCCCCCTTAACTCTCTCAATCTCTTCTTGGGTTGGCTGACAATCCAGCCCCATCCTCCCCCCTTCTCTTGTCAATAAACTCCACATGTGTTGTTCATTCTTAGCTTCCTTTCTCTCTACCAATAGCTGTAGCAAAAGTCTAACAATGGTTTCTTGTCTATTTCTTTTGTTTAAAATGTCAGCATAGGTTTTTAGGAACATTTCCTTAATGTGAATAAAAGGAATAGAAGAACAAACAGAAATCACCACTAGAATCACAGCCCAATATTTTTCTCTGGCTGAGAGTTCCACAACCATTTCCAGGAGACCTCCATCTTTTGAAGTAATGGCCTCTGTTTGTGGAACTTGTCACACAGAATCTACTGGATTTGGTGTGGCATATATTAAAAGATCACATTCCTTAGAGCTTTTACTAGGATGAAGGCTATTTTATTTGTATCTCTCTGTTGGTGAGATTAAAAGCCGTGGCCAAATACAGTTTGGGGGAGAAAAGTATTGTTTGTCATAGAAACTGGATTATGTACTTGAAGGAAGTGAAGGCAGGAACTCAAGGCAGGATCCTGGAGGCAGGTACTGAAGTAAGAACCATAGATGAATACATTTACCTAGCAGTACTGATAGTTGAGTGGAATCTCTCATATCAACAGTTAAACAATCAATTGTCCCTACAGACATGTCAACAGTTCAATCTGATACACAGAGGTTATGAATTGAAGTTCACTCTTAATAATTGTGTGAAACTGATGACAAATTTAACCAAGACAATAACTTTTAACTGATAATAGGCAATTGCCTATTATCAGTAATAATGAATTCTTAACAATGACACAGCCACCATTCTTTGACTTACAATTGCCAAGTGCATGTCAAGTTCTATAGCTATACTTTTTCATCTTTAAATCTAATCCTAGAGTGTTCTTCAGCCACTTTCATCTTACAATTCCATCTTAATTTTCTTCTGATATTTCAATCTTTCAATACATTTTCCCTTTTTATTTAAATTCTTTAATTACTACTCATATTTATATATCTATCCCCCCATTCCCTTACCCTCCCATCCTCCCATGTTCCCCCAACCCCCGAACCCATTCCCCAACTCCTTCCCAGGGATAGTGCCCTCTACCAGGGACCTTCAAAGTCTGTCATATTGTTTGGGGGAGGGCGTAGGCCCTCCTTGCTGTATCTGGACTGCAATAGTATCCCTCCATAGACAATGTGCTCCCAAAATCCATTTGTGCTCTAGGGTTAAAGACTGGCTCCATTGTTAGAAGTCCCATAGACTGTCTTGGTCTCCTAGCTGGCACCCACATTCAGAGGGCTTGGTTTGGTCCAATGCTGTTTCTGCATGTTTATGACTAGCGTCTCCATGCTTTCACTAGGTAAGGTCAACTGTTTCTGTGGGTTTCTGCAGCACTGTCTTGGCTACTTTCCTCATTCCTCCTCCATCTCCACAACTGGATTCCAGGGATATGGTCCAGTGCTTAGCTGTGGGTGCCTGTTTCTGCTTGGAACAGCTACTGGATGAAGGCTCTAGGAATGATAAGCAATGTAGACACCAATCTCATTATAGGGGAAGGGAATCAATGGCATTTTCTCTATCACTGCTTGGATTCTTAGTTGGGGTCATCCTGTGGATCCCCTAACATTTCTCCTGTGCCAGACCTCTCTCCATACCTGGACTTCCCTCTATCAAGGCATCTCATTTCATGCCCTCCTCTATTCCTCATTTGTCTCAGACCTCTTGTTCTCTTCCCCCTCCCCTCCTTCCCTTCCCACCTCCTTCCTCTCCACCCACTCCCTGTGCTCCCACTTTGTTCAGGGGTTCTTGTACCCCTCCCCTTCTTTGGGGAACTATTCAGTCTTCTCTTAGGGTCCTCCTTGTTTCCTAGCTCCTCTGACAATGTGAATTCTAGACTGGTAATCCTTTTGCTCTAGGTCTAAAAATCATATATAAGTGAGTACATACCATGTTTGTCTTTTTGTGCCTGGGTTACCTCAATCAGAAAGGTTTCTTCTAGTTCCATCCTGCAAATTTCAAGATTCCAGTTTTTTTTTTTTTCTGTTGAGTAATACTTCATTGTGTAAATGTAAATGTACCACATTTTCTCTACCATTTCTTCAGTTGAGGGGCATCTAGGTTGCTTCCAGGTTCTGGCTATTACAAATAATGCTGTTATGAACATAGTTGAACATATGTCCTTGTTGTATGAATGTCCATTCTTTGGGTATATGCCCAAGAGAGGAATTGCTGGACATTGAGGTAGGCTGATCCCCATTTTCCTGAGAAACTGCCATACTGATTTCCTAGTGGTTGCACAAGTTGACACTCCCACCAGCAATGGAAGAGTGTTCCTCTTCTCTGCATCCTCTGCAGCATAGATTATCATTGGTGTTTCTGATTTTAGCCATTCTGATAGAAGTGAGATGGTATCTCAGAGGGGTTTTGAGCTGCATTTCCCTGATGGCTAAGGATGTTGAGCACTTTCTCAAGTGTCTTTCAGCCACTTTAGATTTCTCTGTTGAGAATTCCCTAGTTCTGCACTCCAATTTTTATTTACATTGTTTGGTGGACTGCTTCTTGAGTCCATTGTACATTTTGGTGATCAGCCATCTGTCAGATGTGGGGTTGTTGAATATCTTTTCCCATTCTGTAGGCTGGTGTTTTGTCTTGCTGACTATGCCCTTTCCTTACAGAAGCTTCTCAGTTTCAGGATGTCCCATTTATTAATTGTTTATCTCAATGTTTGTGCTACTGGTTTTATGTCCAGAAAGTGGTCTCCTGTACCAATTTGTTCAAGAGTACCACCTACCTTCTCTTCTAGGAGGTTCAGTGGAGCTGAATTTATGTTGAGGTCTTTCATCAATTGGTATTTAAGTTTTGTGCATGGAGATAGATATGGATCTATTTGCAATTTTCTACATTTTGGAATCCAGTTATGCCAACACCATTTGTTGAAAATACTTTGTTTTTTCCATTTTATAAATTTAGCTTCTTTGTCAAAAATCAGGTGTTCATCAATCACTTAATTTTCAAGGGACATTAATTATAAAGACAATGATTTGTAATTGGCCTGTGAACCTATTTTTGAAATGATAATGGGGCAACACTATTGTGCTATACAAAATTATGGGCATATGATTTAAAATAATGTGGATTTTTCAATCCCTTTCCATTTACATTTGTGCATATTTTTTCTCCTCATTTCTCTTATGATACATTATGCTATCTCTTCAGTCTCCTTGGTATTTAATCTCATTTCTGCCTGATCCACATTTGTCCTCATAATTTCAAATGTCCTTATGAATTTTTACTAATAGTAATTCAGGTTTTTCTATAATAATTTACTTACAACTGTACATACATAACCTAATGATCATTTGAATTTTTAGAATAATTTTTAAGCACCACACAACATGAAATGTTCACAGCTATACTAAAAAAGGTATGTGTTTAATTACTTCAAGTATTTATCCACAGTGCAACTTCTTCTATATCCATTAAAAATAAGTATATGTCTGCATTCGGTATCCCTATCTATTTGGTCTATATTGATTGTAGTTTTATAAGGGGGAAATGTATTGGGAAAATTGATGAAGTGTGATAGAGACAGAGCATGAAATGAGGGAGGGAGTGGGGAGATTGGGAATGGATATAAAATTCACATTTGATGTTCCAGTATCCAACATAGTTTCTGGAGAAGGCTTCTTGGCTGTTACATTACCATTCCTGATGGATTTACTATGTTAGGATAGCTATAGGATTAATGCTTACTTAATGTTAGATTTAAAGA
The DNA here is from genome assembly GCF_003668045.3 of Cricetulus griseus. Taxonomy (NCBI): domain Eukaryota; kingdom Metazoa; phylum Chordata; class Mammalia; order Rodentia; family Cricetidae; genus Cricetulus; species Cricetulus griseus. The sequence continues at coordinate 108,813,468 of NC_048598.1, read as the reverse complement.
AGACCCTCCCACTGTGATAACTTAATTACCTCTAGTTAATTATTATTAAGTTTGTGCCAAGTGATGGAAGTGGCATAATTTCATTCAGTTACCTGATCTAGGGGAAGCCTTAGGTGGGAATGTAGTTTTTTCTGATGAGGACACTAGTCATTTGTCTTGAAAGCTCTGTTACACAGAAGGGGCTATCAGCTCTGTGCTAGAGCACAGGATTAATGTTTCACCTGTTAACTTTTAAAAAGGTCACACATGGTCTTAGGTAGGGTTTCTATTGCTGTAATGAAACACCATGAGAAGAAAAGCAAGTAGGAGATGAAATGCTTTATTTCACTCACAGCTCCTTATGACAGTTAATCATCCAAAGTAGGGAGGATAAGACGTCATACAGGGAAGGAACCTAGAGTCAGGCACTGGCATCAAGGCCATAGAGGGGTGCTTCTTACTGGCTTGCTCTCTATGGTATACTGAGCCTGCTTTCTTATAGGACCAAGAACAGTCAGCTGAACACTGCCACTACCTACAAGGGACTGAGCCCTCCCACAAGAACCACTAATTAAGAAAATGTCCTACAGGCTTGTACACAGCCTGATCTTATGGAGCCATTTTCTTAGCTGAGGTTCCGTCCTCTCAGATAACTTTAGCTCTGTAAAGTTGAAGTAAAGCTAGCCAGCAAACAGGAAAATCTTTCCATCATTCTTTTTCTCATTTCAGTTTCAGCATGTTTTGTGAAGTAGACATTAAATATGATTAGTGATTAATTTAACTATAATAAACAAACGTTTGCAGCACAGTGTCCATTCAACGACTTGCCCTCTCAAGTATGTTGCATCAACACAGTATTTGATACTCCTAGGGAACGACCTTCAAAGACTCATTTGGTGCAAGATTCCCACACAGAAAATTTCTGAGGAAATAAATCCTGTCTCCAGGAATTCTGTGAAAGGTCATCTTTTATTTTGCAGCTGCCATTCACTGGTAACTAACAAGTTTTACTTTTAGGGTCCAAGTTAACATGTGCTTCTTCTCACACTAAATCTGCTTTTAACAGTCAGATTTCTGGGGGCTGGAGAGATAGATTGCAGTGAAGACTACTTGCTTTTCTTCTAGAGAACCTGGATTTGGTCCCAGCACCCACATTGTGACTTACAACTGTGTGTAACTCTACTTCCAGGGTATCCATAGCTGTCTTCTGGCCTTTGTGGAGAATACACACATATGGTGGACAGACATACATGAGAGAAAACACTCACATGTATGAGTCAAAAATATTAAATATACAAACAATAAGACATTATCAAAATTAAATAATGAAATGGGATTCATCCATATGCTGAAATAATAAGAAACTACACTTAAAATTTTTATTTTCTCTCAAAGTATCTCTAGATTTCATGAAAGAAGGAAGGTTTCTCAAATGCAGTGCTGTGTTTTGAGCATCATTACACACATCAATGGTCCTCAATCTTGACTTTATTTGAGAATCACCTTGGAGCACTATAAATTCTCAGTGCTCAGACCTCACTCAAGAACTAGTCAACCAGGAGCTTCATAAACAGAGGTGGAACATGAGCATATTATCAAGCTGCTCAACAAATTGCTATCAGACAATTAGGGAAAGCGTTTTGTTCATGATACAGTTGAAATGTGTGATGATCCCTAATAAAGTTAAATTTGTATCTGTGATCCTTCCGATTTAAATGTCCAGGAACGAATCTGATTTTAGTGGATCAGCAAAAATTTTCCATCAAAACTATCATAAAATTCAATATAAGAAAATGTAATACTCTTTTTCCATTCATTTACTTTTATTTAATTTGTTCCCATTCTTAAAAACAGACCTGTTTTAACAGAATGCACACCATATATTCTCTAAAGACAGATCTTTGCTCTTAATAATGTTCAGTGTACTGCTGTCTTTTTCTCACATAATGTCATAATCTTGAGTGACATCACAATTAATTCCTGCAGAGATGATTATAGTGCACTGAGAGGATTATGATGTTAAAAAGTGATAAACAGCAGGGACAGAAAACTCCTTTTGTGCTTCTCCAAGATTATTAGAGGGATAGGAGTAAAAGCCAGAAAGGAAAAAAAAAAAACAAAGAAAAGAAGGATTTGAAGAACATTACAAAATAATAGAAACTGTACATTTGCTACTATTGTGAAAGGCCATTGCCTCTTGAGATAGATTTTTGTTGATTGCATTAAGTTAATTACTTGCTTAAAGGGCTAATGTTTTGTCAGCTCAATCAAATGTTTTAGTAGCTATTGCTTTAAATTACTGTTACAGATGTACCCTGTAATTTCAATTGAAAGACATCATTATGGTAGATGTTGGCTACCTTGGATTTTTTTAAGCTACAATAATATGATGAATAAACTGAAGACAAAATGCATTTAGCCATCATGACAGTTAAAGTTTTCAAATTTGATGAAAATCAAGTATTTTCATTGTTTGGACAAAAAATATATTCCTTAGAAGGATTGCAATGCTAATAGTTCCATGAAATTGTAGTTGAATGGTTCTACACAGAAGAAAAGCTTGTGTGCTTTGTCTTTAATCACTTTATTAAATGACTCACCCATATAATTGAGCATTATAACAATTTGCATTCAATGAAATTTGGATGAAAATCTGGGTATGTCTAACAGTCTTGCAGAAACAGCAGGAGAGTAAAGACAATAAACCATGTGCTGCTCTCAATGAAGTTGATAATGGAGGATATTTTGAATGTTATTGTATTGTCTAGGTTTTTATTTGTCTAGGATTTTAAAAGAGCCACACCAAATGTATAAGAGGTATAAATAATTCCTTCAACCAATATTCACATCAAATTCAGAGTTTAGGCTTAATGAAGGTTTTATATATTTGTTCTATTTCAGTGTATCCTAAAATTATATTATTTAACAGTTATAAATTACATTTTAGTATAGAGCATTCAGAAGAGGGTAGCATTTATGTTCATTCCTAAGCCATAATGTGAAATTCGACTTGTAGTGTTCAAGAAATGGTTAATTCTTTTCATAGTTCTGACATTGTTATTGAGAATAACAATGCAATTTGTTGTCAGTAATTTAAGAAGCCTGTAAAATGACACTTTGTGAAAATATTTTTTTAAATAGAAAGAACTTTCTTTGTAATTACCTAAACACAAATTTCATTCTGAAAGCTTTCTAGCTTTGAAAATTTCCTAAATTATAATTAATTGATTTAAATCTTGCCTTGATGAAAGAATCCAAGCTGATGAGATTAATTGCCTAGTCTCTAGTATCTACCTTTCTCAAGAGGCTGTTCCAAATTTCTCAGCACTCAGACCCCCTTCGATTATAATTTATATAAATGATCCATTTCACTCCAAACCTGCCAAGGAAATAAAACATATACACAAATCACTGGGCTGGTGGGAACACACAAGACTGTGTCTATCCACGTGAGCTATTATAATAGCTGATTTAATTATTTCTTTTAGAAGTTTAATATGCAAAAAGTTAACTTCTAGAAATACCCAGACCATTGCCAGATGGCTATGGAAATTGTTTTTCATTAAATTGGATTGTTTAAATTTTCCAGACCTATGAGTCCAAAGATAGTTTAAGTACAGTCAAGAGGGAATTGTAACTCAGGAAAACTAAGCAGAACCCCTCGCCTGGACCATAATGATAATTATAATGAAATAAGACCACATGCTTAGGAGTCAGTTTAAGAAGGTAATGCAGACTCACACATGAAGACCTCATCCAAAGGAAGGCTTGGGGGAAATTCCAGAAAAATAAAAGAATCTACTTGATTTAAAAGAGGATGCTTATGGTGCCATCATTGGGTAGTGGTGCCATTGAGACTAGAATATAGCTTTAAATTTAATTTTCATTTACTCACTTGGGAGACATTTATTGGATACTACTTTACTGCACGATGCTTGGCTCCAAAGTAACTTAACTGATTTGGAAAATGCTGTTCCTATGAGATTCATTTATATTTACAGCTGGTGGTTTCTGAGATGCCACTTCTGCAATTTCTCAAATTTTGACACATTTTTTGCCGAAAATATTTAGAATAATTATCTAAGCAATTTAAAAATAATATCTTGCTTTAGTTCAGGCATTTTAGGAGCATGACTTGAATTTTTTCACTTGCTGATCTATTGTAGGATTTAGAGGACACTAAGAAATATCAAGGGTACATGACCATTCGTTGTACAGTTATGTGGAATAGATGTAAATCTCCCTCATATTTTATATCATGGATAAGCTGTGAATGCCTAGACACATTTGGTTTTACTGCCACAGTAATTATCACAGCTAAAAATTTCAAAAGAAATTGAAAGTGAGAAATGAATTAACTTCCTAAAATTTAAAAGTACTCATTTTTGCAGCATCTCTTTCTTTGCTACTATTAGCAGTTGCAATTTTTAAGTGAAATATTTTCACCAATGTGTATCATTTAAGTCTAATTGTGAACTGCAATTTCTTAGAAAAAATAAGACAGAGAGACACATGATCTTTAACAATACTTTTACAACTAGTGTTAAATGAAGACTCACTTTAGCTAATAACAACCAATTCCCATTTTAAAACTTATTAGGCCAAGATTTGGAAGAGCTTAATTTACAAATAATACTTTTAAAATTAATTATGCTCATCTCAAAGCCAGTAAGCAGCAGTATTACATACCGACCTTCTTTTTTCTTCAGTTCTTCCCTAAAGCCTTCATGAAGACTTAGCTGTGTTTCATTCCATGCGTGTAGAACACAGGTTGTGAAAGAACATACTTCTAGCATAATAGGGATAATGAAATTAGCAAATGTTTAGCAAACATTTTCTAATGCTTGCTTACATTGCTTTACATCAGATATCTCTTTTACTTCAGATACTCAAAAGATGAGTTGATGTTTTCTTTTATTTTTCCTATTTATTCAAAGAAAGAAACACTTTATAAAGTGATGAACTTATCCAAGTCACTAAGCTAATACTTTTAATTTCAACACATTACCTATATTTTATACATTGTATCAAGGTCTGTCTTTAGGGATTATTGAGAGTTTTAGATACTTGGATAAATTTAAATCAATTCTCATGGAAAATTTTATAGTGAGCTTCTTAGCCTTTTAGTAACTAGGCACTCTTCTTGTAAGTGAATGGATTAAGGAGTGATTATCAAACCAAAAGCAGGGGATCAGGAGAATCTTGATTCTTCTTCGAACTTGGCGTATGCATCTAGTTCAGTGTCAGCCTGAGCTCACAATGGTGCTGGTTCAAAATGAATAAAAGCAAAAGAAAAGAATAAAGAGCAAAGAAAATATTTGACTGACTGAACACATTAATAATTTAGCTTTGAGCAAAGACAAATGTATAGTTAATTTCACTTTTACCCAGAGCATTATACTTGAAATTTTTTCTATGTCTGCTCTTCTGATGGAAACACCCTATACCTTTCTATAGTACACTGTTATTTCTAAAATGCAATAAAGACATAAGAAGGATAGCAATGATGCTCTTAGCTTTAGTATTCCTGTTTTCCTCAAATGCTCCAGGGCACATTTGAGAGGATTTTAAATATGAGTGAAAACTTTGTTTACATACAACAATAACTCTTTCTCTATGGGAATGGAAACTCAGAGAGGGGCCTAGTCTGTTAAACTTTCTGAGAGAGAAAAATGAAAGGAAACATACCTTAGTCTGCATATGGAATAAATATAGACACATTGAACACACATCACCAGATTTGATCAACAACAGACTGAAATATTTGAAAAACACATTTGTATTGAAAATGTGCAGAAATTTTTCTGGCATTATTTCATAAATAATACATTTGATGATTATTTTGTTAAAAATATTTAATGTTTCATAGAGAAAGTTTGACTAAACTATTTCCAAATGTTTTAATGCTCAGAATGCTACAAAACATATGTATAGATACTTAAATGTTAAATATGTATTTGTATGTATATCTATACACCTATAAAATATTTCACACATATATGTGTTTTGTGATATATATTTCTCATTAACATGGAAAGTAACTTTAGCAGAAGGATTTATTGTGGCGTACTGTTTCAGAGATTCCAGTCCATGACTTGCCAACTACATTGTTCCCTGAAGCAGAACAATGTAGGTCATTTCATGGTGGCCACAAAATTAAGAGAAAAGATGGGTCATGATATATGCTTCAAAGACAAGCAGACAGTGACCTGGTTTCTCTGGATGGGTCCTACTTCGTATGTATTCCAACTTCTCTGTAAATAGTTCCATAATCTGGATTCCACACCTTCAGAATGTGAGACTGAAAAATAACTTCATATATGACCCATAGAAGGTTGAAAATGTTTTATCCCAACTGTTGTATTATAGAAAATAAGTAAAGAACCTGGGGCATGACAATCCTCAAGTTTAGTTGACACTAATATAATTCTACAAAAGGATAATAAAATAGAAAAGACTAAAATTATGGAGAATAATAGTAGGATACATTAACAAAAAAGAACAAAATATGTTAAAATAAAGAACATATTTGATAACTATGGAAATAAATATTAAAAATATTATATAAACATGCATGTATATGTGAAATATAGATTGTCAAAATTGTTTCATAATACATTTTATATAATTTTTTATAAAATAAGAAAATGATGCTAGACAGATAAATTTCGGAAAACATGAGTGCTTCAAGTTTAATTCTAAATATCATAATATACATGTTACTAACATAAAAATCCTTTGTCCTTGAGTCACAAATAATGGAGTTACAAATAAGAAAAGATGTAACTATCACACATGCAAGGACATTTTTGTCCAATCAAAGGTATAAATTAAATTCCAACCACAATCCTTCAAAATATGTATCCTCCCAAAAACACTTATATGAGAGAGAAAGAGAGAGGCCAGGAGGTATACTAACTGATATGAATGGATGCAATGGTTTATCCTAAACTAATATGCAATATTTTAACACAATATAAAGTTTAATACCCACTCTATTTATAAAAGAATGAGAGAATTTGAAATAAATACTCAATGAAGCTTATAACAAAATGTTCAGTTAAAATATAATTTCATGCTAATATTTATTACATATTTGAGAAGTATTTCAAAAGCCTTATACCTTGCATCCATATCAAAAACACCCTTCAATCTTTGAAAAATTAATTTTACCAAAACATTTATTTCAATGCTACTGAATTTTTCTAGAGTTTAAATAGGAACACATTTTACATTGCCATAGAGAAATAGAAAAAGACATTGAAAAACACTATACATACATTTAGTTTTAGTTGTACTGCAGACTCTGATAGTAGACATAATTATTTTTTCATTTTTTCTTTTATATACAGATGAATGGGTTTATTACATTAACTGATTTTAAATTCTTTATCAATATGACTATTCCAGCCTTGTTTAGTTTCCAAGCTATTGCACTTGGGAAAATGGAGTGGCAAATTGATGTGTTCTTCTATAATTAGGCATAATCCAATGTCCATTATGAATATTGTCACCCCAGAAAAAATAGGTCTGAGGATCAAGTGAATAAATGCAATTTCTGAATATGTAAATGTATGGTGTTGGGTAAGATGGTGAACTACGTTGGCTTACTTGACAAAGTTAAAGGGTAATTCTGATAAAAGGTAAATCATTAACAGTGGATGTGCCTCTGAGTATGTGCCTAAACACCTGAACATTTGCTTCTGTAGACTGAGAAAAAAAAGTCTCACTCACCAAGAAAGACAGAGTAACAATTTAAATTCCTTTATAGAGGAAACAAAGGAGGAAGGGAAATTTACATCCCATCCTTAAGTTGGGGTACTTATTTCCACATGCTGTCTATTTGGTTGAAAAGTGGTTCTTCCATTCCACAGGCCTTCATACTCAGGCTGAATTCTAACAACAACGATTCCTATGTCTTTAGGTTGTAAATAGTAGACTTATAGACTCCTCTGATTCTGTTTTTTATAATTAATGTACTTATAAGCATATGCTATTGTGTGTTTATCTGTAAATCCTAATACCAGCAGACTCTACCCAAGGGGCCTGTCACAGAGAGGTCCTGTTTCTCACAGAATTTGTTTATAATCTTGCAAATGTAGGTTGTAGTGGGTTAATGGGTCCATATTATAGCTTCAACCATCATGTATGGCAAGCCATTTTCAATGAAAATTTTATATATTTGGTATGGTAGGAAAATCGCATGTAGTTTGACTTCTCTGATGCCACAGTGTTATTTCCCTTCATTCTAAATATGCTTTATCTAATAATAGCTACTACAGTCACTCTTAGAGGACAGATTCCAAAGCACCCAGCTTGTTACTATTTGCATGTTACTATTCATATTAGAAATCTCTAAAACTTAAGTTTCTTTTTCTGAATGTACATAGACAATTTATCTAAGATTGTTGGCTGAAACATTTTTATTTTTCACTTGCAGCTATAACAAGAATAACACAAATTTGCATGCTTTTGTTATATTTTCTGATTTTTCTTACCACTAAAAAGGAATATCAGAATCTTTTTATATATTTTAAGATTATCTAATTTTCACTTTTTAAAAAAAAGAATTAATGGTATCCATATTTGGTATTCCGAAGTGATTATAATACAAAAATTATAATAGCAGAACATTTTGATGCCATGATAGTTGATCTGATAAATGAGATGACTCCAACATGAGTAACATGTGGTATGTAGCCTATGGATTATGAATGACAGAGTGAAGACCGTCATTCTTAGAAATGCAGAATGGTAAAGCAGGAAATTTCATCACACTAATCTGGGTAATTTACAATTTATCAGCAGATAATTTTCTATGCAATGTGTTAAAAAACTGAATATAACTAAGTGAAAGTGTATAAAGTACAAAGCACAGATAGGGAATATGGCTATTATAGTTGATTTTCCTAGTTGGCCATAACAAGAACTCCTTTTGTCTGACCTAACCCCTCCCACTATTGTGGCTCTCTGAGAGATCTTCCTTGTCCACTTCAAGAGGTTTTACCTTGGCTTATTGAACTCACAGAAGTCATTGGGCACAGTCTTATTGAAACATTAGTTAATAAATTTATGTCAAGAAAATACTGCATCTCAGGATATATTATATTTAGAATTCAGTTTACCTTATTATTGTATATACATGTGTGATTTGTGTGTTTCAGAAGGACATGTCTCCTTAATGACTTAATTTTTGTCATCAATCCCTATGTTGCAACATTTCTCCAACATCCTCATAATGCACCATGTTGTGGTGGTGGTTTAAATGAAAAATGCCCCACAGATGCTGTTGTTTGTACACTTGGACCCAAGTGCTGCTGCTTTGGGAAGCTTAGTAGATGCAGTGTTTCCTGTAGGAAGACACTCACTGGGGGTAGATTTTGAGAGTTTGTAGTAACACTCTAGTTTACTCTTTGCTTTTATTTTGTGGCTGAAGATATGTTTGCATTTTTTAACCTCTCTGTATCCAACTATACCTGCCTTGACATCAGAAGAATGTTATAACCCAGCAGTACTTCAGGAACAAGGCTATGGTAATGAGAGCCTGATTATCAAGCCTGTCTGTGCTTTTCATTAGTATAAAAACATCAAGAAAATCATGAATTTTGTTAGCCCAGATTTTAGCATCTTTAAATTGGTGTTGTAATTCACTCTTCCTAGGTGGGGAAGTCTAAGTCAGAAATACACAGATGTTACAGCGAGTGTTCTGTTGTTGTTGTTGTTGTTTGTTTGTTTTTTACCTATTACCAGCATTATCAACATTTAAAACTCAGTATTGAAGAATCTGTTTTATGTATCTTGTTATCAATATTTTCCCTAAAAGCTCAAATAATGTGAGTATGTCATGTTACAAAATGTTAATTCCTCAGTAGGATTAATGTATGCAATCTGTAATAGATATTTCCAATCAGCCTGAGGAAAATGGCAGCCTGATTTCCAGAGATCTTAAAAAAAGAATGTCCATTCTCTTCCATTGCTTGACTTTAGTATTTCTTGCAGGAAAACAAAAAATTAAAATAATTTATTGATAAATACTTCTGGGTTGTTATCATTAGGTAGTTCATATTTTTACTATCTTCAAGAGAATAGATATATAAAGTCCCATTTGTCAAAAAAATGGTGAAAGAACAAGGGTAAGAAAAGCATCACTAGTCTATGTGTGGAAGGTGAATTTTGGATGAACACATTATCTTCTTGTTAATTTTTATGTTTTAGTTTTCTTGATATATGAAAGTTCTATGTAATTACCTTATGTAATTATGAGAAAATTCATTTCTGATCTGGCACTCTTTTCATGGGAATACAAATAAAGTAGATGTTAATAATTCTACAATGCCCTGTTAAATTCATCGAATGAATTATATTACAAATATTGGAGTTTTTCCTATAAATAAATAACAGAACTTGTTTGGTAAAAGATAGAAAGTGTTTTTTTTAAAGAAGAAAATGGTAAAGAGTTCACAGGAAGGTTTCTATATCCCTTTGGGAGGATACTAACATTATGAAAGATCATTACTCTCAATGTAAGCTTTTGGGCTCTATTGAAAACTAAGAACAGAAGTTATTATTTCTGTGAACCAATTTTTCACCAGTTTTTTTTCACTCTATTCTTTTTATCCTTTGTAATATATCTTAGAAACAGAGGTGAAGTTGAATTTTTCATCTATATTCTTTCAGTTAGCTTTCCTACCTAGAGCTCAGCTGTGAAATAGAGACTATTAATATTACAACTCTAGATAGTCAGAGAGGTAAGCAAGATATTCTGACACAAAGACAGGCATAAAACAGCACTTTAAAGCACACTAGTTTGCCCCATCAGGGCCCTGAGACCCAGAGAGCTTTTATTGTACTGTTGTGTGATTTTAACTTCACTAAAATGCCTTGGCAGAGTCCTCAGCACAGTCCTGTCAGACTCCCTCTGAGGTGAGGGTTTGATTTTTCATTTCACACTTCATTCAACTTCTTGCATCAGTAATCCCGAAGAGCCAATTACCCACCTGTTTCTTCATGTATATTAGCACTAATCATTTAAATATACAATTTGGATCAATTATTTAAAAGTCTATATGTTAGGTACTTTTATGAAAAATTCTTTTGTAAAATATTGAAAATTCAAATCACAACAATAACTAAATACATTTTACTTTATCTTCTGATCGTCCTTATTCACACTTACTAATGTTTGCTTTGTGGAGCTACTCTCTATCTCAATGTAATATGTAGTCAGATATTGACCTCACATTAAACAAAGAGTACTTTCATTAAGTATAAAACATAACCTTCAGTAAAGTTTATTTATTGTCTTGTAATCAGGCAGACAAGAATAGAATACATTTTGTTTTATTCACAAGGGACGCCATGCCTACAGTTATCTATACTTTCCAATCCTCAGAACTGAATATTTGGTAATGGGGAATTGTCTTCAGTATAACATTGATTGTTTCAATATACTGTGGAAAATAAAGATAATTGAAATTCTGTGTCTAATTTGAGAGAACCACTGTTGGGCAGTTATGAGAGAATTTGTTCCTCTTACAATACTTATGTGTGTAATTTGTTAGCTTGGTGATAAATTTTGAAGTGGTGTAAAGGACTAGGATGATGAAGGTAACATAAGCAGTTGGGTTTAATACTATTATCCATGATTTGAATGCAAACTTTTATTTAAAGGTAGGATTATCTTGAAGGAACATATTTCCTCACTCTTGGGTATTTTATCTATTATTTTTTTCTTTTTTTCATTCATTTATTTAGTTCATAAATAAAGTCATGCACAATTATTATACAGTATGTTAACAATGGCATGGCTAAATTAAAACAATTAACATGTTATATCACACATATTCATCATTTTTGTTTTGAGAACACTTAAAGTATACTATCTCACAACTTTTAAAATATAGCATATTGTTATCAACCATATTTATCATGCTCTCAGTAGACCTCAAGACTTCAGAGAGTCCATGCCTCTTGTCCAACTGCAGTTTTATATCCTTAAACCAATCGTTTCCCCATTGTTAAAAGACCCACATTGAAGCCTAATAGCCACAATTCTGCTCTCTGTTCCCATAAGTTCATCATTTCTAGGTTACACATAAAATTGAAATTGTGTGACATTTGTCTTCCAGTGTGTCACTTATTTTTTTTTGGCAAGCATATAACTTTACTACTTACTAAAGATGAAATCAAATTTGCATGCACAGGTGAGCACTACCTGAAACACCTTGGATTCATCACATATTTGAGTTTCAATTAGCATATATATATGCATATATATATAAACAAAAGCAAAAAAACAAACAAACAACAACAAAAATGTATTATTATACCAAGTTTTTACTCACTAGACATGGTTTATTGTTTTCCTATTAGCAGACACCTAGATTAAATTAGAAATTTAACAAACATTCATTTCAGTTCTTAGTAATTACTATTAAAAACATCAGAAAACAATATATATATATATATAATTAGTTGATTTGTATATATACAGAGGAATATATATATATATATATATATATATATATATATATATATATATCTTTGCCATTGTGAAATTGATCTGTACACTAGACTGACCTGGAACTCAGATATATAGCTTCCTCTGCTTCTCAAATTCTGGGAATATAGTTGTCTGTAACAACACCCAACAGAAACAAATTTCTGATTATTATATGCAGATTATTAGGAAACAGGGGAGAGAAGAGATGTATTTGATGATGTATATTTCAAGCTGTTTATTTCAATATGCTACAGCCACATTGTAAGACTGGTTAATTCTTATTGTAGGGAAAACAATCAAATAATCATCTGTTTTGTTTTTTACTTACATCCCCAAGTTAAAAAAAATGCAGTGAAACTCTTGTCTAAATTCCATATCAATTTTAATCTCCCATCTTGTGTTTTAAGCTCAATGTCCAAATTTGAATAATTAACATTTGAGGTTACAGAATACATGTCATTGAATACTTGGCCATCAGAGCTAGGAGGATGTGGGCTCTTGTTGGAACATACTGAAAATAAAGTCATTTGCTCACCTAGAATTCACCATATCTAGAGTGAACTCCAAGAATGCTTTACCAAGGATTAGCTTTACGATAACAGAACTAGTAAATCAGAACAAAAACACTAGAAAATTTTGTCTTATCAAAAACATAACTTGATATCTAACAGACAAAATGTATGTGAAGCAGAGTTTTCTAAATGGTAAACTCTTGATGATGAAGGGTATCAAGCAAAAAAAGCAACCCCCTTATTCCCAAACACAGAAACAAAAGAAAATGTATATGGCAGGATGTTTTTTGCACAATTGATCATTTTTAATGTGCAAGCAAGCATGAGGTCATTTCTAACCTGCTACTGTATTAATGACAATTTATGAACAGAATGAGTGTAACAGGCTCAACATGTTGAAAATGATTTATTTATCTATGGATAAAAGACTGGGAGAGAGGTTGGCCACTTAAATAAAAATGAATCTCATTTGCAATCAACCAAAACTGCAATATAACCAAGAATTTTCTGAGACTGAGTTTCCCCTTTGTCCCATTTAACTGACTGAAATGGTTTTCTAAGTGTTATCTTATTTAGCTTTTTTAAATTATAGGATGCTCCATTTTATGAGAAATCTGCACTTTATTACAAGCTGTAATATATGACTTGGATTTTTATTCCAATTGGAAAAAGATTTGGTTTAGGATGATATTTTATTTTTCATAAACATGCAGATCCTAGGAAATGTAAATTCAGAAACAATTCATGCAATGATATGTGAATAAAGTCATACTTTTAGAAACTGTTACTATCAAGGCAATATAGCTAAAGAAAACACAGATCATGAAAATGAATTGTTTATTGATAAGGATCAATACTTGAAACAACTAGGTGAAAATTTTTAATATGTTCAAATAACCCAAATAATACAATTTTAGAATAATTGGAACTGGTTCCAAAGTTTTAAAACTCATCTGGTGACATTATGACACATGAAAATATTTGTAAATGTGTGATTTAGTGGTAAGTAGAAAGGCAACAACAGATCATTGTGTGAATTTTTATCATAATGATGGAGTAGGAGAATTCTAAGGACAAAGCTAGAAAGGCCAAAGACTATATGCAGACATATTACTAGTTATGCTATTTCTTGTCATGCCAGACAAACAGAGGGAGAGTGTGAGTGTGAAATTGAATAAGCACAACTTAAAATTCTAACTATGGTCTGTTTTAGAAGTCAGCGGGTTTACTTAATTTACTGACAGTAAGTTCCTGAGCTTAGACAATCTACTCTACATGAAATATAGTAAATGTATAAAATATGAAAGAATCCAGAAGTACATCATATGCTAAAAAGCTGCATTTACATCCTTCATTGTTGGAAAAATAACCTGAAGCCTTTAAGTCTAACCTTTTAAGATAACTATGAAGTATTCTTGATTATATTGACAACTAAATGACAAAAAAATTGGGGATGATAATCAAACTCTTATATTCTCAATTGGTATCAGACAATCTCAATCTAAGCATGGCTTTTTGGCAAGAAGGAGGCTGGTCTCTGAAGACTCAACAACAAATTCCAGAGACAAAAAGACTTTCAGAAAAATTGACTATATTGTGTGCAGGGTATTTTGCAGTTTAATTATAATGATAACATTTGACTCAACTTGTTCTTTTAGTAAAGGTTTGTATGATGATTATGGCATGGAGAACTGGATGACTGATTTACAAGGTGAATGAGTTATTTAGTAATTGAAATTCAAAACTAAACTGAATATCATTATTACCAGAAAGAAACTGGCATTTACTAAAGTTATCTTAGTACATATTTCTACAATTCCAATAACATACTAGTCGTGTAATATTAAGCTAAAGATTTTATTTAAGAAAAAATTTGCAAAAGTGTTGGCAGTCTAAGTCTGCTTTGACATGAAATGCAATAAGGTGTGATTTATCTTCATCAATTGCATTGCTTCCAGTCTATTTGCTATTATCACAATAAGAATGTTTTCAAGTCCACAAATCATCAGAGTTCTAGACAGAGTCATGCCATATCCAGATCTGTATATATTAAATGCATGTCTTCATATCTATTAGGCACCCTATCAATGTTAACCAAAAACTAGTGATTGATGGGTTCCTCAGGTTATTAAAGAGAAACTTCTCTCTTACTCCATATGTCATTTCAATTAGTCTAATAAAAAGGGTGTTGAATATTTTCTAGTTTTCATTTAAGAGATACAATGTAACTATAACATACACTATAATAGTACAATGAGGAAAACCAAGGAAAGGACCTAGAAACAGGAGTTGAAGCAGAGGCTATGGGGGAACACAGCTATCACAATTGCCTGAGCCCTCTCACATCAATCATTGATCAAGAATATGTCCCCTATGCATGGCCATGGGTCAGTTTGATAGAGGAGATTTCATAGCTGTAGTTCCTTCTTTTCAGGTAAGTTTAGTCTGTGTAAAATTGACGAAAACATAATCAGCACAGCAATAAAAAGAAGACATGGAAAATTCTATGACAAAGTATCAACAAATGAAATGGTGCAACAGATGAAACAACTATCCAGACTCAGTGGGACATAGATCCTGAATCCTGTTAGCTTAATACTGCAAAAATCAATTAATTTAGCATACTCTGTTAATAAAATAATTGGCAAAATCACTTATTTCAATATTAAGTAGAATTAGCTTTTGGAAATATTTACATGCATTCATTATAATAAGTTTAGGAAAAGCTAAACTAAACTCCTTTCACTACAAAGAATATTAAAAAATTCACACAGATATCTCAATAAATAAAAAAAATAGGAATCAACAAGTCTCCCTCTAATACCAGGTTGAGGACAGATAAATTAAACCAGGTTTATTATCAGAACCAATCATTTTAGTAAGTACATATAATCCTAAAGGCTGAAAGACAACAGTACACATCACTGATTCACTCTCCATATAAACAGTACAACCTATGCCATCGAGCACATAGAAGAAAAATGATAAAGAAACAAAGATGGCTCAAAATGGAAGGGAAGATATGTGTGTATACAGATACATTTTATCTTTCAGTGGCCTTATCCTGTAGATGAAATATCCATAAATGTCTAAAATATATGCAGACAATGTAAAGTTCAAATTCACTGAATTTAATACTAATAAATAAATCTTCATTTCTATAAATTAATAATCAAAAGTACCTTATGTACTGACAGAATTACTGTAAGCCAATGTGTGATGAGTTTTTCCTTCCCTTTTCAAGTAACTCTTCCCTCCACAGACATACACTGAGTGTCCAAGAATGTGAATCAATCAATCATGACATGGAATAATTGAGTGTCCATCTCCACATATAACCATGAAATTGCCTTGCTTTAAATGATGGCTGCTAATAGTGAATTTTCAAGAGACTAGAACTATCTCTGACTCAGCTACAATATTTGCTGGTCCCATACATCCATCATCCAATTTTTATAACTAGCTAAGGGTGGTTGAGAAAATATAGGGGAGTTGTTTATTTGTTTTACTGCATTATTCTAAGTTTCATTAAAAGAAAATTTATGGACAGTCAGATGAAGTACACATGGAAATGTCTGGAAGGTTCTTCCATGTAATGATTTATGTCCTCATAGAATCAAGGAAATGCCACTCTGTTGGAACATGGTCCAAGACAGAGTCATGTAAGAAGGACTCTCAGTGCCTGCAAGAAAACTGTAAGAAAACAAGACAGTCTTATGACCTCACTTTCTTCAAAACATATAATTATTCTTGGGATGTTTTTATGTTTTCCTCTCCTGGTATATTGAATAGGAGTGAGTTTACTTCATTTTACTCTGCTTGCTGTTGCCATTCAATTATGACTCTTTGAAGTACATGTATTTGCCATGTATGGTTTATACTTGTGGCTGTATATGGCTCAAACTCATAGGAACTTTACTCATGTTACCTTTTCTTAACCCTCAGAGTACAGATTATCTGAGGTACTGAATAAAGTTAAGTATTATGTGAGAATTTAGTCTGCCTCATTTAGTAGCTCCATTTTCCCAGGTCCCATTGCCTAAAAAGGGCTGATGCCACTCTACACACATAGTCATATTCACCAACCCCAAAGCCCTAGAAAACTCCAAGTTAGGTATTTTTAGGAAAGCTTTATCAGACAGGTGTGGCTGACTACTAAGACAGTGGTCAGCCATGGTACCCTCCCAGAAGGTGGAGTAGAGTGGAAAATTACACTCTTCTATTTATGGCTTGCCATTTCTGTAAACCAGCTCTAAATGTTATCCAGGAGCCTAGCAAGATTTCATGGTGCTGGAAAATTAGAGGTTTTGGTGAAAAATCAGAGATATTTGGAGATAGTCCTATGGATGAAGCTTAAAGATAGACGGATCAGAGGAAATAAAACAATGGTAATACAACATAAAGTAGAAATTACTGAATTATATATCAATTATAAGTGTGTTGGATACTTTCTGTCAACTTGATACAATCAGTAGGCACTTGAGAACATGAAAATTCAGCTGAGGGAATTACATCTATTAAATAAGCCTGTGGACTCATGAATTTTCAGTGTTACCTATTGATGTAGCAGAGTCTATAACACAGAGGATGGACCCAACCCTGAGTAGGTTCCTCCATAGTTTCCATTTAATGCTTCTGCCCTGCCTTGGCTTTTCTAGATGATGACCTGTAACCTGTGAGGCAAAATTAACCTTTCCATCTAGAAGTTTCTTTCTTTGGTCATGGTTTTATACCAGCCCAAAATGCCTAACTAGGAAAATATGTAAAAGGGAAAGGTTAAAAACTTGATTCTTTAGTGAAAAACACAAAGGGTGAAGTTAATCATCAAAAGAACTATTGAAAACAAATAGAGGTAATGAATTATCCATATCAAATATTTAAAGGACAGGGCTATAAATCATAAAAATTCTAGAAATAAAAATATGGTATTAAAATATTTTCTAATTGTAACAACAAAGATGAACTCTTCATATATATATATATATATATATATATATAATATCTCTTATTATATATATTATATATATATAATAAGCAAATAGAAAGGATAGCTAACAGAATTATACTTGAGGAAACAATTGAATCATGATTTTAAAATATCACCAAAATCTCTAGATTCTTTTTTATTTCACTTTCAAATTTGTATAGTAAACAAGATAAAAAGATTGTAGTCTTAAAAAAAATATCAGTCTATTGTGGCAATAAAAGGCTCCATAATGTTCTCTTTATGAGGATAAAGTACTTCTTAAATGAATATATTAGCATTTAAAGTACATATTGACATTAAACTACAGGTCATTTTCTCTCATAATTTTCACAATCAAAATAAAATTTTATAAATTATATTCTTTAATATGAAAAGTTGGATTAAAATGTGCTTGAAGTCCTAATACTTTAGGCCTATTGGTCAAAATGTCTTAAATATAGCTTAAAATAGCTTATTTTTAAGTAATATGGAAAATAAAATTATTCATATATTTCTTTAACATATTTGTGTTTGCATAAAATTGTAGCTTTCCCTGATATTCACTCAAAATTGAAAAATGTTTTCAGTGCTTCTTTTTGTCCATAACACATATTTTAGTTAAATTACTTGTCCATTTTTGTCATGTGTAAGTGAAACTATAAATCAGAAATAAAAATTTAACAATGTACACATCAACTTATCATCAATTTAATTATTTTCATGTAAATTCACTATCAATATTTTCCTGCTAACTTTGCTAAAGATATCCATTACCAACTAAACTACAATACTATTTTGATTTGAGTACTTTATGCTAATTTTTTCACAAAATATGTAACTATCAGAAATATTGCCAGGTTTAAAAGCTGAAATTTTTGAAGAATCATATGCATGCAGAAACTGCAGGTATTTGCCTCAATACTGGCACTTAAAGGAGAACTCCATTGTCACATTAGGTGGATATTTGTAAAATGAAAGACAGAGGACAGAGAAGCTGAAGAAACACAATGAAATAAATAATTTCAGTCTTCATTTCAGCACATTTAATATTTAATCATTAATAGAATATTCTCACAAATAGAACTGATATTTGTTTAAGAAGGTGTAAGGTCACAAATACCCAGGAGATATTGTCCCTTTCACCTTCTCTAGGGGACCATATATGTCTATGGTAGGATTTTCCTTGTTTACTAACTTCTCTGGCAGTGTGGACTGTAGGTTGGTAATCCTTTACTCTATGTCTAAAATCCACGTATGAGTAAGTACATATGATATTTGTCTTTTTGTGACTGGGTTACCTCACTCAGAATGGTTTCTTCTAGTTCCATCCATTTGCATGAGAATTTCAAGATTCCATAGTTTTTCTCTGCTGAGTAGTACTCCATTGTGTGAATGTACCACATTTTCCCTATCCATTCTTCAGTTGAGGCATCTAGGATGCTTCCAGGTTCTGGCTAATACAAATAATGCTGCTATGAACATCGTTGAAGAGATGTCCTTGATGTATGAATGTGCTTCTTTTGGTTATATGCCCAAGAGTGGAATTGCTGGATCTTGTGGTAGATTGATTCCCATTTTCCTGAGGACTCACCATACAGATTTTCAAAGTAGCTGTACAAGTTGGCACTCCCACCAGCATTGGAGAAGTGTTCCCCTTTCTCCACATCATCTCCAGCATAAACTACCATTGGTGTTTTTGATTTTAACCATTCTCACAGGAGTAAGATGGTATCTCAGAGTTGTTTTGATTTGTATTTCCCTGATGGCTAATGATGTTGAACATTTTCTTATGTGACTTTCAGTCATTTTAGATTCTTCTATTGAGAACTGTCTATTTAGTTCTGTACCCCACTTTTTAATTGGATTTTTTGGTGTTTTGGAGACTAGCTTCTTGTGTTCTTTGTGCATTTTGGAAATCAGCCCTCTGTCAGATGTGGGGTTGGTGAATATCTTTTCCCAGTCTGTGTGCTGCTGTTTTGTCTTGCTGACTGTGTCCTTTGCCTTACAGAAGCTTCTCAGTTTCAGTAGGTCCCATTTATCAATTGTTGATCTCAATGTCTGTGCTACTGATGTAATGTTCGGGAATCTTTCTCCTGTATCAATTAATTCTAGGGTATTTCCCACTTTGTCTTCTAATAGATTCATTGTGGCTGGATTTATGTTGCGGTCTTTGATCCATTTGGACTTAAGTTTTGTGCATGGAGATAGACATGGATCTATCTGCACTCTTCTACATGCCAGCATCCAATTATGCCAGCACCATTTGTCGAAGATGCTTTCTTTATTCCATTGTATAACTTTAGCTTCTTTGTAAAAAATCAGGTGTCTGTAGGTGTGTGGATTAATATCAGGTTTTTCAACTATATTCCATTGGTCTATCTGTCCTGTTTTCAGGACTATACCTTTGTAATAGAGCTTGAAGTGAGGAGCATGGTGGTCGAGGGAGGGAGCTAGAAGAATGGGGAGGGGAGAAGAGAAGGGATGAGGGGGACCTGAGGGAGCAGAAAGGTTGCGTTGGGAAGGAAGACTAGAAGAAAACAAGAAAGGAGATACCATAATAGAGGGAAACATTTTAGGTTTACAGAGGAATCAGGCACAAGGGAAATGTCTAGAGATCTACAAAGATGATACCAACTCACAATCTAAGCAACAGAGGAGAGGCTACTTTAAATGCTCTACCCTGATAATGAACTTGATGACTGACTTATATGCCATTCTATAGCCTTCATCCTGCACTGGTGGAAGTAGAAGCAGACACCCAAAACTAATCACTGACCTGAAATGGAATCCAGTTGCAGAGCAGGAGGAGTGATGAGCAAAGGGGTCCAGACCAGGCTGGTGAAACCTACAGAAACAGCTGACCTGAACATCGGGGAGGTCTTCGTCCCCAGAATGATAGCTGGGAAACCAGCTCAGGACTGATCCAGACCCTAGGAACATGGGTGTCAGTGAGGAGAACTCGGAAATCTATGGGGATTCCTATAGTACATCAGTACTTATCCCTAGCATAGCAGTGGATTTTGGGAGCTCATTCTACATAGAGGGATACTCCCTGAGCCAAGACACATTGGGGTGGGCCTAGGTGCTATCCCAAAGGATATGACAGACTCTGAAGATGCCCTATATAAGGCCTCACCCTCCCTGGAGAGCAGAAAGAGTATGTGATAGGTACGGTTTTAGTTTGAGAGCGGCTGGGGAGGAGGGGGGGAAGAGGGAACTGGGATTGACATGTAACACAATCTTGTTTCTAATTCAAATAAAAAAAAATGGAGAAAAAACCTCTCTACATTACTTGAAAGTAAATAAACTACCCCAAAGCATCAAAATTAATTGATTAATTTAAAAATTTTATTTTCAAAAATAAGGTCACAAATACCTGAAATGATAAATACAATTTTAATAGAATATCTGAAAGCATGGTATAAGTAGTTCATGTTGTCAACATTGCAATGAATATACTGAATATAGTGCTTAATTCATGATTTACTAATATTGTGTTAGAAACAAGAAATTTAGCTTTTAACATCTTAACATTTTCCTATATTTTGTATATATTATTCCTTAATATTTTCTTAAATAAACCTGGATTTTCTTAAATTTTGTTAGATTTTACTTCTTTGTGGTTATGTTCATGTGCACTTGTGTGTATGTGGGTATGAGTTTTTATGCATGGGCAAACAATAGCACTCTTGTGAGGTGGCATGTTGGCTTCCTTTAGTAGATTCTTTCCCCATGTAGGTTTAGGGAACTAAACTCAGGTCATCAGGCTTGAATGCAGATGCAGTTGGATGATAAGTCATATCACCTGCCCTAGCATTAGATAATGAAGGAACTATAACTATTCAAGAATATGGTGTAAGTGTATTGGATAAGAATGTTTTCTTTTGCTAATATCTAGCAAAAGATATGTGATTTTTAATGATTGTCTGCTAAACATTTGCCATAGTTCAGCATCAGTAGTAGGATTATTGCAAAATGTGTAGCAGTATTTATTCTCAACACACACACAAACACACATCAATCTATATGTATGTATGGATGCAGATGTATGTGTATTATGCTGTTTCACTGAAATTATATCAGAAAACTGATTCTAAATATCCTGATAAGTTTTATAATCAGTACTGTGTTTCAGGGTGGCCAAATATGTTCTTGAAAGATCATTGAAATATATTTCTGCAGCTCACCAAACTTCAGGATTAGAAACCTGGTCAACTTTCTCTACTTTCCTTGCATTTGCTAAATTTAAAGATCTAGGAATTTGAATCTATGATGCTGTAGTCTTGATAATATGTTTTAGAAAAAGCCATGAAATTCAGTCACCAGACAAGGAAACAGTTGATAATTGTCTTCTGTTAGAAGACTAAAGTGTCATGACCCGGCATGTCTCAGCTCCAAGCCAGGACAGCCATGAGGTTCTGCCTGAGTGGGGGTGTGTGGACCTGGAAACTCCTAGCAACCCAGCGTCGATAAAGGCCAAACATAGGCATCTTGTTATCTTTAGAGAGCTCTCAGTTCCGTGTTGTAAAACTGGATTCTTTTCTTTATTTAGCATCTTTTCGGCTGTTTCTTAACCGTGCCTCCATGACCGCGAGGGAACCATTGCTGTCATTTTTCTCCTCTCTCTCACCTAACTTTCCCTAGTTACTTACACCTACTCCCTTCCACTCAGGTGCAGGCCTATTCAGATGCTTAGGCCCATAGAGATGCAAACTAGGAGGCTTTCCATACTGAGGCTATGCTAAATGACAGCATACTTGCTCGAATTAGCAATACAATAATGGAGCTCCGATGCTCCTGTTTAGTGAAACTGGAGGCTGGATCTTAAAATATTCCATAATGGAAGAACTCTTTTGGTCCCCCACACTAAAGCTTAAACATTAGAGAAATACAGAGGGTGTAGCTAAGGTACTTGGAGGAATGCTACATTATTCTGGTGTGCCCCCCCGAGTTCAAACCAACAGCACCAGACCAAAAATAAATGTTAATAAAAATATTAAATTCTGTTCTAAAATAACCAGCTGAATTTCTGGTCAGAAAACATCAAGAATTGCTCTCAGTTCTTTTTACAACAGTTAAAAGAAAAATTACAATAATTCAGATGAAGCCATAGAGTGTGAATAAAAGATCTTACAAAATAGGCAATTCTTTAGAATGCTTATTTGAGAAAACTTATGCTTTGAGTGAAAAATGAGCCCAGACTCTATGGGCAGGGACACTTATTTGTACCGAGATGTACATCTTATGAATGGAGCTCTAAGTCAGCTTTATTAGTCAACTAAACCCTCAAAAATAAATTAAGGATAAAACTACTCAAAAGAGAAATGTATAGTGTCATGTGCCATGTGAGGTGAAAATGTTTCTCAGTGAACCACACTAACACACTATGATGGTTACTGTACTGGTTAAAGTTTTTTAAAGTAACCTGCTATGTTCTTGCAATGAAATAATACCTAGTGATACAATTCTTAGAGGGCTGACATGGTAATTCAGTTTGATTCTAAAAGTCTCTTCTTCCTAATGTTAGACCCCCGAAAACTCAAGTATCCGGGGTCTCAGGCCAGGTTCGCGGTCACCCCAATCACCAGGCGGATTCGAGAGCTTGCTGCAAACTGCACGAGGCTTTATTGTAATTTAACGAACTAACCCCATGTTAGCTCGGGTCTTTCATCCACCCGCCATGGCTGACGGCTAGAAAAGACGGCTCCTAAGGTCTCCCCAAAGATCTTATAGGGCAGCGTAAGGGGAGTGTCTAGGGGTACGCACAGGCTCAGGATTGGTGTGCTTCCAGGCTTGGAGGGCTTGCCCTGTGTTGATTGGTCAACTGGTTGTTATGGCTCATAGGCCCTCCCAGGGTGGTTGCTATGCTCTCTACGTCATTGCTGTGCGCTTGTCCGTAAAGCACACCCAGAGCCATAAAGCATAGCACCACCAGCTAACTTCTGATTGGTTCCTTGTCACAAGACAGGCATCTGACTTTCTGGTTTCTAGGACAAGGTCATAGAAGCACATGTTCAACCATTATGGCTGCCAAAAGGGAAGCCGGTTCCTTCATTCCCCCATTTTCTTTTCTGGAAATTCCAATCATGGAATTGCTGTCTCTCTAGCATCCCCATCAGGGAGTGATAGATATTGGCATCCCCATGTAAGGGAGTTCCTTTTGACTTAGCATTTTAACCAGGGAAAATGGACGGCGAAATTCTTTTCCAAACTGCTTCCTGCTGACTTTGGGACGAAGTTAGGGACCCCAGAAGGTTGAAATGCTAGTCAAAAGCAAAAAGGAATTTAGGCAATGGGGAATTTATTAGGGGCTTCTGGTTAGCAGACACTGTTGCAGAGACAGGGGGTGTCCATATCAGCTGAACTGGTTCACATCCACAGCAAGTCCAGGGCTCGCAGTCTACTTAGAACAGCCTGTAGTGAGTACTGATACTCAGATGTCTGCCAGAAGCAGAAACCTGTTTAAGACATGTTTAAACTAGGAACAGAGGTTAAAACTTTGAAGCCTGCAGTGCAGAAAAAGCAGATATCTGTTTAAACAGCAGGAACATATTTATAACTTTGAGTCCTAGCAAAAACTGCAGATTTGGGCTATAAGCATGTACATTTTTCTTCTGTCCAGAGAGCCAGGTATGGATTGGACAGAGGTGCCTTTGGCCTGATGAAAAGCCCTTTAAGTTTGTACTTAGATGACAACCAAAATAAACTTAAAAACCTTGAACTCGTGCCTGAACAGTAGATAGTTACTATTTTATCAGCTAACATACTGACTAGTCTATAGTGGATCTGACTGACTGATGCTGTCAAGGACAACCAGTAATATTTCAGAGATCTGAGAAGGGTATACTTTATCCGAATCTACTAAAAAGTGACAGAAGCCAGTCTATATACAGTTAGCCAAACCCAAGTTTCTCCATTACCGCTGGAGGCAGGTGTCTCAAAGACCAGCAATCCTCGCCAGGCCTATACTGTGAGAGTTTTTTCCTCTCTGTGGAAGAGGGACATGGAAAAGACTGACCTTGTTTTGTCTAGGCAAAGGGGTGCAATCAATTTTCCAGTGTCCAGCAGCTTTGTCCACAGTCTCGGCTAGGTTCTGGCAGGCGGCAGGTATCACATCTGAGCATCTCGCTCACTGGTCCAGGTGCAGGAACTGAGGTGCCTCGTAATCTTCTTTGGAGACTTTGGGTCACTGTCAGGATCTGGCAGTCTGTCTGACATTTTAAACTTTAAAGATAACAATTTAAATGCCATATTCTGAAGATCTCTGAAGCATTAGAGGTCTGTTTTAGTTGCTTTCCTTAAGCACACAAGAAGCACACAGGTGGCTAGGTAAGGTCTTATTTCTGTAAATGATTTTTAGTCTGACTGTAACTGGTTTTAACTTAGTAAAATGTTTGAACAGCACAGCTGAACTTAAAAATGCATAGAGCTACCTTATATTCCTTAAACAGTAGCTTAACTTCTTTCTGAGGCAGGGTTTTTCTGTGACTTTGGAGCCTGTCCTGGAATTCGATCTGCCGGACCAGGCAGGCCTTGAACTCATAAAGATCCATTTGCCTCTTACTCCCGAGTGGTGGGATTAAAGGCATGTGCCACCTACACCCTGAGCTTAAAGGTGTGTGCTACCAACACCCTAAACTTAACTTTTGAAAACACAAACTGTAACAGATTAGCATCTTTTATAAAACAAGAACTTTACATTGTCAGGCTTTGCTTAAGAATAATTCTAAATTGAAGCTCTTTAAGTACAAACTTTAATAAAAACAAACATTTGAAAACTGGTTTTAAAAAGAAATTTAAATTCACTTAAGGTCTTTTTGTAATATATAGAAGCATTAACATTTTAAATCTTAATTGAAAAACTTGTTTCTAAGATGGTACCTCTAATTTCCATGGGGTCACCTTTAGTCAAGATGGCGGCTTAAGTATTCTTTTTTAACTTTAGCAAAATGGCGACCAGTCAAGTCATGTGACCAGTTGGCCATGTGCTGGCTAAACCAGGAAACAGAACATTTTAAAACAAGTATACATAAATTACTTGAGAAATAAACAGGATTTTTTTAAAAACAAAATCAGCTTAATATGGTTAAAATTTAACTTATATTATCATTTTTAAAATTTACTGTTTGTAGACATGAGAAACCATAGCACAGTTTACATTTTTTTTTTTTAACTTGTAACAACCTTTTCTCTGACCTTAGACAACTTTCCTCTGACCTTTTACAACTTACTTATCCCTCTATAACTTTCTGTAACAATCTTTTTCTCTGACCTCCAACTTTTCTCTGACCTTTTACAACTTGCTTTAACCCTCTATAACTTTTACCATTTGCTGTAACTCTCTATAACCTTTTAGTTTATTTCTGACTTTCTTAGACATTCTTAGACAATTTTTTCTCTTTATTACTTAAGTCTTTTACATTTTTTTTTTTCATTTCTCAGTCAACATAAAAATTTTGTCAAAGTCCCTTTTACAATTCTTAATAACTTTAAGGCCCTTTTTTGTTGTTATTGTTTTTAGAATATCCGGATCAGGACAGATGGTTCACCTGCCTGAGCTAGCTCCATGTGCTCAAGGCAGAGAGACCTGGGGTGGGGGTGCTGCTGGTAACCCCAGACCCTTGGCCAATCCAGGGGTGGGAAAAAGACTCCTGCGGCCCCCCTGCATACCATGTGTGTGGAGCACAGAAAGACGGGTAGCAGATGGCGGCCTTGTAGCCATGTTCCCCCAGAGCAGGGAAACAGCCATAACGGCAGCTGGGGCAGAAACAGTCCTACTGGGCATGCCTCAGACCCGCAGGTGGGGATAGAAAGGGGGTGGCGTGGTGGATCCTGAATTGAAAACCAATGATGATAACACAGAATAGACAGGAAAGAACAGACGCCAACCCAATCCGCCCACGCTGCTCATAAGGCAATGGCGCCGGGAAGACGGCGGCAGAACTCGGCGGCTAACTGAGGCGGGTCCAAGTGTCCTTGGCCCGAGTCCATACCTCCTGGGTCCTGGGTGTCCTCAGAGTGGCAGTCTGTCCTCCGGCGCATCTGCCGATAACAGTTGAGGTGGCGCCATGTGCTCAGAGAAGAAAAGACCCCTGACCCCCTGACCCATGCATGCCACGTGCATGGGCAATGTGGGACAGAAAGAGATGCTTAAGAAACACATAACACAAATGACAGCACATTAGACAGCACAAACATTAGACAGGACAAACCGCGGCAAAGAAATGGTGCCCCAAACCAAAATTACAACCAAACCTTGGACTTTCATCCAGGGTGGAACCAAGGTTCTCGCAAGTCTGCTTACCCTATGGTTCAATTACAAATTCTGCGCAGATCAAATACAAATTACAAATTCTGCGCAGATCAACAAATTCTGCGCAGATACAAATTACAAATTCTGCGCAGATCAAATCAAGCAACCCTCGGACTTTCATCCAGGGCAGGACTTTAGGGTCTTCCCCAGAAGTCCGAATTACAAATACAAATTCTGCGCAGATCAAATACAAATCATGGCACCAAACAAAACAGCAAGAGACAAAACAAGAAACATAGAACATTGAACATATACAAGTTTCGAGCTCCAATCATCTTACCTCCAAGATCGAATCCACTCAGGTGAAGGCTGATCGCAAATCCAGGACGAGCCCCCAAAATGTTAGACCCCCGAAAACTCAAGTATCCGGGGTCTCAGGCCAGGTTCGCGGTCACCCCAATCACCAGGCGGATTCGAGAGCTTGCTGCAAACTGCACGAGGCTTTATTGTAATTTAACGAACTAACCCCATGTTAGCTCGGGTCTTTCATCCACCCGCCATGGCTGACGGCTAGAAAAGACGGCTCCTAAGGTCTCCCCAAAGATCTTATAGGGCAGCGTAAGGGGAGTGTCTAGGGGTACGCACAGGCTCAGGATTGGTGTGCTTCCAGGCTTGGAGGGCTTGCCCTGTGTTGATTGGTCAACTGGTTGTTATGGCTCATAGGCCCTCCCAGGGTGGTTGCTATGCTCTCTACGTCATTGCTGTGCGCTTGTCCGTAAAGCACACCCAGAGCCATAAAGCATAGCACCACCAGCTAACTTCTGATTGGTTCCTTGTCACAAGACAGGCATCTGACTTTCTGGTTTCTAGGACAAGGTCATAGAAGCACATGTTCAACCATTATGGCTGCCAAAAGGGAAGCCGGTTCCTTCACTAACAATCTAAGTAATAGTTTAGAGGCTACCGCCAGTAAATGCCCTTCTCTGAAAATGAGATTGATGACTACCTTATATGCTATCCTAGAGCCTTCATCCAGTAGCTGATGGAAGCAGAAGCAGACACCCACAGCTACACATTGAGCTGAACTCTGGAATCCAGTTGCAGAGAGGAAGGAGTGATGAGCAAAGGGGTCAAGACCAGGAAGGAGAAACCCAAGAAACAGCTGACCTGAATAAGGGGTTGCTCATGGACCCCAGACTGATAGCTGGGAAAGCAGCATAGGACTGTTCCAGACCCACTGAACGAGGACGTCAGTTTGGAGGTCTGGGCAATCTATAGGGCTCTGGTAGTGGATCAGTATTTATCCCTATTTCATGAATGGACTTTGGGAGCCCACTCCACATAGAGGGATACTCTCTCAGCCTAGACACATGGGATAGGGTCTAGGTCCTGCTCCAAATGATGTGACAAACTTTGAAGATCCACCATGGAAGAAGGCCTCACCCTCCCTGGGGAGCAAAAAGAGGTTGGGATAGGGAGTTGGGGAGCAAGGGAAGAGGTGAGGGAGAGGGAATGCCCCATCCTGTGGGGCTCAGGTAATTCGTGAGTCCGTGGTGGATCACGCCTGCAAATAATGGGCGGGAAAGAAAGAGCAGGACCAAGCAGATTCCCTTGTCAAAGCCAACTTTATTGATTATTGCAAGGGGTTTTTATAGAGAAAGGAGGAAGCAGAGAAAAAGGAGGTGGGGGGAGGGATGAATGTTAATTGCTCTCAGGCAGGTATCTGGAATCTCCTGTGTTAAGGAAGTGGGGGAAGAGATAGGTGTTAGTTGCTTCTCAGGCCAGGTCCCTGAACCTGAGGGGTGGGATGCTAGACTGGCTGGCGGCTAGCTAGGCATGGGGCGTTGCCAAGACTGGCTTCTGACAAGGAACTGGGATTGAGATGTAAAAGAAGCTTGTTTCTAATTTAAAATTGGTCTAATTACAATTATAAAAATAAAGATAACGCAAAAAATCTTTTCTTTCAGTCTCCAGTGATAATTCTAGGATTTTAGGACTATTTTTGTGCTCACATTTGTTAACTTTTATTTGGAATGTTGTAATATGATTATAACATGTCCTCCTTCCAAATACTTCAAATACCTACCCCTCCCCTAAGTTTCTTCTTTTTTATTTCATACATAAATTTTGTGGTACTGTGTAATGTTGTGATATATGTATGCATATTTGTGTAATAAATATGTATATTTTGATATATATGTACAGCATATAAAATATCAATTAGAATAAGTCCACCTATGTATATGTACAATCGCCTCTTCTAAGCTTGTTGAAAGCTCAGAAACTAATTTGTCACTATGTTTATTTCATAGCTATTTTCCTACTTAAAAAAAAAAAAAAACTTTCTTTTCTCATTGTTCTCCCACCCTATTGCTTATTTTAAGTTTCTCATTACCCTAACTAAATTCACTCCACAACAGACAACTAAAATCACTTTCATTGCCTACATCAGACATTAGTCAGCATCTTTGTGGATGCATAATCACTTGCATGTTGGTACTTCTATGCATGCTAGTCTGCCTTGCACAGATGTGTTGTTGAGCCACTATTATTTCAAAAGACCCATTATCAGCCCTTTTATAAATCTACTTCAATAACTGTTTGATGAATGATTGTATCTCTCATACCAAAGAGTTCAATACGATTTCTTTAGGGTTGAGTTTACTACCTATATCTCATTTTAAACCATCATCAAACATATTAGAAGGACTTATGCTATTATTGTTCCTAGAATATTAGATCAAGATAATATAAGCTTTGCATGTATTGAAATAACTCTGTAAACTTAGTAAATGTAAAGCCAGAAATGAATGTTCCAACCCACTTAAATGTGGTTGTTTTGCTTTAGTTTGCTGGTGCTGTGATAAAACACTGAAGAGAAGCAACTTGGAGAGCAAACAATTGAGTTCATCTTACAATTTACATGCAGCACATCATGAGGAGAGCTCAGGCATGCAACCAGAGAGCAACATGAATGCAGAAACAAAGAGCCAGACTTGGGGGTAGAAAGGGAAGTTAAAACTGAAGCAAAACAGGGCTTTAGGCTTGCTTTACAAGGCTATTCAGCTTAATTCTTATGTAACCTAAGATCACCTCTCTAGTCATGGCACCATTACAGTGAGCTTAGCTGCCCTTAATCAATTGTACATAAGAAAAATTCCCCATATACATTTCCATTGGCAAATCTGATGTAGGCATCAGGTAATTTGGGGTTCCTTTGACCAAGGTCAAGTGTTTGGTTCATGTTGGCAAAATCCTGCGAGCACAAAAGTCTTAATAACATTTTCATCAATATTAACACTTCATTGAATACATATTTAATATACAAGGGTTTGTTCAATGTTATCTCATTAATCATAAACTTTTCCAAAAAACAAAAAACAAAACATACATATTTCATATAAATAATATATATATATATATATATAATTTCAGTACTGTTAAATACATATTTTATGAGATCTAAATATATAATTTGATAATTTCATACATGCCTACATGTTTTTGAGTTTTTAGGGTTTGAGGATCTCAAGCAGTATTTTATTTTATCATATTCATTCCCATCTCACTACTCCAAATAGCTCCCCATTGCTGTACCAGTTCAACTTCATATTCCCTGTGTCTCTTAAAAAAACAAAGTGATCCCTTTCTTCATATAATTCCTCCTCCCTCTTTTCCACAGACTCTAGGATCTTTGGCCTAGTACTTATCTATGGATCTCTGCCTCTGCTTCCTTCAGTTACTGAATGAAGGTCCTATGATGACAATTAGGTTGGTCATCCATCTGATTACAGGAAAATGCCAGTTCAGGCATCCTCTCCGCTATTGCTAGGAGTCTTAGCTGGGGAACTTCTTGTAGATCTTGGGAGGTTCCCAAGCACCCAGTTTCTCCCTCAACTTGATGTGCCAGATTTTCTTGACTTCCCATGAGAGTTCTTATGCTTACTGAGGGTAGGATGGGGAGGGGGAGGTAGAGGGAAGGCTACACAAGGGGAGGGAGAGGGAACTATGGTTGGTATGCAAATTAAAAACAATAAATTCTTTAACAAAATAATTTGATAGTTTGTTTCATTTGGGTCAATCATATATCCTTTAACCTGTCCCTCTGAGATTGATCTAATCACCACTTGAGAGAAAGACTCACATAAGAATGGACCAGGTGGTTTTAATGTGTAGACTATAGCTTCTCTATCAACGTGACACATAAGCCTCATTTTTTGAGAAAATTCTTTATTATGCTTCATCCATGTGTTTCTCCATGTATTTACATGTTTTTATCTTACTTTCTTCCCTTTCATTTTAGGAATATTTTCAGTGTTATTTGAGCAAGTAGAAATATTCCATCATAAGTTTTGAATGGGTAATTTCTGATGTTCTGCATAAATTTTTCAACATTAATCTTGCTTTGGAAGCTCATGAAAAAATTGGCAGCTTTTAATTGGCTTATTATGTTTCAGCTTGATAAGCTAACAACCGGTATGAATGTTACCAACTAAGTCCCTTTGTCTGAGCAAGCTTGGCACAAAACCAGTTGCAAATGGAAATGATTATTGGTGGAGTTCTCTTTCTGCACCTCCAGAATAGCAGGAGAGTGGTTGTTGGAAAGTGGTGAGCACAGCAATTGCAACTATACACAATGCTCACTTGAGGAACAATTGAGTTCCTACATTTTGGCTTAGCTCAAGAGTAGGTAACAAAATACCTGAATAAAATAGGTCTCATGGTGTTAGTATTGTTTCAAGATGGAGAGCTCTGAAACACAAAATTCCCAAATTATACAACTGATTCAAATGTAAGCCATTGAAAATGGTGTGTTTCTAATTAGTTTTAAAATATGCAAATCAGTAAGGCCACTTAATTCATCCATTTTTATTTATGCCATTTACAGATGGGAACATAACTAATTGCAAATTCATTTCCACATTGAATCTCTTGATTTTATGCTTTCAAATTTGAAAACAAACTGATGCCTAAATATTACATTTGAATTTTAGCCATTGTAACTTATCCCAGCCTAATGCAATCCAAATTTAAAATCTCCTATAGGGAGGTATTTTTCTAAATGATTACTCTATGAAGTTTGGCTTTGAATTTTAAGAATACTTGTAGAAAAATATTTCAATATTTTCAATAATTTTCAATAATGATCTAGAATTATAATTTCATATACCTAAATATTTCATTTTAAATTTAAAAAACTTTAAGCCTTTGTGTAATGCTAAAAGTTTTAATTTGTTGGTTAAGAAATGACTTTAACTTATAAAAATAAAGGCACAAATGTCCAATTTTGTCAAGTAGAATTTTTCAGATGTTAATTACCTCTTTTCTAAGGATAACTGTTCTACACAGACAGTTCATAACACATAACTGCAAAACTTTCTATAAACTTCATGGCTGGGAAAGACTTCATGTCATGGAACTACATTTTTTATTAACATTTATTCTTTTCCGTCTGATATTTAATTGTAGCCTAAGGTTTCAGATTATTCTTTATTAACATGTCTTTTTTTCCCATTGTTTATTTGAATTAGAAACAAGTTTGTTTTACATGGCAATCCCAGTTCCCTCTTGCTCCCCTCCTCCCCTTTCCCCCACTAACATGCTACCTGTCTCATACCCTTTCTGCTCCCCAGGGAGGATGAAGCCTTCAATGGGGGATCTTCAGAGCCTGTCATATCCTTTGCGATTAGATTATTCTTACCAACTACAGTTCTTTTTAATTCTAGTCATTGTTCTTCATAAGCTTGCACCAAAATTCCAAAATACATATTAAACATGCTAAACATGACACCCTATTTTTGTATGTGTCAATGCCGAATTTGAAGGTGTTTATATATTTAACATTTTAAACCCAAATATACAACTACGAGTTAATTATTATTCCAATCATTGTTTACTGTTAAACTTCTGAAAATTTTTGTATGAATTCCAGATAATTTTTCTACATACATTCCTTTCTGTGGTGGAGTTTAAATCATTGTAGAAGCATATAAAACATAAAAGTATTCTATGTATTAAAAAGTAATAGGTCAATATGGATCAAGCCTTACTATGCCAAAATAGTCATAAGTGGTTTGGGTAATCTCAGTGGGGTTATTTGTAGAAGTTTAATGAATTCCAAATCATAAATGTACTCCAACTACTCTATGTGATCAAATTCTAAGTCTCATCTCAACTTTCATTTAGTATTGGATATCTTTAATAGTCCATGTTATCTACCAAATAAAACAGTGAGGATGAGTCATTTTTGCTAGTGGTAGCACAAACTTCCTACTATATAGACAACTTTGTTTATTGGTTCGATGCACATTGGAGGTGCTGTCTTTTGCCCATGCGTTGATGTCTCCAGTTTTTATTTCCAAATATGTCTTATAGTTTTGCATATTTAGTCAGCAGATTTTTAAGTGGTAGTGAACCATTCTCCTCTGCTAGATTCCCTGACTCTGGTTTCTAGCTCAAGAGCTGGTTACAGCTCTTCCTATAGAGCCAATAGTGATATGGCTTGAGGACAAGCTCTTCTCACTGCTGGTCCAGTCTCAGGCAAGATCACT
This sequence comes from Cricetulus griseus, assembly GCF_003668045.3. NCBI lineage: Eukaryota > Metazoa > Chordata > Mammalia > Rodentia > Cricetidae > Cricetulus > Cricetulus griseus. Next base: position 108,779,705 of record NC_048598.1, on the reverse strand, counting down.
GGATCAACAAAGAGAGAGTCAATTAAACACTAGTGGATGGTCTACTGCTTCTGCTTGATATTGTACATCAGAGTTGAAGGGTGAGAATGTCTAAATCATTTAAGTCCATTTCAAATAAAAGACACTTTCAGTTAATATGATTTGCTTATTTTATGATTAATAGCTCAGTTTTTAGGTAATAACGATTATGGTGTTTACTTTCTGTGAACAGATAACATAGTAAAGTTTTAGCTACGGGTTTAGCTGCATTAGCCAAATTTGTTCTGGGCTTCTCTCATTCAAGAAACACCTCCAGTAATATTTGACTTCCTGCTGCTTCTGTTACCTTGTCATACTTGAAGTTAAATAAGTTTTCTTTATATTGTTATTGTGACTTTCCAGGAATTTATGTATTTTCAGGTTAATGTTAACTTTTTTTCATTTTTCAATTTGTGTTGCACAATTATTTAACAAATAATTTATTTTTTCAATAATATATTTAATCATTTTAACTTTGTACTGGATATTTTACTTTTATTTAAAATAAGATGCTGTATTTATAATTCACCCATTTCATCTTATTTTCTAACTAACTTGTCATTGTACTCCATATTATACTATTTATCAAAATCATATTGAACTCATCAAAATATGAAATTATTTTATTCTTCTCCTAGTACATAATTTGGAATAGATTTTCTTGGATATAGATTTAGTCTTCTATATTGAAATTACTTCTTTTAACCTACCCAAGCATCTTACTGTTTACTATTTTTTCTAGTTATTATTCCTCCATCATTACCTATGAAATTATCACACGCATTGGTTGTCATTATATGTTGCCTCTGAGACATTTTATGTACCTCTTACGGGGTGAATTTCTTTAAAGGGTTTTACAATTAATTTTCCATTATTTTCCAGTCCAAGAATGTATGTTAATGTGGCTATTTTTATAAGGATGATTATCAGTGATTATATTTGTTTTCCAGATTTAGAGAAAAATATCCTCCGTGGGGTGCCAAAATATCGCTGCCTTACAAGAATTGCTTTACAAAGACATCAATCACCTCATAGTTTACTTGTTTCTCCTCTCTGAATCTATGTTTATGTCCACCATGGCTAACTGTGTATTATGTAATTTATATTGTGCATTTTATCTCAATTTTTTAAAACTTTTCTTTTAGTTCAAGTCTTTCATTCACAGATGCATTCAAAAGTAAAAGGATTATAAGTTAGTATATTACTATGATTATTTTTGTTTTTGTTATTATTTTATTTCCCCATGTAGCATTGTAGCCTGTCCTGGAACTAGCTCTGTAGATCAAACTGGTCACAAAGTCACAGAGATCCTCCTGCCTCTACCTCTGAAGTGCTGGGATTAAAGGCATGTACCACCACCACCTGGCTTTATTTTAAAGTATCTTATTTAGCATACAACAGGTGTGCATGTATGCACTTGCATACATGTGAATGTATGGTTTATACTCCAATATGTAAGTGTAGGTCAGAGAAAAAGCTGCACAACTTGGTTCCCTCTTGACAACCAGAAGTGTCCTAGACATAGAGTTCAGGCCATGAAGGTTTATAGAAATCACTTTTTTCCACTTAGCCAACTCATCGTCTTAAATTTTTCTTCTTGTTTTTCTTTTCCATTTTTTAATTTCATTTTACAGTCTAAGCAGAGTTTTCCCTCATACCCCTCCTTGTACCACCCTCTTGCCTCCTTCAACCACCCCCTCATTTCCCCCTGGCCCACCCCCAGCCCACTCCTCCTCACTGGTAAGGGCTCCCATGTAAGGTCAATATAGTCTGACACAAAAGGTTGGGGCAGGACCAGGCTCCTCTCCCATGCTTTAGTATGAGCAATGGAAGTCAAGATATGATGAATAATTTTTGTGTTTTTTGTTTGTTTTTTAATTACACTTTTTGGTTAAATTGGAAGAAATGGCATTTTTCATTTTCACTTATTTTTTTATAATTTTTATTTAAATACAGTACTATTATGTTAAGCTCAGTAACAGAACATATGGCAGAAAACAATGTAAAACACAGTATTCACCATGGAAAGGAAATGCTAAAATAATTTGGTACTTTCCAGTGTATTATGTTGTTTTCAGTTGTTTTTATACTATTCTTATGCATTATATTTCACAATATAAATATTTGTTAACATTGATTTGTTCTCTTTGCACCCTATATAGAATTATTCTTATAAAGAAAGTAACAAAATTAAACCCCTGATTGGCAACCTCCTAACCTGTAATTTCATGATGAGTTGTCTGGAAAATTTTTGTTGCAGAAGCATATAATTAGTGTTAGGATGAGAGTCTTTTTGTAAATGAGATTTAAATTCTTCCTCGTGGATTAGGTATGTACTTGTCTAGCAAGCATGAATTTATAAGTTCACTGTCCCCAGTACAACATAAAACTTGGCATGCTGGCACATCTTTGTATTTCCAGCATCTGTTTGACAGATGCAGGAGGATCAGAATTCTACTGTAAGCATAAGCTACATAAGAAGTTTAAGGCTTTCCTAGGCTCCATGATACCCTTCCTCAAAATAGAAAAGAACAGATAACATTCCTTCTGTGTTTCTCAATGACATGGTATTAGATCATGGTAATAACATATAAAACTGCAACACCATTCTGTTAATAATTACAGGACTTTGAAACAACTTGAAAATATGCAGTGAATTAAACATATCTCAAAGCTTTCTGACTTATAGGCCAGTCACAGCAGGTCCTGGATATCTGTTAGGAGTTCCAGATATAACAAAAGTGATTTTAGTCGTCAAACTGTTATTCTATTTTTAAATAGTTGCAACCCCATGTTGAATTGAATGGTGACTTTGTTACTTTTATTCACTAATGTTCATTCCTCTGCTTGGAAGAATATAAATTCTGGAGATATTCCATGCTCTATGAATCATTGTATCTATCACTTGGCATTGGCTAGTAACTGTGATAAGCAATGCAAACTAAAATTGGAAGATTTTATTTCATAATTTAATGATTTATATAATATGATATTGATAACCATTCTAAACTAAAGTTTAGGTATCATATTTGGTAAGCAGTTAATAATGTTTACTTTAATTAGTATGGTATTATAATAAAGTTTCCAAACTTTAACTCCTGGGCTTCCATTTATACACTAAATTCAGAAAAAAATAAATCAATAATATTAACAATGCCATACTATGATGATATTAAACAGATCTATATTGACATTTTAAAATACTATTCTCAAGGTGGGAGAGATGGCTCAGAGGGTAAAGCACCAGCCACTGCACTGTGAGTTCATAAGTCTGAATCCTCACAAGCCATTATAAACAAGGCTGATGTGGCAGCTATCTTTAATCCCAGAACTTGGGAGACAGAAGAAAGTGATCTATTGATCAAGGTGAATATCTAGCCAAGTTATACTAACATGAGTAATTAGTGTAGTGAGATACCTCCATTCAATAAATATAATGGAGATACCAAAAGTTAAATTCAGGCTTTGCCAGCCATATATCTATTCAAACAGGTATACGTGTATGAGCACACACCACAGGCAGTAAGGCATTATAAAATAATGTTTTATATTATCAACTGGAAAAACTCTTTTATAAAACAATGATTATCACAGAGCATTTTTAAAAATATATTCATGGTCTTTGGAGAGGACATGTTACTTTTTACGTGACCTAAATGAAAGTCTAAATGGGAAAGGATACAGATGCAGCTCAGTGTAGATATAATGAATTGTAAATGTTAACTAAAGGTAAATATCTTTTAAAATCAGTCAAATGAAATCTGACCAGTAGAGAACTTAAGACCTAATGCAAAAGAGTATAAATCCATAGAGAAGCCACATCAACTAGACAAGTTCAGGTGTCTATACATAGAAAGAGGAGTTTATTTAGTAATGTGTGGAACTAGACAGTCTTGGACTTATTAGGAAAAAGGTGATTAAAAAGTTGGTTTTAAAAAGTACTCTGTATGACCAGAATTTTTCAGGACAGGATGTCATCCTTCTCCTACTCTAGAAAATATTTGTGATGTAAAGTGTGTCACATATGGTTATTGATTTCAATGATAGCTAAGATTACTACAGGTAGTTATGGTGACATCAGAGCAGATAGTATAGCATGAGAATAAAGTTTTGGATTCTGTGTTTAAAAATTATAATTATAATTATAATGAATGAGTAGCAAATAAATCAATTAGTTGTTAGTGGAGAATCTTACAGTAGTTTTGAAGTCAGAAATATGAACTTGCTGAAATCAATTTAGTTGAACTAAAAAATGGAGTCAAAATTTGGAAATGGCTCTCTTGTAAAAGAGGATATGGTAATATAAGTTATAACTTTTAGGTAATACCTAATATTTTTTGATCTGCTCAGTTAAGTCCTAATGGGATCATGAAGCACAATGTGTACTCTAAAATTACAGCTATTATCACAGCACTGCATACATTCAGGCATGACTGCATAGTTCTGGGTTGAAATTATATAGAATTGTGACTACCCAATATGGATATTTGTTAAATGAGAATGTGGAAATGTACAAAAGGAGGTTCTTAGCTTGTTTTAATCCATTTCTCTTTGTTCAGCAAAGCTTTTGAATAATATAGTCAGTAATCAAAAGCTGAATGCAGGCTTGATTATTCAAACAATCTAGGGCTTTGTCAATCCTCTTCAAGAACACTTTGATGTGATCATAAAGTGCTATTTCACTTACAAAGTTAAATATAAATAGAATATGTTTACAGGTATAAAATATGACAGCATTTTGATCAGGTTGCTGTTTATACAATTGCTTTGTAAAATTAATCAGGCTATATACTTTTGATTTAATTCTGTTTTATACTTAATTCATTCGACAAAACATGATTTGGTTAAAATAATACAGTGTTATTATTATTCATGGTTATAATAGATTCACATATTGTTGAATGAAGTAATGTTGACATTTCAGTGTTAAGTATAATGAGAAAAGTTATATGGAATGATAAAGTTTAAATGTGTATCTGTAGAATGGAACATATGTAACTAAGATGGTTTTGAATTTTTCATTAGATTATTTGTCAAGTTTTATGCAGGAGTTTTTGAACCACATGTATGTATAGGCATCATATATGTGCTTGTTGCCCACAGAAATCAAAAGAGGTCATTGGATCCCCTTGAGCTGAAATTATGAATGGTTGTGACACTGGGTTTCTCTGTGGCTTTGGAGGCTGTCCTGGAACTAGCTCTTGTAAACCAGGATGGTCTCAAACTCACAGAGATCTGCCTGCCTCTGCCTCCCGAGTGCTGGGATTAAAGGAGTGCACCACCAACGCCCGGCTGTCTATGTCTTCCTAATATGTATGCTACTCAGTAAATGATAAAAGAATCATATGAATAAGAAGGGAAAAATGCAATGTTTTTTGTTCTTGTTAAAGTGAAAGAAAAATAATGAAAAAGCATACTAGCTTGAAATCAGGTGACTGAGAGTTCACACCTACATGGTGCTAGATATTTACAGTCATTCATGCTTTTTAGAATTATGACTCTCTTCTCTACAAAGAAGTTAATTTTCAAATTCTTAATGAAAGAAATTATTATTGAAATAAAAAGGTCACTTAACACAAAAGAGTTAATTGTTACCTCAAAGATTACTGAATATTTATTTTTAAATGATGTTAGATGATAGAGATGGGTTAATACATAGAGAGAGATAGTAGATAGATATATAGATAGATAGACAGTTAGATAGATGATAAATTATTTTTGTAATACTGAGACCAAATGCTGGGTTTTAAGCACATTAGGAGTATATTCTTCTGCCAAGTGCATTCTGTATTTCATAAAATATGAAATATACAGTGCCAAGATAGTGGCTAATTAATCATTTAATGGTTAAGAAATTGCTTCCAGTGGTTCTTATAGACTGGTGTCCCATGGGTCATAGAATCGCCTTTGTCTCTTTTGAACTAATTTCATTTTGTTTCATGTCAAAATATTGCCTTAATTTCTTGTCTACTTAAGAAAAGCCTTTGCTTTTAATCTTTTGTTGATAGAGGATGAACATACACTTTAACATTATCTACTGTTTTTCACTTTCCATGATTTCATTATTCTAATGACTAGAGGAAGTTTCTTTTAGCTTTAAATTAGCAACAAGAAAACCATAAAAAATATCATAATATTCACCCACCCAATAATCTGACTACAATTTGATTACTGAAATGATGTTTTTCTTTCTTGAAAATTTTATCCTCTGTACATAGTAGTATCTTTATTTCTCAGGATCATTTGTGCATTTGGATACAGGGATAGATTCTTCTTGTCATAGAAAATGACAGGCCCAAAATGGCACTGGTTTTGTGACCCATTAAGGAAACAAAGGGGTCAGAATTAATTTTAGTTTCAGCAAATAGGTTTATACATTCAAAATTAGGAAAAGTATATAAAATGAAAATGCATTATATTTTTATCTTTAGTGCTCAAGTGGACTAGGCTGTTAATTTCCTTTTCCAATTAGATTATCAGAAAATGAACAAAAGCTTCTGCCTAATAATTAGAAATTTCTCCATGACTTCCATGTTGATTTTTTCAAAATAAACAGCTTATCATAATGGGTGAGAATTTAAAAAAAAAAAAAACTTGGAATTATTCATCACAAATATTTTAAATAGTTACATAAAATTAATAACATGTTCACGTAGAATAAAAAGGACTAATTATTCTGTAATACATACTTTTCAATATGTTAATCTTTTTAAATTTATTTTGGGGGATGATAGTCCTGACTCTGTCAGGAGGCCAAGTGAAATATTTTTTTAAATATTTGAGAGAGAATATCAGTGGTTGTTACTAGAAAACACAAAGAAAGCCCGTGGAAGAGCAGTTAATGATTGGATCTCTGCTTTCTCTAACATTTTATTTTGAATAATTATTTAAAGTTGGTATTCAACCCTTCATTGGTATAATTCTAGCTATAATCTTTTCCTTTGCTGTGAATGCATGTAGAGGAAGATCACCAAGGTACCCTGATTATCCAGTAACCACACTCTACCCAGCTATCTCAAATTAATTAAATTAATGCATAATTAACACATTAATGAAACTGTGTTCTTGGTACTGTAGAATCCATTAGTGAAATCTTGAATGGTCCAAATGGACTAGAGTCTATATCTAGAACAATCAGAGAAGCACAGATAGAAGGGCAAAGTTTACAAACTATTTCAGGACAGATCTATCCTGGATCCCTTAAGAGCATATAATGGGGAATACTTTGAAATTACACTGGCATGTGGCTATCACAACCAACTGATCTTTAACATGTAATTTTAAAAAGCTGTTACTATTAGAATGGATCACAGTTTTCTTGAGATGTACTGAACACACCATTTAATCTGTAGACCAGTGTAGCTCTGGGTGTGTGGAAATGATATGAGAGAATGCACAAAAGTATCAAGAATACACAGCTATGCTTATCTCAAAAAGGCTGATGAAGGACATCAAATGATAATTCCATGTATATCTTGAAGAGTTCCCAAATGTTACAGTCTGGATGATAACTTTTTGATATTTTTGTTTTGCTAACTTTCATGTTATTCATGGTGAAGAATAGAGGTAAATTAAAAGAAACAGTGGGGAAAGACCAGTAATTAGAAACTTGTCATCATATTACTTATATAAAGCATTTAGGATTTTGTCTTCTGTTTTGTAAGGGTTTTCCCTGTTTAGAAAAGATCATATATTAAGGTTTTGATATCCTGAAATGTTTTTGATCTGAACATGTTGCAGGACATAAAGAATTCTAATACTGTTGACTAATCATGTGATAAACTTTAGGGAAAATTACAACATAAATTTTATTTTTGTGTTCAGTAACTAAGCATGTAATTAAATTTAACTTGTATCACTCTCATTTCCCAGTCAGATTAATCTACATAATCTGTTTTGGTTTTTTCCAATTTTTCTTTATTCCTTTGGTAGTCATTCTTACTGAATTGTTTTCTTTGAGATTTCACCACAAAATCAAAAGAAAGAGAGCACCTATAATGTAAAATTTATAAATCAAAGGATGATCTGAAAAAATTCAATTAAATCTAAACAAGGTCTTGGAACTACACTGGGAGGCTTTCTTATGCCTTAGAAATGTTGCAGATGAATTCCATACTTTGGTAAACCCTCATTGTCACCAGTGCAAATCTATAACAAAAAGTGTTTAGTTACTTGTCTACCACCCAGATGGAAAAATGTGATGAAAAGCAGCAGGATTAAAGAATCATACAGCACTGGTGGAGCCATTTCCAACTCTCTGATGCATATGTAATACTGAAGTTTCTTTCAAGAATAATTCAAATAACTTTCCTACTGTGATGTCTTCCCAAACTGCTGAACTCGTAGGTCCTTTGTCGTGGAAATACTGCACATTGTCACAGAATGTTTAAATTAAGGAACACGTGAGGCAATTTTGGCTGGAACAATGCTTAGTGTCATGGAGAGAGAATAAGGCTGCCAAAGCTGCTTTCCAAGACGGGGACTCTTGCTGTATTCAACTCTAATCCTGGAGATGCTCCCTCTGCCAAAGTATGGAGGAATAAATGTCCCATTTCAACACCACAATAAAGTCAGCAGATGCAGCTAGCCAGAAAAGACAGAAATAAGATGTTAGACAATTGAAGAAAGAAAATCTGGAAACCCACCAGTTGAAAATAAATATTTTAATGACACTTGAAATAATAGAGTTTTTATACATCTTTGAAAAAGGACAATAGTATTTTCTTTTCTGGGGATTTTTTAATATAACTCTACCATTTAGGATTAAGGAAAATGAATACTAATGATCAGTTTAGTGGTCACTACAGAATGCAGAATTAGTCCTTCCTCAATTATATGCACAACTTTGATTTCTATATGACATATTACAAATCCTTAAATTTACTTAGAGTAACATTGATTTAGCTCAAGAGAGTATGAATTCTATGAACAGTGTGTTAACCAAAGAAGTGCTCTTAGTTCTGTCTCACTGTTGTATGTAACAAAGAATGGCGATAAGACACTATACATTGTAGGGGAAGCTGTAGCCACGCCTACTTAGGGGCTGGCTACAGGTGTGCCTGACCACACTTGCGAGGGCGTGGTCAGGGTGACATAGAGCGATACTTGCATGGGACTGCGTTTACGCTTTCGGTTGCACTTTGGTACTTGATGGGCAGACTGCTGCCACGCCGGCTGGCTAGGTTGCTCAGTAAGTAAGGCTTTTCCCTATTAAATACCCTTATATTTCTACCTGACTCCATATTGGTAATTTTCCAACTATAATACATCTTCTAAATCTATCAAGAGGTCAAAAACTATGAGTGCTTAATTTGAAAGAGAGAATACCACAGGCAATCTCTTTGATGGGGTTGCTGGGAGCAATAATATCTCTTATGTACCACATTAAGCTTTAATAGTTACAGCACATACTATTGATAGTGTTTCTGAACACTGTGTTTCTCTTTCATAACACCAAATTTAGGGACCCAAGCCTAATACACAACTAGAATGCCCTCCAATGTGTATGCTTCAAAATTTTCTACCATCCTCCCAAAGTGTCTCAGAGCTACTGTCTGATTCATAAATCCAATCTATTGCACTTTACATGTAACTTATAATAGTGATGATTTAGCTAGGGTCTCTAGCCACAGCATTAGCAAACTTCTGTCAAAGGGCATATACTGAATGTGTTATTTTCAAAGGCAATTACTCGAATATTCTTTGTCAACTATTTTTCAAGTCTTAAGCATTGAGAACCTGAAAAGTAGTTTGCTAGGAGTAAATTTTCTCATAAGTTTTCAGTATTTTTGTTCAATAATTACCTTATTTTGTCTTAATTACCCTCTCCCAGCTTGCAAAGGAATTTGTCACCCTTATTTTTCTTTAGAGGCAGGGTTTCTCTGTGTAGCTTTGTAGATTCACAGAAATCCACCTGTCTCAGCCTCTTGAATGCTGGGATTAAAGGTACGTGCCACCACCGCCCAGATTTATTTGTCACTCTTCATAATACTGATTCAAGATCTTCCCTAATGATATCTTCACAAAGTGCTCTTGGCCAGTTGACCTTCTTGGAAGTGAAGTGGAGGAAGTCCTTTAACGTCAAGAGATACTGCTGGAAGGGGTACATTCCTTAACATCTGAGCATATTTCAGGAAGCACTACCCAAATGATCTCTTCCTTTCCCAAACTGCATTCTGTACAGTGATGACATAGATAGAAGAACCAGTGGCAAAGAGTTTGGATACACTTCTTATACATTTTAGAGAAAATAAACCTAAAATTATTTCATTGGGCTTCATTCCTAGTGTAGCTAAGTACATGTGGAGTCAATTAAATAGACTTCGGTGGAGGTAGTGGATTACCTGTATGCACTCTTTACTGTGAAGAAGCTACTTATTGTCCTGTTTGGAGTATCATTATCTGTCAACTTGACATAACCTAGAATAATCACAGAAGAAAGCGTACAATAAGGAATTGCCTAGAGCAGATAGGACTGGAGGCATGTCTGCAGGAATTATCATGATTGCTAATTTGTGCAGGACATCACTTTTTACAAGATATTCATTTTAATACTAACTAACATATTAAGTTATAACATGACAATCAGTTTGGGTCAATCCTTCTACTGAAAATCAACTTGCAGTTTTCATTGGTTTCACACTGTGTTGTGTTTTAAATATGGACATCAGCTAACTGAACACTTTGTCCCTTGGATATTTGAACAGCTGGCCATGCTGTTTGGCAAATTTGTGAATTCTTTATAAGATGGAGCCCCCTTTAAAAAAAGTAGATCACTGGGATGTGTGTTGAGGTGTCCAATCCCACTCCCAGTTCAGTTACTCCTTCCTAAGTATAGATGTAATGTGACCAGCTAGCCTATTGCTCCTGCAACCAAGATTAACTACACATTTGTGCATTACTTTTGTAAGATGGAGAAAATAACAGGGCACAAGTATTGGCTCTAATTTCTTATTTTTGTTTTTCCAAGACAGGGTTTCTCTGTGTAGCTTTGGAGCCTATCCTGGCACTCTCTCTGTAGACCAGGCTGCCCTCAAACTCAGAGAGATCCACCTGCCTCTGCCTCTTGAGTGCTGGGATTAAAGGCGTGCGTCACCAACACCTGGCTATACTTTCAAGCGAGCAAAGTCTTGTAACAGTAGCACATTCCAATGTCAGTGTTACTGTTAAAAGCTAGCTACATGATGGCGTGAAAGTACACATTTTTAAATAGTGAATACTTCAATTAAATCCTTGATATCGTACTTAATTTTTTATTTCAAATTATAGTTCATTTTATGTTTGGTATATGAATAGAAGAATATACACATATCCATGACCCAAGAAGGAAGCATCATTTATAACCTCTTTAGGTTTTCTTTCTAGTCTTATGATACTAGGGGAAAATGAGCTTAAATATTTTTAACAGTGGGTTTATTTAGTGTGAAAAGGTTTATTCCATTCCTTGTCAACAGTAAAGATGAATTAGAGAATAATTTGTTTTCATATATTTTAAAATTGGACCCAGTGAAAGTCTTTAATCAGTGGCTCAGTCATTTATATCTGATTATTATATTTTTTCACTGAATGAGACTTGATTCAACAAAGTCTTAGTCATTTAACTGAAGGCTGGCATTTCGTACACTTTGATTTAGATTTCCAAGAGTTTACGAGATTATAGTATCTTAGGAAGTCTATAACACCTAGTCACTTGCAAAAGAATCTTCAGAATTTGAGGAGTGATATCTATGACATGAAATATATCATTGGTATCCTAAAGGTTCTGTAGTCTCCTCTGGAACTCACTATGTAGCCCAGGCTGTATCCTTCTACATTGACCGCCTGACTGCTAAGACTATAGACTTAAGCCACCATGCCTCACTACATAAATTTCCTATTACAGGTACTGTGATAATCTTGTCACAATAATAACTAAATGGTAGTTATTGCTTCAATTACTCTTCAAGGTTCATGCTAGTATTTATTCAGATGAAGACAAAATCTCCTACTCATTTTCATCTCAATAATCATGAAAGCCAACATACATAAAATGAAACCTAAAATACTTTTTTTCAGTTTGTTTTTTTCTTCCATTGTCTCACATGTGAATGGTAGAGCCACATCTGACATTCTGTTCTTCCAAGTAAGCATCATATATTGTGATGGTTGTCTAACATGGGGCTTTTTCTTCAATATTCACTATTATTTTAAGAGTCTTGTATTGTCTCTCTTATTGTTAAGGTGTCATCATACAATTCTTATTCCCCATTAAAAAAGTTAAAGTCAGAGATTTTTAGCACATTGTTGATATTGCCATTTTGAAATAAATCTGTCTCATTAAAAGCTCAAGTGCTCAAGAAGGATGCAAAAATTTCTATTATCTTATGTTTTCAATTACTTAAAACCAGCAGGTTTTAAGTACAATGGTGATTCGAGGTTGAGGAGAAGATGGCAGAAGAGGGGAAGAGGAGAGACTGGTCAATGGGTGGTTGCAGGCACCTTGTAGCAGGATACTCTGCTGCTCTTTCACATAGTACAGCCATGACAGATAACAATAACGACCTGCATATGTGATAAGCCAAAAAAGGATATTGAATGCTTTTACCACAATCCAGCCATTACATATTTTATGTAAATAAAAGTCACATAATGTTGACATATAAACACAATGTTTTTTGATGGTTACATATAGTAGTTAAAGTAAATTAAAATTGATATGGAAAAAAAGTTGAGTGTTTTTTTTTTGTATTTTTGCCAAATAGCTGAACCAAGAAATTAAAATCTGTTTATGACAATAAAGAAGTACAAAATGTTTTCAGAGGGCACATGTTTACATATCTTCTTATTCTACTTAAATAATCTTCTCATAAGTTTTTTAATTTAATTTTATGCTTTAAAGCCTTTTACAGATCATCATATTCTATCCCTCACTACAATAATAATTATGGGCATAGATATGAATCTGTAATACCTGTAAAATAATCTGAGAAACAACATTTAAAATTCCATTAAATAATATCTACAGATCTTCACAAAAATAAAACTCTGTAATGTATTGTTATGAGTTGTCAAAACATTGTCATGTAAAGATTTCACTGAGCAATTATTCTGAATTTTCAGTAGTAAATATGTTAGTAATTCTGTTTTTCCAATTTTTATTTAATTTTATTTCATTTTACATTTCAAACACAATTCTCCCTCTCTGCTTCACCCCCATGCCTTCTCCCACCCCCTTTCCTCCTCCTCCCTAGCTCACCTCCAGTTTGCTGTTTTTAATGAGAAGAATTGTTTACCATAATTAGTTGTTATATCCCTGTGTTACCATCAAAGAGTCTTGATCAGGGTCATTTTCTCTCCCTGTAACTGAGTTGCAAAAGCAGGAAAAATCAAAATCAAAACGAGTTTCATGGAAAACTCAGACACAGGAGCAGAATCAGAAGAGCTATACATATATATTTCTATCTATCTATCTATCTATCTATCTATCTATCTATCTATCATCTATCTATCTAATCTATCATCTATCTGTTTATCTATCTCTAGTTATCTATTATTAATTGGAAAGGAAACAAGAGAGGAAGGAGAGAGAGTGAGATCTCTCTGTCTCTCTCTCTCACACACACAGAGAGAGAAAGAGAGAGAGAGAGAGAGAGAGAGAGAGAGAGAGAGAGAGAGAGCAGAGGAAGGATAGATTCTGGACCTGAACCCAACTCTTCCTTGAGGACTGGAAATTTTAGAGTTATGGAAGGATCTTACTCCACAATTTTAGGCTCCTCAGTTTGAACAAAGTCAGGAAAGCTGAGAGGCTCAATATTTTGCTATAAACATGTTCTGATCTTGCCTGACCTTGTTGGATCAGTCCAAGGGTAGGATGTAGGGGCTGGAGGAGTACTACTAGCTAGAGAAAAAATTTGACTCTATTTTAGGCCTCTATCTCTAATTAGGAGTATGATAAAAAGAAGGTGGTCATTTGTCATCTTTGTTATCTTCTTGTGAATTTGCTTTCTTCCTTTCTGCCTCTCAGAAGCCTTTTAGCAGCTTACCTATTAGAAGCCTACCACTAAACTGCATTGTTTGAAACTGTCTTAGTTACTTGTTGGTTGTTCTGATAAGATAAACTGACAAAACCACTTCAGATACAAAACCACTTCAGTGCATGTTAGCACTCAGTTCCTACTTGCAGAATATCATGGTCAGGAGTTCATGTTTGTTGCAGATACCAGGAGAGGGTCACATTGCTTCCACAATCAAAATGCAGTGCAGAGTAATGAGTGCATAGTGCTGCTCATCCCTGTTTCCAGGATCCCAGGAAATGGTCTGCCCCATAGTGGGTAGGTCTTCTCACGTGTTACACCGACCTAAATAATCCTCCCCATGAATACAAAATGTTCCTTCCAGCCCAATAGACAATCTGCAGTATCATATTCATTTTATAAATCAAGTATCATCAGTTATATTCTAGTATATTTTTACAATGCGTAAATAAATCAACTATAAATTATATTCAAAATGTCAATCTAAGGCATCAAAGTTATTGCTAGTATTTAATTAGTTGTATATGACACATTATAGAGAACTCTATAGGCACTTAGGTTACTTACCTTCTAACTTTATATAAAGTTTCTAACTAATCAGGGATGAGTTTTTTGTTATACTCATTGATACTCTAATTGACACATAATATTATCTTATTTAGTCTTGTATCTGATACCTTTGGGAATAACAGTTACTATTTAATTTAATATTAATTTTCAACACAATGGCATATGCAGTATGTTTTTATGTCATTACATTCTGCTAGATAGGGAAGCAGGGGAGTGATTTGGCTATTTTTCAATTAAAATACATTATAAAATAAGGCATGAAAAGAAACATAGGCTAAAACTTATAAATAGGATTAATAAATCTTTTGGACATTCAAAGTTTGTCATCTGCACTAAGTTTAGAAGTCTTTTTAACTCTTAATGAGGGTTTCTTTGGCGCTAATGAAACACCATGACCAAAGATATCTTGGTAAAGAAAAGGTTTATTTTATCTTGCAATTTGAAGTTCATTATAAAGATAATTTGGGGAAGGAACTCAATGCAGGGACTAATATATAGGTCAAACAATCTTGATGCTTACTGGCTTGCTTTCTTATAGCAGCACTGATCACCAGTCCCTGAATGGATCCACCCATATTGTTATAGGCCCTTCCATGTCAATCATAAATCACAAAAATTAACCACAGGTTTGCACATATGCCAATCTGTGTCAAGTCAGCAAAAAACTAGCCAGTAGAACTTACAAATTAAGCACATATATATGTGTGTGTGTGTGTTGTTGTTGTTGTTGTTGTTACTATATTTTTCCAGTGCTTTATTTAGTTATTTTTTAAAGCTCTATAAATGAAACCAAACATTTTTCTTTTTTGTGGGTGAGAGTTTTTACTGTGGTGTCAAACATAGGATTCATATGTGTTGATGGTATTATTATAAGATTGATATTTCTAATATCTACCAACATATAGTTTTATAAAGATAATAGTCAGGTAATGGGGGATGGCCCTTTGTATCAGGTGGATATATGTTTCCCTTATTGATTGATTATTAAAGCTCTTTTGGCCAATGTATAGGCAGGATGTAGCCAGGCAGGAAATATAGGTGGGGCTACCAGACTGTCAGTATTCTAAGTAGCGGAACACAGAGAGGGAGACAGCATGTAGCTACCAGGAAGGTGGGACACCTTGGCATTTTCTAGTAAGCAGAGTCCATGTAGAGACACATGGACTAATAGAAATGGGTTAATAATTAAGAGAGAGCTATCCAATAAGAAACCTGAACAATAGGTCAAACATTTTATAATTAATATAAGCCTATGTGACTTCATTTGGGACTAAACAGCTGCAGGACTGGGCAGGACAGAAACTTCTGTCTACAGGAAAAAGGCCTATTTTAGTTTTATTGTGTCTCGGTTATGAACATTTCCTCAATGCCTATATATAAAGCACTGTTTGGGGACAGTAAAACTTCCCAATCTCAGCTAATATGTAATGTTAAGATTTGCAACAAAAGGAGATATATTTCAGAGGTGTTAGATGGAACATTGTATTTAACTATTAGGATAGGAGACACAGTTAAATACCACAACACAGATGTATTTTCAATTTTAGGGAATAAAGAGGAAACGAATGGAAAATAATGCTCTAAAAAGAACAGTCTTAAAATTATCTATGCCCACACACCACTTGGAACATTTTAATGCATCTCTTGGGATATGTATATGAATTTTCCAGCCATGACTTTGATACTGTTATAAATGAGTTACAATGGAAAATGCATAGACTTTGCAGTCTGACTTCCTTTTGAATTCTAGGTCTGTAATTTGGAAACTTTGTTGATTACTTAATCATTCTAAAATTAAGTCTCTTCATTTTCCATCACGTTAAAGGTGGTATCGATCTCAAAAGTTATATGAGATTTTTTGCAAATAATAATGTGCACTTAACAGCTTACTGTCTAGTAAGTATTCAGTACTCAAAAACATTAGCTCTACTTTTTTCTTCTACACTACTAAAAATAATATGCCTGCTCCAAGAAACAGATTCCTGTTTGGTAAAACAATGATGTTACATACTTTGATTCACTGGTAAATACGTTTAGGGAAAAAGTCTTTTTTTCTAATAAAATTAGATTTTTAATTTTTTTCATATATTAGTCCCTCTACCTCTAATTCTCCCAGTTTTTCCATAATTCCCCTCCAATCAAGTCACACTTTATTTCTGTCAATCATGAGAAAATAGGCTTCAAATGGATTAGGATATAATATAAACAAAACATGCACATTGGAATAAGACAAAAATAAGCAGAAGGAATGGAGCCCAAGAAAAGGCACATGAATCAAATTTAGAGACAGAGATCTACTTGTTTACACCATCAGAAATCTCATAAAAAGCAGAAAACCAAAAAATTTATATTTGATAATTTTACAATCATTGGCTCCTGAATATGGCCTTTGGTGTAGATGCTTAAAAATATTTTACTTGGATTTTGTACTGATATCAGGTCTTAAATTGTTATGGTTGTAAATGTAAAAATTTATATCACAGGTCATGCTTAGAATACCACTGTCATTTTCTTCATTATGCTCCCTCTTTTGAAGTCAAATTCATGTAGAAAGAAAACTGGAATATATCTTACCAAGGACAGAGTAAGAAATAAGGACAAAAGGTGATCCGTGAACAGGTTGCCTGATTACATCATTTGATGATATCCTGATGTATCTCTTATCACAGTGATTATTTTATTAAAGTCACAGCAAATATAAAATGATTTTTCACTAAAATAACTTCATCTCCTTCCTTGGAGTGAAACTGTAATTAGACTGCAAGCCCACACATTTGTGTTTGGATTGAAATCATTCCAAGCTGGTTTGTGATCCTTAGATTTTTGCTTTTTGTTTTTCTGGGTTTTCAAAAGATGACTGATTCTGTCAGGTCTGTTTTTTATTATTATTATTTTATTTTATTCTATCCTAATTTACAGTGAGTCTACACAAATGTTAGTGCCTTGGGAGATGTTTATCTTACAAATGATGGTAACAGACTAATACAAATTATTTGATGTATTATTGATTGATTGTTTTCTTAATTCAACTCAATCTAACCATAGTATTTGACTTGGGGTTTCTATTGCTTTGAAGAGACAATGTGACTAAGGCAATTCTTATAAAGAAAATGTTGAATTTGGGTGGCTAGCTTTCATTTCAGGGGTTCCATTATCATCATGAAGGGGAGCATGGAGGCATTCAAGCAGAACTCATGCTGGAGTAGTAGCTGAGAATCCTACTTTGTTAAAGCAACAGGAAGTTGACCATGGCACTGGGTCATATCTTGAGCATTAGAGAACTGAAAGCCCTTCCTGACAGTGACAAACTTCTTTCAAGGCAATACCTACTCCAAAAAGCTACACCTCCTAATAGTGCCAGCTCTCTTTGAGGGCCATTTTCTTTCAAACCACCACAATATCCTAATCACTAATCTTTGAAATCATCACAGAAAATGTAGTATCTTACTATTGCAAATTCTTCCTGTTTTCTGCTACTAGAAGGAAGAAACAGAAGTTGAATTTAGCCTGAAAGTTTTGCCTTGATAGCCAAATTCAAGGTTGGGATTTTCTTTTCTTTCTTTCTTTTTTGATTTTATTTTATGTCCCAATTACAGTTTTTCCTGCCACCCCTCTTCCATCCCACCCCTGCCTCCTCCCAACTCCTTTCAACTTCCCCATAGCCCATTCCCAATCCACTCCTCCTCACATATTAGGGCTTCTATGAGGAATTAACATAGTCTGGCACAATAGGTTAGGGCAGGGCCAGGGCCCTATCCCATGCATTAAGACTGAGAATGTTTTCTCACAATAGGGAATGGATTTCCAACAAGCTAGCTCATGTCCTGGGATTATATCATAGTATTACTGACAGTGGGCATGGCATGTCACCCTAAGGAATGGAATCCAACAAGCTAGCTCTTGTACCAGGTTTGTATCATGGTCCTATTCCCAGGGTCCACTCAGCTAGTCTAAGCTTCACAACTGTCTCCCACACATTGAGGGGATAATTTGGTCTCCTGGAGTCTCCACAGTTGTAGATCTAGAGTTCATGAGTTTCCATGAGTTTTGTCTGCTTTTTATTTAAAATGTTCCATTTTGACCAAATCTAGAAATTCATTTTCCTTCTTTTAATGAATTATGGCTCCTAAAAATGTTTTTAACATATTGACAAAATATGACTGAGTAAATTTTCATATTCTTTGTTTTATTTTCTCTTTACCAAAACTCTAAAAGAAGCAAATGTCAAGTTGGTAAGTTGGGTTCAGTGTATAAAGTTACCTAAGGCTGAGCCTGAGTAAGATCCCTAGATTACACATGGTAGAATTAAACAACTCCAGTAGGTCCTTCTCTGACCTCCATACATATGTTATTGCATAAGTGTATCCTCACACCACACACACACACACACACACACACACACACACACACACACACACACACACACAATTTTAAAAGAAAATTTTGCTCTTCAATCAAGAAATATAGTTGATCCTTCTCTTGAGAACTGCACATGGTGAAAGTAATGTTTTAAATTATATTGAAAGTACCAGAAAGTTATCAGTATCCTGAAAGGGTATCCCCTTGAGGATAAGCAAAGGAAGAGAAGACATGTTGGTATAATTCACATATGGTTCTGTTACTTCCCCAGAAGCATTTTCTGGGTCCATTGTAACAACTGTCATGGATTGGACTTATGCAGTGATTTTGACAGAGTGTCACCCCTGGATAACTGGAAAAAAACTGAAGAGAATAATCATTATAGGAAGTCTTAGGATGCTCACAGTGACTTAGACACATTGGTTCAAGCTGTCATGGTAAACTGTCAATGCAGCAGCCTCCCTAAGAACTGTGGCCCATTATTCAATTGCATCAGCTCTTGATTATTGTAAACTTCTCTTAACTCCCCTAATTAAAGAAAAGTCCTTTCAAAAAATGTATCAGCAAGTTCTTATTATTCCTAATGTGTAACATTTACCAAAAACTATGTTGAGGAATATGAACAACATTAAAAAAGGAAAAAATAGTAGATGTTAGTACAGACATATAGGTTTTCTAGATCTCTAATTCACTGATACGAACAATAATGTATTTTCTTGGAATATATTAAATAGACACTATGTTTTATTATTATTTTCAACATCAATTACAAGTGAAAAAGATGATAAAATGCTGGTTTCACAATGTCAGAACATCATAAATATTAATTTAATGAGTCTTCTTCATAACATATAAACATAGCAGATAAGAAATTCTGTAGACAAGATGACAAAGTGAGAAATAAAAGACTATATACTACAGAAGGGAATAGACATTTTTTCTACAGAGGAAATTATGAGGTAAGGACACAGACACAGAGATAAAGATGAATCTGAGAGTATGTAATTGTATGGAAAGTGAAAATAAAAATTGACTAAGTTAAAACAATAAAACTATAAAGAAAACCAGAGGAACAATGGAAGCATCTTGTTGGCATTAATAAGCCATTTAATGTGGAGTTGATTAAATGCCTTTCAAATGCTGTACTACAGAACTGTTTAAAATTGGTAAAATGGGATAAGATAAAATTAAGCCAAAGATGTTGAATTATTCAGGATAGTGATAAAACCATATAGACATAATCCAGAAAAAAGTGAATTGAGAAAACAAAATAAAATAAAATAAATAATAAAATATTTGAGGAAAAATAAACTGGACTTGATTCAAATAAGCAAATAGCAAAGTGAGTGTTAACAGTAATGACATGAATGAAACTATAGGTAAATGTATATGACTTCCAAATAAATAGATGATTCTAAGAATATTTTTTAATTTAAATCTCTCCTTTATAATAGAAAAATAAACATTTCTTAGCATTCTGTCAAGGGCACTGAGAGACTATTAATACTGGATTATGCACAGACTTATTGAAGGTACTGAGAGAATTCTAGCAGTCTACACATTGGGCTAATATAATTGCTTTCTATTTTTTTAATTTAAATTAGAAACAAGCTTGTTTTACATGTCAATCCCAGTTACCCCTCCCCTCCTCACCTGCCGCCCACTAACACCCATCCCATCCTCTATATAAGAATTATATATAATTCTAACTCAAGTAATATTATGATAACAAATATAGAAGTAAAAATATTGAAAATATGTGCATACCTTATAAACAACAACAGAAACTTAAACATGTGTTATATATAAATCAAAATAAATTGCAAAACTTCTTTTAATTCACATTACTAATGATTAAGGGAAGAAATAGAGAATAATAATGGTTCCTGAGATGATATAGCAATTTCAATCTTGTTTTTGTCTTATTATCACATCATATAACTAATAGAATTAAAAGCAAAATAGAAAAGTTTATAAATTTGGTATGATGTTTTGATGTAAATAACAAAGGTCTTTTTTTCTAACATAATATAAAGAACATAAAAAAGCCAAGTCTGGAAAAAATTTAAATATAAAAATACCTTCTTGCAAGGCATATTGGATAAGGCCTATGATGGTTGAGAGTTCAAGGCCAGTCTCAGCTTCATAGTGAATCTGAATTCAGACTCTCAAATATTAACAAGAAAATGTGATTATTGAAATACAACTTAAGAGGTACATGGAAACACTGTATTCATCCTTAGAATATTTGAATTTAAGAGCAAAGAGGAGCAATTATTAAAATACTTAGCACATTATTGCTAAGCAACCATAATGGCTGTAGTAATAATAGTATAAACTAACAATAACATAATATTTCTTATATTTGTTTAGTGGGATTACAAGTAGCAACAAATTAAGAGAAAATCCTGCTGTTTAGAATGATGTGAAGAATCACATAAACATTGCCCAAAGGCCATACCCCCAAATATACTGTATTTTCCTTTATAAGCTGCTCTTATTTGGGGTGCTAAAGGCAATGGAGCTATATATGGTTTTCCACAGTGACATTTGTCTTGGAAAATTGATAACTTCTGTTTTATTTAACTTTGTGATCATTTGTCTTCCTGGAATTCTAATGGGTAAATACGTGTTTAAGAAAGAATGGTAGAGGCTTCATTTTCCTCAATGAAAGTTTGGATCTACACTCTGATGTCATTTGTCTCTTAGGTATTTTCAATCTCTTCATCATCATGTATGAATAATGTCTCAAAAACTATTGTTGTTCTAATGTATGTCACCATTTCTAGAAACCCTGATGGTGTAACCAATATAGATAAAGGGTTAGAATAGTTTAAAGGATGGGTACTCTTTTCTATTGTCCTTTCCTGCCTATCTATCTCTGATAGAAGGAATCATTTATTCCAAAACAGAGCATAGTGAAAGTACAGCATATTTCTAGTTTGTTGTGTAAAATGAATACCCATTGTTTGTTTCCAGCTGGTGATAGAAATAATAAACAATGACATTTTGTTTTTTAGGGGGAAACTGGGCAGAAGAGAGGCAAGTAAGCTGTCCCAGGTTTCCTTAGGAATTCAGCAACCCCTGGGCAAATTGGGAGAATGGAGTCAATCTGTCCACTTCTCTAATTCTCCAATTTCTCTTATTTCCTCTGTTACATTTATGTATTTACTCAAAACTTTTCCCCAGCGTAGCACATTTGTTCGTGGAAATCCTTATTATAATTCTTACATGAACAATGAAAATTGAGCACAAGAGTTTAGGACCCCCCAATCATTGTGATGCTGAGTACAGTGGATTAACGCAGCAGCTATAAGATTCCAATTCAGAGGAAGTGAGATAAAGTGACTTTCTGAGGTAAGGTTCAAATATGGGCTGAGTATTATTTCAGAGTACACCAGAGAATCACACCAAAGATTAATATGAACAGTGACACAGCCTAAAACCAGTGACCTTAAAGTAGTGGTTAGAAGGGTCCTTTGAGAAAAACTTGACCAGCTTGGGTTTCTCTCCAGCTCAACACATCACATCGTAAACATTCTGTGAGTTCGTTCTCCCATGCAAATGGACTGCAGATGCAGAGTGGAACAATGGGAATGATTTCTGGTGATGAAAGGTTAGGGAAGCAGCAAGCATTCCTCATTGTTGGCTATTGTCTGCTCCAACTGCCATCTGCTGCCTTACAAGACTTTGGCAGTAGCCTAGAAGATTTACCCAGCAGCCAAGTCAGGAGACAGTTAACTTTGTTGTCACTCATAAAGCTATATAGGAAATGCAGTGGATTTCCTGGAGCCTTGAACAATATATTTTTCAGGTTAAGAGAAGTTACAGTTTGGAGCCTTGCTCTCTTGAGTAGATTTAAATGCTCATTGTTAGTGTTTCTGGGTTCCTTCTGGGTTAAAGCAATGGAGCACTGAATTGTAAGAGGCCTTAGGAATAAAATCAAGAATGACCATGTTGTGTCTCACAATAGACATCCCATCCCTCACACCTGTGGCTTCCTAGGTAAGTAAGTGGGGCTAGCAGAAGCACCTGGAGAAGACAATTGCCAAAAAACAAAATCTGGGACTTCGGAAGTTAAATTCTGATGTGGAACTGCACATGATATTATTAGTCATAAATAAAGAAGTGGAAAACAAAAATTAGTATTGACACTAGAGACATGAAAAAACTTAAATGATGGAAAACATTGAACCATAAATTTTTGTGGTCCTAATTTTCAAATTTTAAGCTCAACTAAATTCTGCAATAGTTTTGCTGTGTATTTCAGTGAGACCATCTAATGGTGGCATTTTCTTCTGGATGTTAACATAGAATTTTACTTTTGGAAGTGATTCAATCTTCCATCACTGGTAACTAAATAATAATAATAATAATAATAATATATGCACCAAAATTATAGTTAATACAATATCAAAAATACTACATACAGAAAAATACATGTTTTAGATACTGTTTGAGTGTCCTAAAATTGAAACAGTGGTGTCACTCTTTATTTCGCCAAGCCTCTGTTATACATCATGTCTATATTAGCAAGATCTACCTTTCAAGGCCCATTGTCTTTGTTCATTCTGGTCAGATGAACACAACTAAAATGAAAGGCATTGATGCTCCAAGCTGTTTCATTATAAATATCACTTCATAAATCATTAATTTTCTTTGATGAACAGTTAACTATCTCTTTAAATGTGACAGCATACATTAAATCTTTATGGAACCCTCTTTTTAAGTACCCAGTTTTTCCAACTTCTTGTAATATTTTGCCCTACTAGCGCTGTCCCTGTAATGTGTTGTTTTGTATATTTTTTTGGAATTCAAGTTTTATTTACTACAGTGTTATTCTCCAATATTTTCCATGATGATTTGTGTTTAATATTCTGAACAGTCATACATGCAAGCAAAAGCGCTTAATATACTAAGGCAGATAATTCTTAAAAACTAAAAATCAGGAATATCACTTCAATTGACTCTTATGTGCAAAATACATGGTCAAAGTTTAAACCATATTTTGCTATTTTCTTTAATATGTTTATTCTATCTTTAACAACTTGCTTTACAAGCATATGCATGCTAAGCTGTTTAATATAAGCAGGGTAATTAGTAATTTATGGTCCACATATGTTGCTAAATTTATAGTCATCAGTGTTATATACCACAGAGTAGTCATATAGCAGAAAATAGCTCCCTCTGTTTCGCCCTCTATTAGCAATTAGTTTTTTCCATAACTATGGACACTAGCAGCATTGAAAGCTAGATAAGGCTCCCTGAGTAATATCACATCATCTTTAATATTTCAAAAGGAGGATGAAAACTATAGAAATCTGACTTCTTTGAACTAAGTGACACAGCCTACCGTTGATTATACAATTCTGTGTATGACAATGAGTTATAATGGATCTCTATTATACTTCTTAAGTAACTTGTATTTTAAAAGGTCTTTTTGCTCTCAGAATTTTTATGTTCTTGTGAGTTGTTCAGGGGTAAAATCTGGTGTGATTAATGGTCATTCTTATTTAACATAAAGGAAGATAATATATCAAACAATACATTAAATTGTCTCTAATCTTGTATTGTATATTGTAGTGCTGTTACTCACAGCACTTGTAAAGCACAGAATATAGAAGGCTTGAGGCAGAAATACTCAACTTGGGAAATAGACCAGAAACTCTGTCTGTCACTTGTCAGTAAAAAGTGTAACACTTTGTATTTTTGTTTGTTTGTTTGTTTTTGGAGACAGGGTTTCTCTGTGGCTTTGGAGGCTGTCCTGGAACTAGCTCTTGTAGACCAGGATGGTCTCAAACTCACAGAGATCCACCTGCCTCTGCCTCCCGAGTGCTGGGATTAAAGGCGTGCACCACCAACGCCCGGCTCACTTTGTATTCTTGAAGAATCTTTTGTTCCTGATTATGTGCCAACTGCAACTTCATTTTCAATTGATAATTTTAGATATGAAACTCGAATGATATTTTTCTTATTATTTATCTTTGATATCCCTTAAGAATACCTGGTGTTTTAATCACAGGCTGAAATATTTGAAAGGGAAAATCCTTACATCCTGAAAGTGATAAGGCTCTGTTATTAATGTATTGTGCTCGTTGCAAACAGAAATTATGCCTTAATCGGTTAAACTTTGCCTGGAAAAACATGACCTAGTTTTACACAGTGACCATTGTTAGATAATCTTTCTTCTGTTTTGATTGTATCCTTTTATAATAGAAATCACACTCTTAATAAGAAAGAGTATAGAGAAATTCAATAGAAGAGGTTCTGCTTAGCTAACAATTCTAAAATCACAGCAAAGATCACACTGTATACTTTGCTATTTCTTCCTAAAATTGTGTACTCAACTTTGGTTAAATAAACTTAGATATATCTCTGTAGACAACAAAATATATGCCACAGAACTACCTTTGAAACTTCAGGGTAGAAGAAGAAAATATAGACTGTTGTAATTAAAGGGTTACAAAGATACTTGGTTTTCATGACCATTATTATACCTGGGACTTTTCAGCTAATGATAGTATCATGACTATTAGTGGAAATACATTTTAGATAAAGTTGATACTGTGCATACATATCTGTTAAAATTGAATGCTTATAAAGAAAAATGTGCTTTCTGACTAAAAGAGTACCTTTATGAGGTATTGCTTTATTTGGGTTAAAATGAGGAAATCTTTTTTCATTTCATTTCTACATTTCATGATGATCATCAATATCAGCACACTAAAAGCACCATTAAAAGGTATTGCATTGCACCAAATCAGTGCAGTCATTAGACAGTTCAAGTGAAATTATATACATTTAAAATACTACAATGCAACTAGAAATGTTTTCATTGCATGCAAAAATTTATAGAGCAAAGAGGGGGCATGAATCAAATTTTAATTAAGTAACTATATTCAAATTGACCTTTTAAAATAGAAAATTCCACTGACTTTATGACACCTCTTGTATAAAAGACTAGATGAAGAAATGGGAAAATTTTTTCTTTAAGAATAACTTTTACTTACTTTTTGCATTTTCTTTTAAAACTCAGAATACATGACTTCTTCGGTATTCTGTTATATATATCCATTTTCTCTTTGATTGACCATTTTTCACCATCTGTGCAATATTCCCTGTAGTTCTTTTTAATTAGTTCTGAGTCATATATACAGTTACAGATCATGTAGTGTCTCCCATAAAATATTTAATAAAATTTCAATAAAAAGTGTCTGCTTACTCAGAAAGTAGTGATAATTTGTCAAACTTATGCTGATTTTGTGCCATCCAAGGTAAACACACTCTGTTTGCTCAAAAGACGATAAAAGTAAGCAGTTTTACTTTCTTGTCACAAACTTATTGAAGATTATTTATTTATTTATTTATTTATTTATTTATTTATTTATTTGGTTTTTCAAGACAGGGTATCTCTGTGTAGCTTTGGAGTCTACCCTAGCACTCGCTCTGGAGAGCAGGCTGGCCTCAAACTCACAGAGATCTGCCTGCCTCTGCCTCCCCAGTGCTGTGATTAAAGGCGTGTGCCAACAACCCCCGTGAGGATGATATTTTAAGTGTTTATTAGAACTGTTTACTAATAATCTTGGTTTGACTAATATTATTAGCAGTATTTTCAGAGGAAACTTCTTTCCTTGAGCAATTTAGAATTCAGACTTGCATATGCACAATTTCTTATTTCTGATAATAATTTAAAAATACTTTTCTTTACAGGTACAGTGATTTCAGACAAGAAACACATAAAACAAAGTAATTACTATGCATGTCACCAGTAGTAATAACCATTATTGATAACGTATTTAACAATTGCTTAATCATCTTCTTATGCTTATCAAATATGTAGGAATATTTGAGTGTACATATAGAGAAAAATTTTTGAAGAAATATTACTTACGACAAGTTTCAGTGCTATGTTTTCTGATTTTTAACTGCCATAAAATGTAATTATTTCTTTTTTTTAAAGCTACAGGATATAGGTGTCCTCATATGATTGATTTTAATTTGTTCCATACATTTTAGGACATTATATTTTCATTTTAATTCAACTAAAGGAATGTTAATATTTCTTGATTTTTCTCATCAGCCAATTTTACTTTTGTATACATTACCAAACTTCTATAAGTTCATGTATTTTCTCTCTTTTCTGTTGTTGTTATTATACTACATTAATCTTTGGTGCTCCAAAAGAATTCAGGATGAGATTTTGCTTTTCCGTTATTTGTTGAGACTTGCTTTGGATCCTAATTTGTGTAAATTTTTGAGAACCCCCTCCCCCAGGATGCTGACAAGAATGTGTATTCGTCAACATTTAGATGGAAAATTCTATAGCTGCATTTGGTTTATGATGCCTGTGCTGCCTGGTTTTGTGTCAACTTGACACAACCTAGAGTCATTGAGAGGTGTGTATATCAATTTAGGAAATGTTCCCATCAGATTATTCCATAGCCAAGACTATGTGGCATTTCCTTGGTTGAAGATGGGCCAGCTACTGTCTGTGTTTCCACCTCAGCGCTAGTGTTCTTAGATGCTTTAACAACAGGCTGAGAAAGCCATGAATAGCAAGCCAGTTATCAGCATTCCACCATGGCTTCTGTATCATCTCTGGTCTCCAGGGTCCTGTTTCTACTTCCCACAGTGATTATCATAGTCGTGGTTACTATTGTGATGAAACACCATGACTGAAAAGAACTTGAGAAGGTAAGGGCTTTAGTTCTTATAAATCCTAAGGCATAGTCCAATGAAAGAAGCTAAGGCAGGTATTCAAACACAGTGGGATCCTGGAGACAAGATATGAGGCAGAGGCCATGGAGCAGGACTTCTTACTGGCTTGCTTCTATTGCTTTCTCAGACAGCATTCTTATAGAACCCAGGACCACCAAGCCAAGGTGAGTGAACCCTCACAAAATTGGGTTGCTTATAGCTAGAGGTTAGGAGGACATTCTCTCAGTTGAGGTTCCCTTTTCTCTGTGACATAAGTTCTGCCAAAACATTGATGGAATATGGGCTGAAACTATAAACTTATATAAACTCTTTCTTTCCCAGGTTGCTTTCAGTCATGTTATTTTATCCAAGCAATAGAAACCCAATTGAAACAATGTCATTTAACATCAGAGTTCCTCTAGGTTTGTCTCCTCCCAACTCCCTCTATCATAACCTGCCTAATGGTAAGAAGAGGGTATTAAAATTACTTGCTGTCACTATAATTGGCTGTATCTGTGGTCTTAAGTTTAACAGTGTTTATTTAATGAAACTGGGTGCTTCTCTGCTTAGTACATATATCTTTAGGATTGTGATATTTTGTTGCTGAATCTTTCTTTGAATGAATATGAAATACCCTTCCTCATCTCCTGTGATTGTTTGGTCTGAAGTCAATTGTTTTAGATATTAGAATACCCATACCTATTTATTTCTCAATTCCATTGCTGGAATACTTTTTTTGTATCCCTTTAACATGAGATGGCCCATTCTTGTCCCCTTCCAAGAGATCCTTGCAATACAGGGGATGGAAGCATGTAAAATCAAGAGGCAGTGGATCACTACAAAGATACATTATTTCCTTAACCCCTCATTGCAGCTAAATGCACATATAAACTCACATTGTGCATAAAACTGTGCAACTCCAAGCCACTTTAAATTCCATCAAAGAGCGGGAAATAGTGTAATCAGAAATTTCTCTTCCACCTGTCCCCACAAACATTTTGTCCAGAATAAACACACAGAGACTTACATTAAATATAAAAGGCTCTGGCTTCTTATTGGATAGCTCTCTCTTAATTATTAACCAGTTTCTATTAAAGTATGTATTGCCAAGAGCCTGTGGCTTACTGGTGATGGTCCAGCATATTACTCATATTGGGTGCTACATGGTGCCTCTCTCCCTCCTCAGAATTCTCCTTGTCTCATAGCCCTGCCTATACTTCTTGCTGGCTACTGGCAAATAAGTGTTTTATATATCAACCAGTAAGAGAAACATACATTCCTCATCAAACTAGGGTATATAAGCCTACCATTAACTGTGGAGCAATTAGTAATTGTGAGCTTCTTGGAAGAAAGTTTTCTCTAAGTGTGTAGCCCTTAATAACATGCATATTTAAGGTATGGTTCTTATCACTAGTACTGGCATGTTGTCATCTGTATGCGTATCTATATATGTATATGTATGTCAATATAATGTACATGTGTGATTGTTTTCACTTTAAATCTACCCAACTAAATGTTTCTTTGGTGTTTATTATATTATGCAATGAAGCTTGTTTCTCTGGATTTTTTTCTAGGATTAGAAGTTCTTGATGTTGTTTCACACAATTTTATTTTTAACTTTATTTTTCTAGATTTTTTGAAATATCTTTATTGTTCAGTATTTGCTGAGTTCTCTCATGTTGTTATTATGATGTAGCTTTATCAATCCTGGTTATTCTGGACAAGTGTTTAACAGCAGCAATTCCTCTTTCACCAATTTACAAAGAGTGGATGCACAATCATTTCAGAAATCTCTGATATTTCTCTCCACACCTAGTTGCTGGTGATACCAGCTGCAACCCAAAGGATATCACAATTGTTTTCAGGTATGTATCATCAGGCTAAAATCTAGGGCATGGCACGTATACTGTGAGCACCTGCACAAAGGTGTCTTGTTCAAACATTAGTGAAAATCCCAAACTCGTAACAGCAAGGCACTGAAATGAGCACATTTCATCCAAAATGGTCCTTATGAAACTGCATTTGGACACACATGTAAAGCCAGCACTACCTATCTTTTCTTGGAAAGAGAAATTTCCTTAAACTTAAAGTCATTGTGTTTCTGTTCAGATTTTTATTATGACAGGATAACAATTATTTGGTTCCATAACCAACCTCTCATTTATCTTAGATACTAGCTTATTGCATATTTGTTGCTTTTTAAGTCACTTCTACTATTTTACAGAATTGTCAAGTTAATAGTTTTAATAAACTTGATTCTAATTTAATAGCTTTTATTTTAATTTTCAGTTTTGCTTCTTAGTTTTCCACAAATGCCTGTTAGATTGTTATGCTTTATCATTTACCAAATCACATGATTACTAAATATTTGGAATATTTATGTGTATACTGTCGGCACACTAATGGCACACTAATTTTCTATTGTTAATTTTCATTTATGTTTGTTTTTGTAATGGAGATAGCAACAAAACTCCCTAGTCTGTTATGGAGTAATCTTTCTGTACGCTAAGAAGTTGTGTTGTTGTCATTGTTTAATAAAGAGCTAATGCTCAGTAGATAGGCAGAAAGAGGTTAGGTGGGCTTGCAAATAGGATAAAGGAGAGTGAAGGGATGAAGAAGTGTAGAGTCACCAGAGAGACACAAAGAAAGCAAGTGATGAACTTGCCATGCTGGAAAAAAATACCAACCACATGGTACAGCATAAATACCTTGAGTTAATTTAAATTGTATGAGCTAGTTAGTAGCAAGCCTAAGCTATTGACTGAGCATTTATAATTAATAACAAGTTTTAGTGTGGTTATTTGGAAGAAGGGTTGTGGAACAGGAACTTCTGCCAAAACATGGTACCGAACATCCAGGTTTGATTGAGGAAGTTCCCCTGGTTACAGACATAAAGAAATAGGCCTAGAAAATACAAGACACATGATACATGTTTTACCTGTTAAGGCATAATACAAAACAAATCTTTGGTTGACTTGTGTACAATACATTCTGTACTTGTATTAATGGAGATATGTATGGTACTTTTGAAAGTTTATGTATTTTCAGAAGAAAGGAACCAAATACCAATGAAAACAGATGGCCTAGATGATCTAACATCTCAGAGCACCTCTGTTGAAGTTTTCTCAGAGTTCAACATCTAGAAAAGCTTCAGGCTACTGACTGATATGGTCCAGTCCCACAGACTGCTCCAACAAGGATTGGAGAATAGTCCTTATTTTTCTCACAGTCCCCAAAAGTTGTTAGCAGCTTCAGAAAACAGGAAGGAGTCTAGAGAAAATAATGCCCACATTCCCAAGTGATGGTTTATGGATATTTGCCATCATTTGGGGGTGGTTCGTTTACAAGTTACCATTGGTCATGGTCAGAGAAAAAGCTAAAAAGGAGTTATTTTCAAAGATCTCTTTATAAAGGAAAAGGATGGCTATAAAATAGAAATGATGAGATAAAAATACAGATCATTGAATCTACTTCAATCTGAAAAGCAACTTCTAATCTCCAAATATTTTGAATTGGTATAGGCTTTCATTCATTGATACAAATTTAAAGTTATTTTGTTTTGGGTATTATGCTTATGCAGCTCATTAAAATGTAATGCATAACTGACAAATGCAGGATAGTCATTAGTCATCTGTAATATTCAAACTTGTAATCAGTCATATGAGGTATGTTTTCATGGTTCAACGGATGTATTTAGGTAGATAGATGGTCTTTAAACACTTCAAAGACACACAGAATATGGCATTTATGTTGTTTAATAACCTAAGTTTTTTTCATGACAGTGAGACACATGTACTCCTGATAGTACCAATTTACTTCAAAAGAAGGCAATGGCATTGAAGGACCCTTGTACGGAGTTTGGTTTCCTTACAGCAAATGCTAGCCATGTAGCCAAAAAACTGCCCTTGCTTCACCTGTTAATAGTATGCTGTCTAAACTTGCAGGATACAAAACAAAAGGACTGCCAAATTTGCCAAAACATGGTAAGACTTTCAATTTCCCTGCTTCTCAGAGATGTCTGTCAGATATACAAGGCTTCTAAGACAATGAATGCCCTAAAATTGCAGAGGAAATTTGGGTGACGATTCAGGCAGCTAGATATCCCTGTCATTAGTTAATATTACATCCTTCTGGCATCATTGATGGAGTTAAAGACTAAATAGCTAGACATAATTTTTCTTAGTTATTATGAAAAGTAAATTAAATATAAAACTTTAACTTCACAAAGAAAAGATAGATAATAGAGTATTTTATTTTGATTTGCAAAATATAAATGGACTGAATTTTGTAACTATAATTCTTATTTGATAACTCTTTTTGCTGTATATAGTTTTACTATGTTAAAGTTAAAATTTTCATTTTTAATTACATGAAAAGAGGGAAATGTTATGGAATAGTCGTTTTGTACACTGTGAAGATGTTTTGCTCTCGTTGGTTTAATAAAGAGCCAATGGTCAATAGCTAGGCAGGAAGACATTGTTGCATGACTTATGGATGGGGAAAGACAGGATGGGGATGAATAAGGGCAGAGTTGTCA
Organism: Cricetulus griseus; assembly: GCF_003668045.3. Lineage (NCBI taxonomy): Eukaryota > Metazoa > Chordata > Mammalia > Rodentia > Cricetidae > Cricetulus > Cricetulus griseus. Next base: position 108,747,512 of record NC_048598.1, on the reverse strand, counting down.
GCCAAATGCAGAGAAATATGAGATGAAGTTGACATACTGAAAAAAGGTACCAAGCCATGTGGAAGAGCAGAGATAAAACTTATGGTTTAATTTAACTTGTAAGAGCTAGTTAGTAGCTAAGATATCATGCCTAAGATATTGACCAAGCACTTACAATTAATAATAAAATTACATGGGTGTATTTGAGAGTTGGCTGGCAGGACAGAAACTTGTGCTAAAACTAGTCTCTATTTCTTCCCTCATAGGTCTAAGTCTCTGAAGTACATATTCTACTCACCCCTACATCATCTTCTTTCTGTGACTCCAAGACTCAATTAAAGAAAGTATTTACTAAGCCATTACTAAATAGCTTTCAGGAATCCTCAAGGAATGAAGAGAGTGATTAGCAGATGAGTCAGGAAAAGGCTGCTACTAGAGAAGAGTCTGTGATGTTCAGACTGCCTGGAGGGGGAGGTGATTTGTTTAGGAGGTGGAAACATTCTTCCAACAAAAGGGATTTGAAAGATTACTACTATGCCACATGGCCTCTGATAGGATGCTCTAAACTCAGGCAATAAGAGAGTCTGGTTTAATTATCTAGAGAAATCTCATATAGACAACATTCAGGACTACTGTATTTTAAAACAAAGGCAAGATGAATGGGAGAAGTAATCAAGCAGTGTATGTGTTATTTGCATTTTTCTTGAGATATTAAACTATTTTTTACAAAGAGCTAAAAACTATTTCCCTCTTTCCATAATCACAGCTTTTTCTTATAGATGAAATAATCTTCATTGTCAGTTTTCCTTCCTTTTAAAGAATCTAAGTTGATCTTTGAAGGTGGGTTAAAGGATGTCCAGGAACACCCAAATAAAGAATAACAGATATTTATTTGGGGAGCACTCTCACAATGATGGTAAATGACTTCCATGGTCTTCTGGAGGTGCAGTGTCTGCAATCCAGGATGCTGAGACTAGATCCCTAGAGAGAGAGCCTGAGTTAGAACCTCCTCTTCTTCATAAGAGGGTGTTATATTCATCCAAGGGCCCCAAATAAATAAGCTAAAAGGTTATGCTTTCATGGTGTTATTTTTTAAATTAAATTAGAAAAACAGTGGGTGTTGTGGTCATTACATTCAAGTCTGCACACCGAATCCACACCCTCAAGTGATTTCTTCAAATCTATTGGTGGAAAAAGATGGCACTCCAGATTGTTGTGCTATTGTGATGATAGAAAGAGAAGTCATTTTGCATTTGGCTGGAGTAGTTCTGATCCACAATCTTAATTCTTTTTTCAATCTTATCTTTTAATAACATCAAATTAATGTTTCCACAAATGACAGCTATGTGTGTTTTCCCATGAAATCATCATTCAAATTGGTCATTCCATGAAGCCAGGAGATTGGTGGACAGTAGGTAGGAGACCAGGAGTGGGTATTGATGACTGAATGAATTGCATATCAACCTTCAATTTGAGTCACTTTTTTAAATAATATGATTCTTACATCTGTGTTTTGCATGGGTAATTATTATATCTTTTATTGTAACATAGAATTATTACATGATTGATGGACAATGCTTTGAATTTGAATTTCTTTAATTAAGAGAGGATGTCAGGACTTATAATCACTGCATGAAGCATGGATTATATAAGAAATAAGGTTGGTCCCCATGTAGGTATATATACTGGTGTCATTCTGCTATCCTGTTAAAGTGTCTGCATTATTTCAATTAATTATCTAGATTATTCAAAAATTGTAAGACTATTAAAATGTTTAAATTATGTGAAAAATAGTTACTGCATGCTTATGTATATATTTAAAAGAACTATGCTACAAAGCCATTTGCATCAAAATCTTTGTTTTTTTATTTATTTGAATCTGCAACAGCCTTTCTCTCTTCTATAACAGTGGCTATTATTTTAAGGAGATTTGCCACTCTTTCCTGCTGGTTTTCTTGACTCAAGGTTAAAATTTGTTTAAATTGTACACTTACTAAATTATAAGACTGAGAAATAGAAAGAATTCCTCCCAATGATTACCTGGTTGTAAATTTCATCCTTATAATGTAGCAGCAATGTGACCTCAAGCAATTTTTACCTCCATTTCCTGATTTACACAACTCTATGATAACCAGAATAATTATGGCATTTACTGAATGTAGGTGCAGCTAGCATTTAATAATTCAAGACCTTTAAAGTCTTTTACAACTAATGTTTATTAGAGCTCACAGTTATAAATGATATTTATCAACATTTTTTACTCTACTGTTCACCATTTTCTTGGGAGCTGTACTCAAAGTTAAAACTATTCTGTTATTGTCATAGTTTCCAAATAAATTATATTCATCCAAGGGCCCCAAATAAATAAGCTAAAAGGTTATGCTTTCATGGTGTTATTTTTTAAATTAAATTAGAAAAACAGTGGGTGTTGTGGTCATTACAGAAAATTAACTCAGTAATTGTGCCACTAAATCAAAAAATCAAGATATAATTTTCAAGGCTATGTGAAACTGTATACCTTAATAGAAACCCAAAATCACAATGCAAATATACACTTAAATTTTTGAGGATTCATTTTAATAAATTTTAATGTTTATTGAGCTACATGATATGACATGACAGAGGAATTTTTAGAAAATATTTTATATACTTTGAGCTCCCACATGTGCCAGACATGATTCATGCCAAACATCTATGTTTATCAAATTTCTGCACAGCTATCTTTCCTCAATAGCATAATCCCTCAACAATTACATTATATATATATATATATATATATATATATATATATATAATTACCTAACAAATTGACAAATTGTTATTAGTTACTTCCTCATTATTGTGACAAACCATTCAGAACAAGAAATTTATTGGAGGGAGCATGCATTTTGGCCATTGGTTTGAGAGGGCACTTTCCATCCTCATGGTACAGCTTGCATTTTGTCACAGATCACATCTCAATAGGCCAGGAGGCAGAACTTGTGCTTGAAGCAGGATAGGCTTAAAGCCTCAAATCTCTTCCCCTAAAAGGATCCATACGTTCCCCAAACAGCCCCAGTATTTAAGAAACAAGTGTCCACATCTAGGAACCTGTTTGTGATATTTAACATCAAGCCCACCCAGTAGCAGTGATGGCTCACAACAGCTAGGCACATAGAGTATACTGAACAGCCTGAAGCCAGGTGTGAAGGATGGAGTGTCCTTTTCAAGTGACCCAGTTTGTCTAAACCTCTTTCAGATGGCTTGGCTGGTTTCTCTTTCTTTGAGGTAGTTGGTCTGGTTTCCTAGTCTTCTTTACAGCTTGGCTTGTCACAGAAGTGGGGGATGGTGAAATTTTAAAGTTAAGGAGTGGTATGGAAATTGCCTCAAAGAGGAAACTCAAGAAACTATTCTGGAAAGTGATAACAAAATGCATTATTTTGCATACTGATTGAAAATAACTAACTAAAAAGAAAGCCAAGTAAATAAAAAAGAAGCATACATCATGTGATAGTGCCCAACACAGAAAGAAGTAAACTTTCTAACAAAATAACCTCTATTCTGTGTCCTAAATGGGTTTCCAGGAGAAATTGATTATTCCCTTCTTGGGGCCATAACACCAATAATCTGGTAACATCTCACTCAGGCCCACCTTTACAAACTTTTGCTACTGACCACCATGCTGTAACTCAGACCTTGCTTTAATCACTGAATTCCTTAAAACCAAGTCATACAACCACCTTACAAGGAAAGAGAGGGGACAGAGATTTATCATGCTTTTTTAGTATATATGTTTACATAGGAGTTGTTTTCTTACAGAGATCAGATAAGGTTAGAAAATGAATAAGATGTCAGCAGTAATCAAGGAGAGGGCAGTGTCTGAGTGTGTGTGTGTGTGGGGGGGGTGCTGATGTTCTGAGCAAAAGAAAGGATAGCATTGGAAACAAAGAGGTGTAGAACACATTTGGTTTCCTGAAGGAAATTTTGTTCTTTTTCTTTTCTCCATTTTTATTTAAATTAGAAACAAGATTGTTTTATATGTCAATCACAGTTCCCTCTCCCAACCCTCCTCCCCTGCTCCCCAATAACATGCTACCTAGCCCATCCCCCTTTTGCTCTCCAGGGAGGGTGAGGCCTTCCATTGGGAATCTTGAAGGAAATTTTAATGGATCTCTACAAAATGTCCCACAGTTCTTCAATTTTGACTGTTTTGTTTTCACCATATATATGCTAATTTTATTAATATTAATTATGCAAAGTACTTTCATTTTATCATCCTTATATGTGCTTATGACAAAATTTAGGCATAGCTACCACTTCCACTACTCACTTAACTCCCTGTCTCCTGATAATATGTAATAGTGCCTCTCTCGTTTGTGTTTCATTTTTCTCTTTTTTTATTCTGAATTCAACAGATGAGAATAAATATGCCATGCTGGACTTTGTGAATCTCATTGATGGTGTTTAAAGTGCTGGCTTCTTGTGTCACCTTTATGGTCAGCCAGAGGTCTTTGAGGATTTTTGCCTCCAAAAAGTTGGTAGAGACACCTGAGCTCTTCCTTTTCCAAAAGCACATGAGCAAATGCTATATCCAGAGATTCCCCCACTGATACACAGGGAAATCATGATTGCCCATCTGTTTTTATATCATGCCTCATGTAAACCTTCCCTCTCAGAAAAAGTACACACAAAACTGTTGCTATCTCACAAAACGTAGACAATCAATCCTCATCTGCAAATGAATTGTATTATTTATGAGAATTAGAATGAAAAGAGACTTCCATCAACCTAATCTCTGATAAATTCAGACGCCCCATCTTCTAAATATGAAAACAATGTCCATTACAGCGATAGAAAAACAGCAATTCATTTCTAAGTTTTTTCTAAATGTTTTGTGTTTGTTTCATTTCTCCCTCTTACAGTTTTTAGCATAGGAGGTATGTTGTAGAATCTGGACTTCAAAGATGGGAACTGAATACACACTCTTAGATGATTTCTTTTTTAAAATACAAAAGTCCTTCTCTGGACAGATGGAGGGCTGCAAAGCAGAAATCACCAGGGTAGGTTTGAAAAAGGTTATAACCATTTGGCAGTGTAAAGTTTCCATAAAAGGTAATCTGGTGTCCCTCAAAGTGTGCATGTATTTTATGGGATTTCTATCCACATTGGCTTCCTGGTTTGGATGACCTAAAAGTTCAGGCTCACCTTTTTGTTAATGTATGTGAGTTTCATCATACTTCAAGTTTTTTATTCTTTTTTTTTTTCTGAATGGATTTTGTCTTAACAGACACATTGCCTCTGCGTTTCCCTTTTTCCCTCCCTTTGTTGTTTCTGCACAAATGCCTACATAGATATATTTGGAGAGATTTTGGCTTACTAAAATGGCTCTTGTTATTGTCAGCTATTGAAACCTTGATAGACGTAAAAGCAAATGGTTCTCTCCTCCAAAAACTAGAGCCAAACAGGGGAAAATTAAGTCTCCAACCAATGTTTTTGCAATATCCTTTCTTGTGCAATAAGCTGGATTCCAGAGATGTAAGAGCATCCTTGATTTTCTGGTAGATTGAAAGTACCTTGATTTCAATGTTTTCTCCATCTCTTTCAATATCCTAACTCCATTGATTGCTTGGCCATGGCCCCCCTCTGACAGAATGTGTCTACTCAGTAATATTTGTAAAGTATTTGTTGTTTTGACTAGAGTTTAAAACATACTTCTTTCTCTCTCTGAGAACTTTAAGATAAGGCTGTTCTTTTTCTCTCTAGGTTCTTTTTTTTCTTCAACCAATCTGAAACAACATTAACAGTATGATTCTTGAAACTCAGTTTTAAAAGTTTGTTGATATTGGACTTGATGGTCTGCTGCTCAGAAGCAGGTTTGTGGCAGGTACAATTCAGTCTTCCTACCTACATAATTAGGATATGGATTATGGTATTCTAAACAAATACTATAGAGGTAGAAGTCATCAACCCCTATGGGCTTTGGGGAAAATTTTATTACCTGAATGGATTGTGTTCACACTTTCATGAAGCTGTTAAACATAGCATCATGGCACTGAAACAGCCTGAGAAGTGCATAATCATAGGGTACAAAAATGAATGAAGGATTTTCTATTGCCTACACAGCTGTGCATCTCACTCAGTTCACATTGAACAAAAAGATCTGAAGAATATTGTATGAAAGGGAATATGAAATTCCACAGTTGGCTTTAAAATATCAACTCTGAGCCTATGGCTGCTTATCTATTGCAGTGTAAATCCCCAGTTTTTCTTCTAATGGTCTCTGGAAATGTTTTATAATAAGAAGCAGATTCAGGTAATCCACATTGTGCTCAAATTACTTTTCTCAGTGTCTTTCCTTGAGATGTCATTAAATATATAAAGTCTAAATTGATATGTTTAAAAAATGTTCATTTCTAAGCCACCCTGATTGTCAACTGTCGGTGATTGATAGAGAATAAGTCATTGTGGGAACACAATTAGAATCTTAAAATACTAATGGAGGAATGCATAAATGGAATTCAAGGTTTTTTTTTTTTAATAGAGCCATTAAATTCACTAAAGCTACTCAAAATATGACTACTCTCTATGCTTTTCTAGAGAACAAACGAAATTGCTGAAAATTGGAAAATCCTGACCAATGGCCCAGAAATCATTATTTACTATATTCCCACAAATTTGAAACTGCCTTTTTTCTTCATTCTTTTCCTTTCAAGGGGCTAAAATAAATTAATCTTTTTCCAACCAATTCATAGCTTTGTATAGAGGAGAAAGAATATGTTAATAGTACTAAGCTGGTAATAAAACTGAGTCTGCTAGAAACAGGAAATAATAATGTGGAATCTACAATATATGGGACTTTTACCTTCTATCACCATCAAGGATAAGGGTCTTTCATCTCAAATTTCTACTGAAATCACAGAGATGAGCCATTAGGGATCACCATCCCTCATATTCTGAGGAGAGATGATGGATCTTTTGTGGCTGGCTTAATAAAACATAGAAGAGTCAATTCAAAGACTCTCAATCTTCATCAACTGCCTTTGTCTCTCAAGAAAATTATAGCAGAAACTTGAAAGTGTTCTGTAAGTTAGACGCAAAAAGATACAGCCTGAGCAATAGACCCAAGGTCTTGTGTTTCTGTTCCCAACATTTAATGAAAAGCTCTAGGACATCTTAAAATCCTCAGTCATATTTATTTTAATGATGTTTTAAGGATGGCATTACTGGCTATCCTGCTCTCCTATATCTCCAGTTACCCTTATTTCATCTATTGAAATTTAACGTCTTCAACAGCAGTTCCAATTTCATGTTGTTTAAAAATCTTTGTGTGCCTATAGACTGGATCTTTGCTCAAATCAACCCAAAATGGATGAAAATAACAAAACAAAAAATTGATGGAAGCTCTTATGTTTCTGTTTTTAACTGAAATACAAAATGTAAAGAAATAGATGGTTTATTGTTGTCATTTATTCTGTTGCATCTTTCCATTTTAATGCAGTCATTACAATAAGACAAAGAATGGAGAAAAGCAATAAAGTGATATGTTTATTTTTTATAATTATTCAAAATTAAGTTTATTTTATCTATCAACCACAGTTTTCCCTCCCCAGATCTCTTCCTATTCCATATCCCCACCTCCCTCCCATCCCCCCAATCCACTCTTGCTCTGTTTCTGTTCATTAAGGGGCAAGCCTCCCATGTATATCAACAAAACATGGCAAATCAAGTTTCTGTAGAACTAAGCATCTCCCCGTGTAGCAGGACTGGGAAAGGCAAGCCAGAATGAGGAATAGGTACCCCACAGACAGTGACAATAATAGGGACAGCCCCTGCTCCCGCTGTCAGGTGTGGTACAAGTAAATCAAGCCACACAACTGCCACATGTACACAGAGGGCCTAGATCAGTTCCATGCATACTCCCTGTTTGTCTGTTCAGATTTTGTGAGATCCTATGAGCCTGAGTTACTTGTTTCCCTGATTTTTTTTTTTTGTGTGTGTGTGATGTCCTTGACCACTCTTGTTACGATAAATCTTTCCGCCAAAGCCGCCCGAGCCCTACTGCCACATGGGTGGTCTCCGCCAGCCGCCCGAATTCTGCCCACCATGTAGGTGGACAAAATAATACAGAGACATATTAGATACAAAACTGCTTGGCCAATGACTAGGATTCTCATCTGTTATCTCAGTCTTAATTATCATAATCTATATAATTTATAAGACTTATCTTATAGAGGATGCCTTTCGCTGGCGCCCTCTCTTGCCAGTGGCTCACATCCTGCAGCTGGAGGATGTGAAGGGAAAAAGGGGAACCCTTACTGTTTCTTTTGCCTAAATATGAGTCTCCTTGCTATGTCACTTCCTGCCTGGAACACCACTTCTCTACTATATTTCCCAGAATCATCTTTGAATCCTAGTCCTGTCTAACTTGCTGTCTCATTGGCAAAACAGAACTTTATTTAACAATCAATAAGATAAACATACACAATACATTCTCCATCACCCTCTAGCTTGTACAGTCCTTCCTCCCTCTCCAGAATGATTCCCTGAGTTCAGCCTAATGTTTGTCTGTAGGTTACTGCATCTGTTTCCAGCAGTTTCTGGATGAATCCTCTCTTATGACAACTGGGTTGGCACCAATTGATGTGTATTGTAGAACCTGGTGTTTGATGTTTGCTGTCTAGGCAGACTAGGCCAAAATCCATGCAATTATTTTGTTTTCACTTCATCATACAATCATCACAGGGTTTATTATTGTCAGAGGTGTCACCAGGATTTAAGAGAGTGCACTGGATTGAAACCCAGGACTACATGTGTGTGCAGGAAGTGTTCCTAGTCACTGAGCCATCCCCCTAGCAGATTGTGTTGGAATTAGAAGGTTGACCCTGACATTTTTCTCTCCTAGAAGAGGTTATATTTGATAACAAATGGTGACTGTTCTTTGATGAGTTGGCATTTTATAAATTAGAATTAAAATGTGATAGGAATTTTGAGACCTCTCAAGCTTTAATTTCTGAATAACTTTTGTTACAGCTAGGGGATAGTAACTCATATTGCCCATTCAGGTTCCATCATGAAAGATGGGTAAAATCAGTAAGTTTACTTCTTAAGATTTATAACACTCATGTCCACACAAACCCACACAAAAACATACACACTTAAGGCAAAATATAGCCACCCATGCAGATGCAGTGAACACCACACACACACACACACCCACACCCACACACACACCCACACACACACACACACACACACACACACACACACACACGCACACACACACACACACACACACACACACACACACACACTACACATACTGACTTCAATGCCAATGAGGACAAGGTTCCTTGTTTGCCACACATCCATGCAATTGTTGAAGATTCTACATTTCAGATTAATACATGGAAATGAGGAAGAACTCTAGTTTGTTGCAATATTTTCTATAGGTTTTCTTGTAATCTGTCTGGCTCTATGAGAGAGTTTCCTGGAAAATATGGCATCTATACTGATTTGGTGGAGAATGTGATTAGGTTTTTGATTCCAGAAGATACTACTGTTAGTAATTTGCTTGCTACATTTTTTATAAATTAGTATAAACATGGAAAAGACACTTTCTCCATTGTCTCCTGCAGTAGATAAAAGGCTATTAGCCACTTAAAATCTTCTTTGCCAATACATTTGATTGTTTTTAGATCAAGATCCTCATTTGAAAACAGAATAGCACTAAGATAATATTGTGACATTGTTTTCATCTTGCTCCTTTTACCCTCACTTTCTTTGACAATTTATCAGAATTCCCAAAGCTCAAAATCATTCCCAAATGACTCAAAGTCAACAAGCAGTTTAAATTTCTTTTACACGCATTAAAGAGGAGAATCTGAAACCCTGTTCTAATATTGTTCAGGAATATGGCAAAATCAAGTTTCTTATTTCCTCCAGTTGGTTCTTAGAAAACAAAGTTGCCTTTGTATTTTATTGTATTTTATCATAATATATATGAGGATACACTTTTAAATATACTATTATTATGTGTTATTTAAAAGAAAAAATGGATATAAAAGGAGAAATTATCATCTTGGAATCTGTTTCCTAGAATTTTATATTAATACATTCATTTTGCAGTAATTATCTGCCCACCGCCAAAGTCTGAGGACCACACAGAGATCTATCTGACTTGCTACAAAAATCTATGGGAAGATTTACAGTGGTAGACAACTTGATTCACTGTCATTCTTACTGGACATAAGTTTTATATCTGAATTTGTTTTCTTATGGGTATACAAGTGACCTTCATTTCCTTGTTCACCGATTGTGCAAATTATCTACCTTGATTACTTGAATAGGAATTAAAGAACAAATGAATGCAAATAAATTTCTTGAACAGCATTTAAAAAATTATGATACCTATAATCGTGGTGATTGTGAAAGTTTCATAATAATAATAATAATAATAATAATAATAATAATAATAATAATAATAGCAGTAGAAAAAGAAGGAGTGTGGGAAGGACAAAAATTTGAAAACATTTGTGACCTCTTTATAATAAAAAGAAATCTTTCTCAGATGGCTTGGAAACATGACTTTCTGTTGTGCCTGACCACTTAGGTAGTAACTGGTGAGGCTCTTTATTCTACACTTCAGCTGATATTGAACCTGCAGGACTGCAGAAGTCATGATCAGAGACCTCACAATGTGGAGATGTGAGCCATGGTCTGTGACTAAAGCAACTTTCAACAACTAGTGTGGGGCAAGTAAAGTAAAGCTTGGTATTGCCATTCCTGGGCATGCTTGCTCCCTGAGAACATCCGTGCAATATTCTCATCCAAAAGGTACCTGGTGACTTTTAAAAGCAATTCCAGTTAATAGCAACCATCTGGGCTGGGCTCTGATCCATGGCAAAAGCTAATACTGGGGTCACTGGGATATAAGCCCAGTTACCAAGGAGGAAGTAGAGAGCTGAATTTAATAGTGTGTGACTTAGTTTGTTGTTCATTAGGAATAAAATAATAGATTAAAATAGAAAAATGAAAGAAAATACAAGATATACTTTTTGAAAAGATAAAAGTATGAAATGTATATTAAGAATTAAATAAAATACTATGTATTATCATCATTTTGAATAATAGTAACTCAAAATATGTTGCAATCTGGCATATGTATGTATGTGCATGTGAGTAGGTATATACATGTTTATATGTGTTTATGCATGTGTAAAAATGTGTATAAGTGTATATATATATGTGTGTGTGTATGTATGTATGTATATATGTTTTTCTATGTGTATATTTCTAGATGTCCATATATGCTTACATATGAATGTGTGTATATTTATACATGTGTGTTTGTTCACATGTGTTTGAACATTTGTGAATGTGTTTTGTGTATGTGGGTATATGTTTGTACATGTGTGTTTGTGCAGTTGTGTGTATGTTATCTGTCTAAATGTGTGTATATATATGTGTATCAATAAGTGTATGCATGTGTGTAGACACAGGTGTGTACATATGTGTATGTGGATATATATGTACATTTATGAACTTGTGCATATTATATGTGTGTATGTGCATGTGCAAGTTTATGACTTTTATATATTTACCGAGACTACATTTTCATGCAACTACTCTGGATGTTCAGCTTAAGGAATAACTTCAAGTGAATAACATCTTGCCAGAAATAATACCTAAACTTTGGTCAGGAAAACTGTACCTGACATTCTTGATTGCACAGGACAATGTGAGAAAGGTGAGTTATGTGGGACTGAATGACATGACAGTTAAGAAAACAAAAACAGAATTTTTGTTTACATCCTTCAAGTTTTTCAGCTACTTTCATATCTCACTGGTCAATGCCTCCAACACAATCTCATGGGGAACAGAGAAAGTCACAATGTGTTGGACTGGAACAGGGACACACTAATGAGATTTTAAGGTCTCAAACTCTGGCTGTGAGTGAAGAAGGGAATGACACACATTCTCTAGGATATATCTTTCAAAGGGAAAAATATGGAAGTAGTTGCCATAAGGATACAAAATAAATAATTTTATTAAAATCCTTACTAAATTTTACTGAATCAATTTTCTTTGAGACAGGTTTTCGCTATGTATCCATGGCTACCCTGGAATGCTCTTTGTATAGCAGACTGGCCTCCAACTCACAGGAATCCTCCTTCATCTGCCTTCCTAGTAAATAGTCTTACCTAAAATATATGTTATCTATCAACTTACTAAGCTTCACTTCAGATCCTCAAGTTGAGGGATATAAAGTTTTTTTTCATTAAAAGAATGGTGTTAGCTGGGTGTTGGTGGTGCACGCCTTTAATCCTAGCATTCAGGAGGCAGAGGCAGGTGGATCTCTGTGAGTTCGAGGCCAGCCTGGTCTCCAGAGTGAGTGCCAGGATAGACTCCAAAGCTGCACAGAGAAACCCTGTCTCAAAAAAAAAAAAAAAAGAATGGTGTTATGTTAAAGTGCAATATAAAATAGGACAACTGAATATCAATGAACTGGTCATGTGCCTTGCATGCAGAATGCTGCTGTGATAACAAAAATTTACATAATTAAATATTGTGTGTGTGTGTTTGTGTTGTGTGTGTGTGTGTGTGTGTGTGTGTGTGTGTGTGTGACACATTTGTTCAGGTACCTATTAAAGCCAGAAGAAGGTCAGATTTCTCTGGAGTTGTAAATATAGGCAGTTGTAAGCTCCACAACATGGTTCTGGGACTGAACTCAATTCCAGAGTACAAGTAGAAAGTGCACATTAAGTGAAGAAACATAGCTCCATTCACCACAAGTAAAATTTTATGCAGTATTAAGTTTATCTTGCATCACCAAGCACAATTACCATTAAACAGGACATTACAACCATGAAAGGCTCAGAATCAGGACTGAGTGTCTGTATTTAAAAACTGGTTCCATTATTTATAACCTGCAGCTATTCTTAAGTCAAAAACTTGAACCATGATAACAGTAGTTAAGAAGAACAACTCAAAATTGTAGACATAAATTCTTATTCCTTCTTTAATATTTGCTACCTTATTTAATGTAAACTTCTGTTCCTTGATATCCTTATCTCCAAAATAAGCATGTGTGTAGTGTGTATCACATGATGCTACAGAATGAGCTGTATATTAAACACTAGATTACATTCACAGGATATAATAGGAATTTAACAAATGTCTGAAAAAAATCAATATATAGAACACACATTCCTTTAACAAGTGTAATTAATACTGCCCAGTATATGTAAGGCTATTATAGTGGGAAAATGAAGCTAGTTCTTATGAAACATCTAGGTTATATTTCGAATTGCTAGCAAACATTACTTTAAAGGCATCTAATATTCTAACAAAGAGAAGAAGTGAGAGAGTAGTAGAAAGGAGAGAGGGAGCGATAAAGGCAGGGAAGACGAAGGAGGGATGAAAGTTAAGAAGGAAAAAAAGAAGGGAGTAGGAAGTGGAAAGGTTGGGAGGGTGGAAGAGAAAGAGCAATAAAGAGGACGAAAGGATGGAAATAATGAATAGAATCAGCAAAAACAAAATGGAAGGGGGAATAAAGGAAGGGACAACGAGAGAAAGGAATGTGGTGAGGGAGAAATGATGGAAGAATACAGAGGAGGAAGGATGAATGTAATGGAGGGAAAGAGAAAGATTCAGGAAAGAAGACTGGGGGAGGGGATTGTGAGTAATGAAGGAAAGGAAGAGGAGGAGAAAATGGAAGAGGATGGAAGAAGGGAGCAAGTAAGAGGGAGAGGAGAAGAAGGAAGAAAAGAAAAAGGGGTGAGAAGAGAAAAAGATAAGAGGGAGGGATAGAAGTTTATGGATGGAAGAATGGAATAAAGAAGGAAAGAAGAAAAAGGAAGGTACAGGATTTAATAAAGAAAGGAAGAAAGGAAAAGAGAGAAGGGGGAAGGAAAGAAGAAAAAGAGACAGGAGATTAGGGAGAAAGGAGGGAAGAAAGAAAAAGTAGAAGAGGGGAAAATGGAAGGGGCAGAGAATAAAAGTAAGTAAAGATGGAAGGAAGGAGAAAAAGAGGAAGAAAAAGGGATGGAGGGAGAAAAGAGGGAAAGGGGAAAACACACAGAAGGCAAGTAAAATAAAGTAGAGGTGCTGAGAAGGAATTTCTGTCTGATAGGATGTCTGATTACTTTGCTAAAGAATATTCTGATTAAGTAAAAATCTACTTAGCACACATTTCTAAATGCTTTCACTAGGAGAATTACAGCCAAATACAGGCATGCTGGAGAACAGAAAATAAGGAGGAAAATTCAGAACAGTAAGAGATTTCTCCTGAAAGTTCTTTAAAAATATCATGTATGCAACCATGGGGGTTGTTATCTTTGAAAACAAACATTATAATGGTCTTACTGCTCCAATGTGTGTGCCATTGGCAGCTATGGATCCTAAGACAGATAACATAAAGCTAAACTTAACTTTGCATTTTATTGTTTATTCCAGTGCAGTTAACTAAGGCCATACTGATGTAGGAAGTATGGTTCTATTTTTACCATTGATAGGCTTTCAGACTTGCTAATGTTAGCTAATATCTTTGGCTAGTTTCTAAAGGTTTCATGACTTAATAATTACAAAATTAACAATATGCACAAGTGGTCCAATGGGGGAAATTATATAAATATGTTATAAGATCCATTAAAGAAAATGTTCTTTTTAAATCAACAGGCAAGTTCTAGAATCTTCAGATGTCAGGATGTTTTGTCCAGCAGATAACTATTCTTTGAAATGCATTAATTGAATGTACATGCTTTATGTAGACTTCATCAAAATTCTGTGAACATTTCCAGAAATAAAGTTGTCAAGTACATGAATTAAAAGTCATCTACAGAGCTTCTGAATGCAGGGTGATGACAGAGCAATCATGTCTTTAGGGTTAGGAAACCAGTCCCGCGATTTCTGAAACAAGAGTTAACATTATTCCTGTGGGAAAACATCTTGGAAGTTATTAAATCAGGGCTGGAGAGATGGTTCAGAGGTTAAGAACATTGATGGCTCTTCCAGAGGCCCTGAGTTCTCTCCTCAGCAACCATATGATGACTCAGAACCCTCTTTACTGAGATCTGACTCAATCTTCTGGCATGCAGGCTTACATGCAGACAAAACAGTAGCATAATAAATACATTTAAAAAATCTTAAAATTATTAACTCAATGGTCCTACTTATAACATTAGTTTAAGATGAGTGTACTTGATGGGGAAGGTCCTTCTGTGTATATGATTGTTTTATTGGTGGATAAATAAAGTACTGTTGGCCAACAGGTAAACAATATAGGTGGGGCTAGGAGTCAAGGAGGATTCTGGGAAATGTAGGAGTAAGTGCAGAGTCACCATGTGAGCCAGGGAAGATAGGAAGCTTGCCGCTGGCATCTGATAATATAAGTACAATAAAATATATTTATGACAGTTAAGACTGAGCTAGCAGATGAGAAATCCTAGTCATTGGCCAAGCAGCATTTGTACTTAATATACATCTCTGAGTGTTATTTGGGACTTTAACGTGGTGGTGGGCAGAACTTAGACGGCATGGCAGAAAGCGCCCACATGGTAGCAGGGATCAGGCATCTTGGTGGAAAGACGTATTGTTACAGGCACCATGTACATGTGAAATGGATGGTGGCTCTAAATTCATGCACATTTTGAAATCTTATGGAGATATTATTAGCTTCAAGTACCACAGACAAGGGTAGGGTTAGGAGAAAAGGACCCATTGTAGCTAAGTAGGCATGAAAATAACTCATTTAGTGGCAGATGACTTAGATGTGACTTTACAAACTGTGCACATGGCCTGTGAGGGTCATTATAGGAAAAGTGATTTGGAGTGGCATACCTCCTCCACAATGTTCTGAGTAGCATTCCAATTGTACAATTGATTGTGTCACTATTTGATCATAAACAATGTATGGAAAGTTACTTAAACTATTAGCCTATAATTTTCTTCTATGCAGGAGTTGCTAAGCCTTCTCAATTATATTGAAGGTGTGACTAATAAAAAAAGTTTCATAAGCAATTTGAACACTTGCTCAAGCAACCAGGAGGTAGGCACATGTTCCCTCTTTCAATGCCTCATATTTTGATGGAAAAGAACTTAAAGTATAAGTGCTGATTATATTGTAGTCTTAGTGCTTGAGGAACACAAAGTATCAAACCAGAATCAGTGAAAGTAAAATGAAGAAATAAAAGGTACAGACTTCTGAGATATATTGAGAGCTTATGAAACAGCCCAAGTATTATCCTCTCTTCCTTCCTTCTCTGTCTATGTTGAACTATTTGCTCCACAATTAGCATGCCCTTCCTATCTATATGAAGGGACCATAGGTTGGGGAGGGGGCTGCAACAGAGGAAAACAGCAAATTACAGGTGATATGAAATAGGAAACAAAAACGGAGAGGGGATCAATATTATTTTCATTGTAATATCAGTGCTCAGGGTAAGTCACTTTCACTCTAGGGGATATTTGATAATGTCCTCAATCTTTTATCCCATCAAACCCCCCAAATTGCTGTTGCTAAGTAATGAATGGAAGATAAGGATGCTGATTCATCTCCTACAGCATTTCCAAAGCCCAGGTGAGGATTATCTGACATTAAGCATCAGTGCTGTTGAAATTGAGTAGGAGTGAATGAAGCCTTAGAAATCTAGAGATTGATATGCAATAAAACCTCTGCAAAGTGTTGTGCTTGCCTCTTGGTTGTGGCTGGGTGACTCCCTCTCACTTTATTAAGGCATTTTCAAAATGCATATGTTGCTATTGTTCAGTGAGCAAATTGAGGCATAAGACAGTTACAAGAGACAGGAGTCAACTGTGGCAAACTGCTCAGGGATGTGACTGATTTTGTTTGTCATATTATCATTGGATTTGAAAGTATAATGTTCCATTTGCATTGGTACGTGTCACTGCAGAAATGGGAGTTGGGTTTTAGTAACATAATAACAGAGACTCAGAAGGCTACCAGGATATCACTAGTGGGTGGGTATGGTGTGTTATATATGAAATGGCCTCTAGGGGGAAGGGGACCCAAAGGGAATGATTATCTCCTCAGAAGAATTGCTTTTTGTAATAATTATACAATGCTGCTAGAATGAAAAACAATTGACTAACACATTTTGACTTTCCTTAAAAATTGTGCCAGGTTCCTCTCTCCCCCTACTCATGCCTCTATTTACAGCTGAAATGAACCTCTGACACATCAGATAATAAAACCTCTGTAAAACTTCATAATAAATATTTTATCCTCTAACAATAGGAAATACTTGTTTTTAATGGTGTTTTTAGGACAGATGATGGTAAATTTGTTACAAGGGAAGATGGATAAGGTGATAGTGGAAGACACTAGTAAATTCCTTAAATACAAGACTATATGGAAGCAAATAGCTAAAACAATGTGAAAGTGCTAAGACGTATAACACCGAGTCCTTCACTGATTACAAACATCTGCTTCCAAAAGATTTTAGTAAAGAATCTCAGGAAATTAGGAAAAGAGTAATCAAACATTTCTATACAAGTGGAGCTCTGAAGTTAGTTGGGAAGTGTGATATTTATGAAGGTTAACTTGTCCTTTTTATTACCCTCTCTCCCTATAGATAGCTAGAAACAGGTATACATGCAAATTACATGGGAAACCCTGTCTTGAAAGATACGTGATGTACATTTCCTCAGTAAAGGCCATGACAGTGTCACTCTCAAGATTGTTTGCAGCATGATGTTAGTAGTTGAAAACAGTCTTTTGTAAAGCTGAGCCCTGAAAATATCCTAAAGGAAAAAAAAGGAGCCATGAAATCAGTGTGTGTTCTTTCTTTCTTTCTTTCTTTCTTTCTTTCTTTCTTTCTTTCTTTCTTTCTTTCTTTTTCTTTCTTTCCTTTCTTTCTTCTTTCTTTTCATTCATTCTTTCTTTTTTTCTTGTAGAAAAACATCATGAACAAATCTGATTTATGGAAGAAGGGCAAGATTGTGGCTTATGATTGCAGAGAGTGTCCCTATATGTCTGGAAAGAACTTTGAGAGACTGCTACTTTCACCATAGGCAGAAACACAGAGAAAGACCAGGAAATGGATGAGGCTGGAAACCCTCAAAGTATGCACTCACTGAAGTGCTTCCTCTAGGAAGGCTCCATATTTTAGAGATTCCCAAACATCCTCTAACAACACCACCATGTTGGGAGTAGTTATTCAACTATATGAGCCCATGTGCTCTAAAATAAGCATGGTAACTTTCCCAGTTTGCAAATTCAGGCAGGATTTCCTGAAGAAGTGTGCAGGCAATTAGGAAGGCTGAGCACAAAATCAAGGGAAGTTTCTTTTAGCAGTTAGGCATTGCCATAGAGCAGGGTGTCATACACTCCCTTCACAATCACATTTCAGTTTTCACCACCCTGTATTCTTCCCCTTTTTGTCCCTCATTCTGGGCCCAGCTTGAAAGGGAAATGATACAGAATTATGACTCTAATCCATATTTTTCAACCTATGGATCATGACTCTTTTGGTTCAAATGGTCTTTCCACAGAGGTCCCATAAGACCATCCTGAATATTAACTATTTGTATTGTGATTCATGATGGCAGCAAAATTGCAAGTTATGAAGTAGCAAAGAAAATAAATTCATAGTTGGGGATCACTACATCAGTGAGGAACTTTATTGAAGGGTCTCAGCATTAGGAGGGTTGAAAATCACTGCAATCATTCTACAGATTTTGCTCATGACTGGATTAAAATTATTTACGCATTCTATTGCCCTTGATTTTATCAGAACAAATGGGAGGCTTGAATTTGGATGCAAAAATGAGATAGCTAGGCTGACCCAGACATATGCTTCTTCCACTCCCTCCCCACATGCAATTAAGTGTCCTGTCATTCCTTTCATTTTGTAAGGGAAAATGTAGGAGGGGTCTTTTGTACTAAGGAATTCCTCGTTACTAAACTACATATAGTAATGCAGGGACTCTCTGTCAGTGTCAGCACTGTTGATATATGGGGGTATATGGTTATTGCTAGGAAATGCCATATCCTACTCATTAAATCCTGTAGAGAAGCATCATATCCTACACACAAAGGCCTCCAAAATGTGTCTAGATAGATTTGATGCATGCAAAAACTGGGTCATTTCTTCATTTATAATAAATTTTGCAAAATGCAATTCTACTATATATGAAGTATCAAAAGTGTCTTTGATACAAAACACAGAACTATTTCTTATTTAAAGTAACACTCCTACAAAGTTGCAGCTGTGAATCTTGGTGAAGGCATGGGTGTATATATTTCACTAGACCCAAGATAAATGACAAACAGGTGTTTATTGGGGAACACTTACACAGATAATAAAGTATTGTAGGAGTTATTCTTTCCCTCTTTTCTCTGCCTTCCGCCTGAAGCTGCAGCCAAATGAGTGTGTCCACCATTACTGGTTCACACCCTTGGAAGCTGATACATCCAAGGGTGAAAAACTGTACACATGACTCATTGTTATTAGCAAAGCCTGTTGTTTGTTGCTCAAACATTGCATGCTAGTATAATTGTATTCTATGTGTTTTCAGATAAAATAATATCAACCTGTTGCCTTATGGCACCTTGTCAACTGAAATAGCTTCATTTGATGATAGCTTTCTTTTATGAAAATTCCGCTGATGTTTTGTCAAGTTCTTCAAATGTGTTAATACTAAAGGGAAAAAACATAAAGGGTATGGTATAGATGTGTTCTTAACTCAAGATTGATAATTACAGTTAATTACAGATAATTACACAAATAAAAGAGACAGAAAAATCCAGATTTTACCTACAGAATATTATTGGATGACTTCTGGATATTATTATGACACACAAATTTTCTATTAAGGTTGATAATAATATTATTTTCTAGTACATGCCTCATTCCCTATCAGATCACATACATTATATCAAGGACTTTCAGTCTCAGCATTGCTGACATTTGAGGCCACATAATTCTTTGTAAGTATCTAAGGTTTCCTGTCTGCAAGGATGCAGAGATAAATCACTCACTGGACATCACTCATCAAATGCCAGCAGCATCTCTCCTCATGAAGAAAATCAATAATGTTCCCAGACATTTCCAAGTATTCACTCTGGCACAAAAATATTCCAAGCTATGATGCACTAAATTACATTGCATCAGGACACAGTCTCAATCTATGAAAAAAATAAGTAACTAAAAAGATAAAGAAAGCAATGCAGAAAGTAATACATGGGACAGAAACAGACAAATATGTTGATCTGTTCATGGAGTTAATAGGAATATTCATGTAATTATTTTAACATATCACACTATAGTTCTCTGTGTATAGTAGCATATGTATACTTATAGAATATAAATATTCAATAAGTAAATATATAGTAAATTAGGATTTAATCGTGCTTTGGGGCAGGAACTTTGATTCTTTAAATGCTGAAGAATTCACCACAAGAACATAAAATTTTAAAATAATTTACTGGACTCCATCATATACTAATGTCATCATTCTACTCCTCTGTCTTCTCCTTATCAATGATATCCCCACAATCCTTTGTAGAATTACCTTGTCTATGAATCTTGAATAATCACTATTGCATTCCTTTACCAATTTTAAATCTAAAATATGTAATTAATCCTCTAGTCTTAATGAATTTTAAGTATTATATTAAGCACCATCTTGGAATTTTGTTATCACTAGCCCCCAATATTTAGTTTTATTTTGATTTTACTGATCACAGAATCTCTAGAAATCATTTGTTTTTGTTTGTTGGGTTTCTTTCTTTCTTTTTTCTTTTTGGCTTGGTTTGCTCTTTTTGTTTTTGTTTTGTTTTTTATTTGTTTGCTGTTGTTTTGCTTTTGCTTTTGAGACAGGGTATCTCATCCCTGCTGTCCTGGAACTTGCTTTGTATACCAGGCTAGCCTCAAACTTCGAGATCTTTCTGTTCAGCCCTGAGTCCTGAGATAAAGGCATGGGATATCATGCCCAACTTAGAAACATTTTCTATTTAGCCATAACTTATCTTTTCTTGGTTTAATTATTTGTTTTTTGCCCCTTTTCCTATATTGATTCTACAAGATTTTTCTCTAAAAAGTTATCTAATTTCAGTAGCATCATCTATTATATGTTATTTTAACTTCATCTATTTTACATTTGAAATAAAATAAAATTATACAAATCCCCCCTTTCCACTTCATCCCTTATGTCTTTCTCAAGTTGACTCCCTCCAACTCTTTAAATTTCCTCACACTGTCAAATTAATGGCCTTTCAAAAATGATCAGGAGAAGTGTCATTTGAGTTTAATAACCCATCACTTTCTACAGTGTCGTTTATGTGGGGTTCCAATATATTTAGAATAATAAAATTTTCCTATATAATAATTAGATTATGTCCTCAGTAGCATTTCATGCCATAAACAGTTGAGATCAATTCATATTTGTTATTCTCAGTAAATTCAACTATTAAATGAATTTGTATTAATTTTAATAACCAGAAATTAATAATAAATTTTAATAATAATCAGAAATTCTCCAAGTGAGGATGAAATTTTTAGACAAGTAATTCCTAGATATTATCAAACATGAACAATCATTTTCATGAATTTAGCACTGGATATATCTACTTTATTTTGTTATTGCTTGAATAGTTCACATAAAACAGTGCTTTCCATAAATTTTCGTATCATAACAGTTAATCATGTAATATAGCCAAAGCACTTCTATTTGATTTAATAGCAGCAATTTGCATATGTGTGTGGCCTACAAACTGCTCTGAGAACTGAGATGCAGCACAGAGGTCAAGAGGGATGAAGACTAATCCTCTCTGGGGGGGGGGGATTCTAGGCATGTCTGCAACCCACAGTGAAGCTTAAAAATGTTTGCCTTTTGTAAACGTAGACTCCGAATACATGAGACAATGTTCCATTGATGTTTCCTGGCCTTCAGAAACTAAGAGAATATTCTTTGATATGAAGTAAATTACATACCAAGTTTGCCTATCAGATTTTTTCCCCAAGTATCATTAGAAATTAGAAATTTGGTGGAACATAATCTTATGCCAATGTAGACAGAGATTGATATCAATTTGAAGTATTAGTATTTATTCTGGCATGCTTATCTTCAAAGATTATTGATTACAGAACAGTAGAGAATGGCTATAGTATATAAATTTATTACTAATAATATGAAATACAACCACAGGGGCCCCTGTGGAAGGAACATATCTTGTACTCACTTTGGTAAGTCAAAATATATTCCTTCGTTTGTAATCTGTGATGGTCTTGTTACAGTTACTGTCAATGTCAGCTTGTTTTCTAGAATCATTAGTGACTGTATCTTTGCTTTAAAGACAATTACAAAATTTTAGCTTACCTTCATTGATGTTCCTTTTCCTCTTTTAAGTCAAGAAGGAAGTTCAGTTGGCTAATTTTTGTCATTTCTAAAGAACCCAACCTGTAGTGGTCACTGTAGTAAAATCAGGACATACTTAAGCACAGAGCTATCAGGATCCAATGCTTAATTGCTAACCAAAATTCAGCTGCGTGGTCATGGTAATATGATTACATTCTACTCTAGAATGCTGGGCTAAAAGTCTCTCCTGGAACCTTTCTGCTTGGATTCAACAGCCAATTGAAAACTGGTTAACTGACTTTCCAGACCAATTTTATTTAGCACCACATCTGCTCTGATGCAACCCCTGAATAACAGGCTGCCAATCCTGTGTTGTTATGGAGCTTGTTGTTCTTCCCTTTCATCCTCAGGAAGTGGCTTCTCAGGTAAACTGGTGTTTATGTCCCCAAGGTGCTTGATCTTGAGTGTGCTATATCTTGTAGAGTCAGAGCATAGTTGTTGCACTCATGGAATCTGTGCAGTCATCAGAGTGACCTCCTGAATAGCTTGGTCAATGCCATTTCACAGTTAGACTCCCTTTCTTTTTCTCTCCACACTCTTCCTTCTTCATCCCCTTTCTTCTTCACATCCTTTTCCTCCTTGCCTCCATCTGCCCTTTGTCTCTGTTTATTTCTTTTTCTCCATCTCACTGCCACACTTATAAACACAAGAAGTTCATTGTTTTCATTCATATAAATACATTGAAACCATATTTAAGAAATGTTTCAACTTTCCATTTCATTCTTTCTTGTACCACTTTTTTGATATCAAGGAACACCTGTTTATTATCTGTTGACCTCAAAATTAAGGTACATATATACAAAATTAATTTAGTTCATAGTGACACCCAAATGCAGGGACTAAATTTTAGCCCTTATATCCTCTTACCACCATCAAAAAGTTACCAGAAAGAATTTGAATTCACCTCTCTCATTAATGTTAGTTAATTTGTTCCTAATATCACTATAGTGCCTCATTAGGATACTGCAGTGAGTGGGTAGAGAATAAGATAAAGAAAGGGTGGGAATAAGGAGAATGAGAAGAGTGGGAAGAATATAGAAAAGGAGGGAAGAAGGGAAAAGACGCTAGAGTGAAAGTTGGTTTTAAATAAGTGTAGGACATTTAGAAACACCTCTGAGTGTTTATGGCTTTATAGAAGATAAATTATCTACCAAACTGGTGATCCTTATGTATACAGTCATGTATTTGCCCTAGACAGCAATGAATTAGTTACTTTTATTGTTGGCAACAACAACCTGAAAGATGTACTATAAAGGACTGAAGAGTTTGTCTTGGCCCACAGATAGATAATGTATGGTCTATTATTATAGAGAAAATGTGTCAGCAGGAGAGTCAGACATCTGGTCATATTGTCAATGTAGTCAGGTAGTGTGGAACACCAAACATGTGGGACCACACTAAAAAAATTCAAAACCTGAGAACAATGATCCATTTCACACCACTGAAATTTGACTATTTTAAGGTTTAACAACTTTCCCAAATAACGCCTCTCTCTGGGAACCATGCATTGAAACATCAAGTCCAATGGGGAACAATTCATGTTCTAGCTACAACACTTGCTATTATCTTCGCAAATGTACATAAAAGAAAATTATTATATTAGAGAAGAAAAAACAGACATTAATAGTTTCACTCATGTAAATTAATTGTGAATTTGTGTTATTAGCATTTGTGTACCCACATGCATTTAATTATACATGAATTAAATTACACAATCATATTCATGTGTATGTGTACATGCATGTATAAAACAGAGGTCAACTTCCGGTTTCTTCTTTGATCATACTCAACCTTATTTATTGTATGTATGTATGTATGTATGTATGTATGTATGTATGTGTGATGTATATAGGAATGATTTTCTATCCATGTGCCATACACACATAGCACAAAAGTGTCCAGACCTGCAGGGCATCAACCTGGAGCAAGAGAGTCAGGGATAGGGAATGGGGACAAGAGACGCAGAAAGAACCACCACAAGACAGGATTCTGATCAAGTGGCAAACTTTTCTTTTCTCAGGCTAGCTTATATAGTCAGGATATGGGGAGGGGCAAAATGTTTTTTTTTTTGTGCACCAGGTGTTGGTATAGGCATGATATTAGGGAGTCACAAAGAGGATGTTTGGCAGGGTAAAGAATTTATGAGTAAGAGGTCTAGGAAGGGTTGCCTAGGTGACTGAGCCTATGGGTGGAGGACTGGGTCAAGTTGTTTCTTTTCTTGAGCTGAGGTTCTAAGGTGCTGCTATGTAAAGGTTAACTATGTGGCATGCCAAGCATGGCTTAGGATCTCATGCCAAGCCCTGAGATTTGGCCCCTAACACAAAAGCACATGCATGAGGAGACCATAGCTAGGTATCTACATTACTTTTTGAAATAGTGTCTCACAATAAACATGCAGCTTGCTGATTCACCTATACATGCTGGCCAGAAAACTCTAAGATTTTCTGCTCGCAAACACTTGCATTAGAGTCAAATACTATTGAGCCTGTTTACTGGGGATCCGAACTCAGGAATGCTTGTTAAGCAGCTTGCCTGCAAAAACTTTCTGGCCATGAAAATGAAGCTAATTTTTTATCTCTATCTTACTATCTTTGAAGTGTTTTATATGAAGTTTGCATAGTAAAGTTGAAGTTGGATAAATATTAATGCAAGCGAAATTTGCCTATATTGTTTGAATATAAAACATTATTGTTTATTTTTAAAAAAATACATAGAAAGTTGAAAATGATGAGTCTCCCTTTACTCACAGCATTACAGAACGAGTCCAGGAAAACATATAGTTCACAGCAAGCAACTCCCACTGCTGCAGAACCATCACATACATTACAACTCATACAGACCTTTGCAAACAGGCTACTGGGAAGGTAATTAGAAAGCCAAGTCTAAGCTATATTCCATATCTATTTGAACAAATATTATATTGTCTCAAGTAGGCAAAAGGTATACTTATAAACTGATTTTTGAGGAACAAAATGTTTTATCATATGTAGAATCCCTCCTTTTAAAAGCACTTCACACTCTCTAGTCTTAAATTTTAAATAAAAGACTCATTTGAAAATATTCTCAGCTATTTCCTGGGTGACCAAATTCCTTCCTCCAATGTGTTATGAAGTTTGTGAAAGCACACTCACTGAATTTGATTTTTCTGTCTATATGCCAAAAAGTGAGAGGTGATAATATTGGTGTCATTTTCAATAAAATGTCTCTGAAATAAAATTAGCTATAAAAGATTCTTTTTATTCCCTATATCCCCACCTAAACTGAGTGTTCTTTATTTCATCAGCATAATGTGAGTCTAAATGCCGCATTTATCTACTTGTCCTTACAGTTATTTATGCCCCAAATGGCAAAATTAGATGCAGAGCACAAGAATTTTTGACACTTTCAGTCTCTAACATCAAGATATCCAGAGACATACAGAGAACATACCATCCAGAGCTGAGCTAGGTTTATTTTCTTGTTTTTAACCACTGTATGCCCTCAAGGTTGTTGAGATCTTGTTATTAATAGCTATTGACAAATACTTAGATTCCAACAAACAAGTTTTAGTTCATATATATATATATATATATATATATATATATGGTTATATATATGATATATCAATGATATGATATATATGATATGATATATATATTGTTAATTTTGAGAATTTAGTGTATGTATACAATGAAACAGAATATTTACTCCTTCATGTCTGCCCCAAATAACCCTTGTGAGTTCCATGTGTCTTTTTTTTTGAACAACACTAAGTCCATTTAGTAATTTCCATACATGTGTGACCATCCTCTGGAGCACAGGAAACCTACAAGTGATCACCTCTTACTAAACAAGAATGACTTTCCCTCCCTCAGTAATTATTCACACCCTATAGCTCTCTAGTAAGTCTTGTGGCTTGGATATAATCTGCCATATCTAGGCTAGGGTTTATTTTTGTGGCTTGGTCTACACCAATCTTTTTCAGGTAACTATGACTATTGTCTGTGTGTGCAAAAACTGTGCCTTGTCCAGAAGACAGTATGTGATAGCCCTCCTCCCAATCTTTCAGCTATTCTGTTCACTCTGCTACTTCTTCTGAGATACACACTAACCCTTGGTAGTGACAGTGGTGGTTCATAAAGATGACCTAGTTAGGGTTTTTAGGGGTTTCTTGCTCTTAGTGTTTTTATAAGTTATGCATCTATCTATTAATTGCTGTCACAACAGAAAGAAATTTAACTGAATAAGGTTGAAAGCAACCAGGTCTATATATAGATATAAACTAGACATAAATGTTCACAAGGCACATTGACCACATAACTGTGTAATGAAGTTCAAATGGTAGGGTGTGCCATATGGCATATGACCTCCCAAACCATGGGCTTCTGACCTAGATTACAGTAGTAGGACTGAAATCCCCTATTAATGAACAGGTCTAAAATCTAATCAGAAAATGTTTAGCTACCCCATGCCAATCATGCCAGTCTTCTACCAGTACACCCATATTGCCTGATAGATTGGTATTACAGCATATAGCACCCAATGTTCAGGATGACAGTTGGTGAGTTTTCCTCCTCAGCAGCCTGTCCACCACCTCCTGACACTACAAAAGCATGACAATGTGAATAAAGATCTCAGGTTGATTTGAGGTTACTTTTTTCTATACCCTACACCTGAAGTGTATCCTGTCTTGAGCAATAGGTCTTACCTTGTTAGTAAGGGTCACCAAAGGCAATGACAAAAATCCTGTGTTGTTTTAAGAACCTCTGGAGCCTCCTTGAGCAATAACTCATAGGGACTTATCCCCTGTATGACCTTGAGATTTTTGTTTAATAATCTATACCCTTGGGGATCAAAGTTGTACATCAATGCAAAGAAACACAAATAGAATTCAAATTTAATTTTCATTTTTCATATATATTTATTATTGGTTAACACTTTCCTATCCAATATGTGCTCCCCTTTCCTTACATCAGTCTTACTCAGCATTTTAACCCCTGATATTATTTCCTTTGTCCACATATGTAGCGCCTGCACTACAACACTTCCACAGTATAGGGCAAGGGGCTTGAGGATTTAAATAAAGGCAAGACAGCAGGTCTTTCTTGCAGGGAGAGAATGCCCTTTATTCCAACAAGAGTGGGGGCTTATATACCAGTCAGCAGGGATGGCAGAAAACTACCCAGATAACAAGTTCAGGTTCCCAGGCCCATTAGGCAATCCTGAATGGGTGAACAATAGGATAACAGGAACTTGCACTCAGGCCTTCAAGGAAGGAAGAAAACAGGATGTACCTGCTAGGTAAGCTCCTAGTCACAAGCTGGTCAGCAGACGCCTATGGGGGAAGGGCCCAACACACATATTTTATTATCCATATTCTTGTTAATTTATAGGTTAAGTTGTGAGAAAGTAGACTTCTACATAGCTTTCATTGCCCTTCATTTTGGTTTTTCTCATTACCTTATTTCCTACCACTGTCATTTGCCTTTTTTGTTTTGCCTGCCAATATTCTACTACAGTATTATAGCCAAATGAGGTCTACTACCTCCCATCCTTTAGTATGTTCCCTCTCAAAACATTCTCTTTCTAGTTCCCTGACTTCCACTTGTGCTCCACATGAGACTTACAAAACAAAAGCATCAGTCTATGTGGGAGAGAAAAAACAAAATCACCTATAATGCTTTTCTGTTTATTACCATAGCTCATTTCTTAATTGGGTTGATTATTTAATTAATGTTAAGGCTTTTGTGTTCTTTGCATAGGTTTGATAATAATCCTGTTTATAGTGAATATACAGTGATGACTATCTTCCATTATGTGTGGAGTCTATACAGTCACATAAAAATTTCCTGTATTATATTGATGTTCTTTTTTGTTACTTATGGTCCTATTTGTCATTGTTGAAATTGTCTCCAGTGCTCCTGAAGTCTTCTTCCTGGAGTTATTGCATTCACTTGGAAGTTGAAGTGAGCAGTTTCCAAAATTTCCTCCAGCAGTTTTGAGGAATCAAATTTCATGTCAAGATTTTTACCCATCTTCAGTAGAATATTGTGTATGGTC
The DNA here is from genome assembly GCF_003668045.3 of Cricetulus griseus. Lineage (NCBI taxonomy): Eukaryota > Metazoa > Chordata > Mammalia > Rodentia > Cricetidae > Cricetulus > Cricetulus griseus. Next base: position 108,719,138 of record NC_048598.1, on the reverse strand, counting down.
ATATTTTTCTGCATAATAAATCCAGTACTTGAAGTTCTGAGCAATAAGACAACAAAAGGAGATCAAGGGGATACAAATTGGAAAGGATACAGCCTTTCACTGTTTGCAGATGATATGATAGTGACCCAAAAAACTTTACCAGGGAACTCCTACAGCTGATAAACCCCTTCAGCAAAGTGGCAGGATACAAAATTAACTCAAAAAGTCAGTAGCCCTACTATATACAGATGATAAATGTGCTGAGAAAGAAGTCAGAGGAACATCACTATTTACCATAGCAACTAACAACATAAAATATCTTGGAGTAACAATAATCAAAAAATAAGAAAGACCTACATACTAAGAACTTTGAGACTTTGAAGAAAGAAATTAAAGAATATACCAGAAAATGGAAAGATCTCCCATGCTCTTGGATAGATAGGATTAACATAGTAAAAGTGGCAATCCTGCCAAAAGCAAGCTACAGATTAATGCAATTCCCATTAATATCCCAACACAATTCTTCACAGACCTTGAAAGAACAAAACAACTTCTTCAAAAACAAAAACCCAAGGTAGCCAAAACAACCCTGTACAATAAAGTAACTTCCAGAGGCATCACCATGCCTGGCTTCAAGCTCTATTATAGAGCCATAGTCCTGAAAACAACTTAATATTGACACAAAATAGACAGGTTGACCCTGATATTAACCCACACACATATGAACACCTGATTTTTGACAAAGAAGATAAATTATACAATTTGAAAAAGAAAACATCTTCAACAAATGGTGTTGGCATAACTGGATTCAGACATGTAAAAGATTACAGATAGATCCATATCTATTGCCATGAACAAAACTTAAGTCCAAATGGATCAAAGACATCAACATAAATTCAGCCACACTGAACCTCCTGGAAGAGAAGATAGCTGGTATCCTGTAACAAATTGGTACAGGAGACTGCTTTTTGAACATAACACAAGTAGCACAAACATTGAGTTTGAAATTAATAAATGGTACCTCCTAAAACTAAGAAGCTTCTGAAGCAAAGGACACAGTCAACAAGATGAAATGCCAGCCCACAGAATAGGAAAAGATATTCACCACCCCCACATCTGACAGAGTGCTGATAACAAAAATATACAATGAACTCAAGAAGGTAGCTACCAAAATACCAAACAATACAATAAAAAGTGGAGTGCAGAACTAAATGGAGAATTCTCAACATTCAAATCGAAAAAGGATTAAAGATACTTGAGAAAGTGCTCAAGTATCTTTATTTAGCCATCAGGGAAATACAGCTCAAAATGCCTCTGAGATACCATCTTACTCCTATCAGAATGGCTAAAATCAGTAACACCAATGACAGTCTATGCTGCAGAGGATGTGGAGAAATAGGAACATTCCTCCCTTGCTGGTGGGAGTGCAGACTTGTACAATCACTTTTGAAATCAGTATGATGGTTTCTCAAGAAAATGGGAATCAATATACCTCAAGATCCAGCAATTTGTCTCTTGAGCATATCCCCAAAGAATGAACATTCATACAATAAGGACATATGTTCACCTATGTTCATAGGTGAACATTATTTGTAATAGACAGAACCTGGAAGCAAACTAGATGCCCCTCAACTGAAGAATGGATAGAGACAATGTGGTCCATTTACACAATGGAGTACTACTCAGAAGAAAGAAAAATACAGTGGAATCTAGAAACTCGCTGGCAAATGGATGGAACTAGAAGAAACCATCCTGAGTGAGGTAACCCAGTCACAAAAATATAAACATGGTATGTACTCACTCATATATGATTTTTAGACATAGAGCAAAGGATTACTAGTCTACAATCCACACTGACAGAGGAGCTAAGAAACAAGGAGGTCCACAAAAGAAGATTGCATAGTCCCTTGAAGAAGGGCAGGGGGACAAGAATCCCTGAACGCAGTGGGAGCATGGGGTGGGGATGGAGAGGAAAGAGGTTGGAAGGGAAGAAGGGGAGGGGGAGAACAAGAGGACAGAGGAGGAATAGAGGAGGGCAAGAAAGAAGATGCGATGATAGATGGAGACAGTATGGAGAGAGGTTTGGCACAGGGAAATGTTGCGGGATTCACAGGGATAACCCCACCTAAGAATCCAAGCAGTGGTGGATAAAATGCTACTGATGCCCTTCCCGTATAATGATATTGGTGTCTACCTTTGTTACCATTCCTAGAGCCTTCATCAAATAACTGTTCCAAGCAAAAATAGGCATCCACAGCTAAGCACTGAACTATACTCCTGGAACCCAATTGTGGAGAGGGAGAGCAAAGATGCCAAGACAGTGCTGCAGAACAGTTGACCTTAACTAGTGAGATCATGGAGATCCTAATCATAAAGCTGGGGAAACAGCATTGGACAGAACCAAGCCCTCTGATGTGTGGGTGCTAGCTAGAAGGCCAAGACAGTCTATGGGAACTCTAACAGTGGAGCCAGTGTTTTACCCTAGAGGACAAATGGACTTTGGGAGCCCATTCCTTATGGAGGGATACTATTGCAGCCCAGATATAGCAGGGAGGGCCTAGCCCCTCCTTCAAATGATATGACAGACTTTGAAGGTCCCTTGGTGGAGGGCCTCAGTATCCCTGGGGAGGAGTTGTGGGATGGGTTGTAGGGATTGGTTGGGAACATGGGAGGATTGGAGGGAGAGGGAATGGGGGGATGGATATGAGTAGTAATATGAGTAGTAATTAACGAATTAAAAAAACAAATAAATCCAGTTTCACCAGAATAAATTGTTGAAGGTGTGGTTATTTTTCTAGTATATATGTGTAGAATCTTTGTCAAAAATCAAGTAACTGTGCTTGATTGGGTCTGAGTCCTCAAGTCTATTGACTATTGTCAATCTTTGTCCCAATACAATGTTTTTATTATTACAGTCTCCAGATATTTTGTTCAGTATTATTATTTTGACAATAGTTAGTGCCTCCTTACAATATTTTATTGCATTTTTCTATGTCTGGTTAGAGTGTCATTGAGGTTCATTTTTTTTAAATAAGCCCTTGTATTAAGCCTATATAGTGATTCTTGTAAGATGTACCTTTTAAATACATTCTTCTGATTCATGAGCTTAGGATATCTTTATACTATCTAACATCTTTCTCTATTTCCCGCTTCAGTTTACTCCATAGACATCGTCTTTCCAAATACATTGAATACCTGTTCCAGAAGAAGATACTGTGGAAGTTCTGAATTTTGTCAATTCTGGATTAATTCATTTGCTCAGCACCTAGTTACTTAGTAACCATTGAATGCTGGGATAGTTTTGAAGCAAATGAAAAATCTTAAACAGAAATGGAATAATGTTCAGAGGCTGTTAAATTATATGGGTCTCAAATTCATTTCTCTGAAAGTACTTTCAGGTACCAAACCAAAATAAACATATTGGCACATTGGAACATTATTCAAGATTGTTAAAATGAGGCATTTTAATGCAGTGTCAATTGTGTACACACATAGGCCATTGTAGAGAAATATTTTCTATCAATCATATTTTGACCTGGTTCAAATAAAAATCAATTATACTCTCTATTCAAAGTATTATTCAATAAAAGACCTTGAATTAGACCTATATAGTGATTGTAGTAAGGTATAATTTTTACTCATAATACTTTAATTCAGAGTATTATAGGTAGAAATAAATAAATGATAATAAATGATAACTCTTTACCATGTTATGGATGGTGATAAGTTCAACAGTATCCAAGCCCAAAGATGCATGTAGCTCATCGATTCAGACTAAGCCTGTTTACATTCATCAACAAAATGAGTAACAACAAAAATATTGTCTTCACTAGAAATAAGATGATTTATCAATTTATCCAGCATTGTAATATTAAGTTAAACAAGCAATTATTATTTAACTTCCTTGAGAAAGTATTTTTGTCTATGTCAGGTTGTAGTCACCTTTGCTCAAGTTTGATGTTTTAGCAGGCTTTTATAAAATTATTATGTCTGGAGAGCTATAAAGGTGATATAAACTAACAATCTATGAAACAGAGGAAAGGCTACAATAAATGCCCTCTCCTGATAATGAGATTGATGACTAATTCATATGACACGGTACAGCCTTCATCCAACAGCTGGTAGAAGTAGACACAGACACCCACAGCTAAACCTTGAACTGAACTGGAATCCAGTTGCAGAGAAGGAGGACAGATGAGCAAAAGGGTCCACACCAGGCTTGTGAAACCCACAGAAACAGCTGACCTGAACAAGGGAGAGCTCTTTGTCTCATACTGATACCTGGGAAACCAGCATGGGACTGATTGAGACATCCCTGAATGTGGGTGTCAGTGAGGAGACCTTGGAAATTTATGGGACCTCTTGTAGTGGATCAGTTCTTATCCCTAGCATAGGAATGGACTTGGGAGCCCACCCCACATATAGGGATATTCCCTGAGCCTACACACAAGGGGGTTGGCCTAGGCCCTATACCAAAGAATAAGGCAGACATTGAAGACCCCCCTATGGAAAACCTCACCCTCCCTTGGGAGCAGAAAGTGTATGGGATTTGTAGGGTACTAGTTTGGGGGAAGGGGAGGAGGGGAGGGAAATGGACCTGAGATTGAAATGTAAAATAATTTTCTTTCTAATAAAATTGTATATATATATATATATATATATATATATATATATATATATATTAAAAATAAGTAAAATAAAATTATTGTGTCCTGTGATAGTTGACCAAGTTCTTCCATCCATGATTATGGCTGGCCAAATTTCAGAGTTTTATCTACAGGGTGATATCACAAAGGAAAAAAATGCTGTAGACATTAAACAAGTTATTTTAAGTCAAAGGCATTTTGAGTCAATAATAGATAATACAATTTTTAATCAACTTTGCCCTGCAAACTACAGGTATTACAAAATAGATGATGCTCTAATAGTCTAAGCTTGACAACACAATATTAGTAGTTAATATTCAAATTTAGTGACACCTGCAGAACAAAGAAATTCCATAGTTCACAATCACTCTACTGTGATTCTATACAGAGAAAATTTCCACATATAGAATTTGCTATCTGTGAGCCAACAATACATAACTGCTATCTTTTTTTGTATACACATTAGGAAACTGATCTTATTAAAATTCTTCACTAATACATTCTTTACCTACAAGTAAATTCTCTAATTTCTGTATGAAAGCATTATTTCAGGGTGTCAGAAGAGTAAATGAAAAGCTGCCTTTTTATTATGTATTCTTTTATGAGTTTCTTTTTGTGTAAACTCTTTGTGGAAACAGTCCATTTTAGTTTAGTACTTTTTAAAAGTTAGTGTCCTTTTAACATTCTTTGGATAAAATATTGTAATATCAGTGGAAAAGAGCCAAAGTTAAAATGCTGTAGTTATTAAGATTAGTTCTAGTAGTGGCCTGATATTAGTCATAAAACCAATCTTACAGTATTTCTTGACTATGTCTATATGACAGTTTATTCATTTACAAGTGTACAGAAAAGGAGCATAACCCACCTCTGAATGCTTCGCTCTAGCACTTGACATGGAAGAAGTTTGTAATAAATATATCTGGAGCTATTGTTTCTATTGAAGGCTCCTATGATTTAGCAAACTTCTTTGAATTTCAATTCATGTATAGGCAAGAGATTCATGGTCCAGTTGATTGCAGTCTTTGCAGTCCCTATTTTCATGGAGTTATTTATAAGATTTCCTTCCATTTTCGAGAATGGGGCTCAGGTATTTGTAAAATAATCCTTCCTTTGTTTTTGTCTATTTTTATATATTTTTAATTGTTATCTTTATATTAAATTTACTTAGAAATAAGTCCATTAAAGTGTTATGCTTTGAAATAGTTTCCCATCACATAGGAGATAACATGAATCTGCACTGAGTCTCATGGAGACATTTTGGACCACTTGAATGAGATGTAATACAGACTACTCCAATAAAAAATGAATAGCCATACCTTTCAATTTAATATAATTATTCCTTGAAGAGATATTGAGCCTATATATAAATCTCTATATGCTTCAAAATTCTAGTTAATATAGTTATGTTGCCGTGACTTGAAAGATAAATCTCACAGATTCCAATACGTGCACCAATATTTTTCATTTTAAAACACTTTTTACTTTACAATGTTTGAGATTCATGTAAAATTTTAGAAAACTTTTAATATAATAATTACAGTTCTTTCTAGTCTCACAGCTCTCTTTACCTCCCATTATCAATAGTTTATATTCCAGGTCATTAATTTTTTTATGAAGGCAGGTTCAATGGCATAAAATTGAACTGCTATTTGAATTCTTAGTTTGCTATTTTGTTTCATTTCACATCACCATTGTCTATTTTCAATCCTAGTATCCAGTCTAGCTTGATAATTTGTCCTTATTCAATTTAGGTATAATTTTTCTTTTATCTCTAATCAATGATGTTTTTCAAACTTTCATGTTGACTGTGACCTTCCCTTTTTTTCAAAAGACTCAGTTGAACATTTTGAAGAAAACATTCCTTCTTTGATTATCTAATAATTTCTTATGATTGAATTCTGGCATCACTGAAAATTACTGCCAATGAGAAATGCCCTACTCATTGCAATAAATCAGCAGGTGCATGAAATCGGCATGACTTATTGTTGGTGATATTAAACTTATCCATATTATGATCTGATTTCTACTAGATTTCTCAAAATTGAGTGAGTGTGTGTGTGTGTGTGTGTGTGTGTGTGTGTGTGTGTGTGTGTATGTGTCTGTGTGTGTGAGAGAGAGAGAGGGGGTGAAAGAGAGAGAGAAGAGAGAAGGATAGACAGATAGGTCATGTGTATCACAGTCACATATAAAGGTTAGAGGTTAGAGGTTCACTTTCAGGAATCTTTCCCTCCTTACCACTTGCTCTAGAAGTCTGGTCCATAATTCTGGGCAGGGTGGGCTCTAATTTGCAGAGCTATCAAATGGCCCCTGTTCTGCATTGCATCTGACTATCTAACCCTATTCATCCCTTTCCTCAACTATTTGATATTAAATGAGTATTTGTATCTATCACTTATTGAACTCATATTGTTTGCTTTACAATCCTTAGGCTGGGTCCTATCTTTGTGGTTTCTTAAGGACTAAATAACAGAGGCCTCATCATAGGACAAAAAGAAAACTGTTTGATGACAGCAGAGCTAGGATTCAGATCCAAGTCTATGTTATATGTCTCAGGATTTGGCTTCAGCAAAAGCTTTTTCAAATTAGAAAATGATGTTTCCTTAATTCCATTTGTCCATAGGGACAATTTATTATATGCCATTTCACAGATTATTAGAAATTTTAGGTGAATGATTTGAAGTATATCTTCAAATTTCTACTTGAAAACTAAACATAACATTATTTATAAAAAACTGTCGTCATCTAAAACTTAGTTAAAACTTCACAGGAAAGAGTATAGATTGGTCTTTTTTTTCCCATCACAGGGCTTAACAAATTATATAGAAAATTCAATGCTATTTGAATTTTCAAATAATTGTTTCATTTTGATCCTTTCAACCATTGACTTGCTTTTTGACTTTTCATTATTTTGTGAAACACACAATTTCAGCTGGTATTTGAGCCTTGCAGACAGAGCATATCTGAGAGAAATTAATTGTTTTCTCCCTTTATGTCTGTGAGAATGCTTGGAGTAACCTGTGTCTTTAGAATGTAAATATGTAAATAAGTATGTGATGGATATTATAAGATTTTAAAAAGAAATTTCAATGATAGAGAGACAGAGTGCCTGTGGCATCATCTTTCTTTCTAATGCAAAGATATTCATAAATACCAGAACTAAAATTAGTTTTCATCATAATGGGCTATATATTATACAATACAAATATCAACCAAAAGATTATCTAAATAATGACTAGTTATGCCATCTTGTCTACCATTTATGGACATCCTTCCCTGTATTTCCTAGAGATACCCAGAAAAATTTAGGAATGTTGTGAAGACCATTAATAATGTGTTATACTTTTCTTCAGACGTAGGCTCTGTTCAAATTACATATAAGTCACAGTACTTTCTCTGGTATGTCAAACTATCCTCAGAAGTTACTAGTATATTTAAAATTACCAGTACATGTAAATTGCTAGTAAACATAAAAAATACTAGTATATTTAAAATTACTAGTATATGTAAATTACTACTATACATAAAATCACTAGTACATGCAAATTACTACTATACTACAATCTCAGGGGTGTTCAACACACCAAATGTATTTTAAGTGCTTTATAAGATTTTCATACTCAACGACTATTTGCAATTATACCTAGACTCAATACAATAGTGTTGTATTGATGCATGGACAGAAACGTCCAAAGAAGAGCATTATCCTTGGCCTGAGATACATAGATCTTGGCATGAAGACACTTGATCAATGTGTGTAAAAACAGGAGTCACCAAAGAGTCTGCATTTCTAACTTATTCTTCACACCAGATAAATCAGTGCACAATGTCAAGTGGAAAGAAAAGCTTTCTCCTCTGAGACATGCCAGTAAAGACTGAGCAACTTAGTAATAACTGAGAAGGCACAGTTGGGCTCTAAGCCAGGAACCTGACTCCTCAGAGCATGCTTTCTGAGGCAGGAGTGTGTCTGTGTGCCTCTCATCCCAGCACTAAGCTATCTAGCAGCTTGTGTGAAACTTGGTTTTAAATCACCATAATGAAGAAGGAGGGAAGAGTGAGAAAGGCGAGGGCAGGCTGCTCAAAACTGCCTATGATGAGATGGCAGTCTCTAAGTGTTTTATGAAAGATGTATTCTTAATAATTTTCCTGATAACCACCTTATTATCCTCACATATTTTACAAATAGAGACAAAGTAGAGGCACACATTGAAAAGTAAAACTAACTTGCCAAAGTTATAAAAGGAGGAACAACAGGGCCATGATTTGAGGCCCAGAAAATTGGCACCCACTCTATAATAGGATAGGGCTATCCTTTTCATGCTTAGTCAGGAATCCATTTCTGTTTCCAAATCAAGAGTGGACAATGCTGTGAAGTAGCAATCTATTGTGGTTTTTTTAGAAGGGGCACTACCATGTGAAAAGTTCAGAGCTATACTTACTTTTTCCTAGTGTACCAAGAATTATTTCTGAAAACCAAATATATAATGGCAACATTCCTTACAGTACCTGAGTTATCAAAGAAGCTCTACTGAAGAAATATCTCCATCAGACTGACCTCTAGGCCAGTCTGTGTGGCATTTTCTAATTAAGGATGGATGTCAGTGGGTTTAATTCAATGTGGCTGGCGCTAAACTCTAGGCAAGTGGACCCAGGTCAATAAGAAAGCAGGGTGGACAAACCATGAAGAGAAAGCCAGTAAGTAATAGTTCTTTGTGGTCTCTCCTTCAGTTCCTGCCTCCAGTTTATTACCATGAATTCTAGATTTGGTTTCCTGTGATACTGAAGTATCAACTCTAAGTCAAATATACCCATTCCTCTCCAAAGTTCTGTTTTGTTTTTTTGATTTTTCAAGACAGGATTTTTTTGACTAGCAGCCCTGACTGTCCTAGAACTAACTTTGTAGACCAAACAGGCCTCAAACTCATAGAAATTCCCCTGCCCCTACCTCCAGTGTACTGGGATTAAAGATGTATGCCAATTTTTGATTCAGTGTTTTATCACAGAAAAATATAGATAATAGGTGAATGCTGACATATTGAAATGAATATTTTCTAGACCATTCCATTGCAATGCTTGTTCTAAGTCAGGTTTATTTGGATGTGATATAATTTATAAAAATAAAACATTTTAAATGTGCTCTATTTATTTTGGTAAACAGAAGCAAGCCTGTGTAGTTACCAACCAAGGATTAAAGCAGTCCTCTCAATTAATCTGATTCTCTGTTACCCTTGCTATAAATTTGACCTTTATTGCATAATATACTGGAAGATTGGAAGTAATTTTTTTCCTTTAAGCAAAACCACAATAATTGGATACATAGCAGATGTTCAACTTTCCATCCATAAAGGGCATATAAGTTGATTTCAGTTTCAGATAAGTGTGAGTAATATTAGTACAAGTATTTACTTAACTTTTGTCTACAAGAATGTGTAGATGAACATTTATTTGCATTTTGAACATTTCTTTAGGTAACTGGTTTTGCAAAATGGCTGTATCATTTGGAATCCTTACTGGAAGGTCTGAAGTGTATCAGTTATTTTGTGCATCCCTTATTTTAATTGAAATCCTTGAAATTTGGGGTAGTATATCATTACTCTAACTTGCACTTGTCCAATTGATTATTTATGTATTTTAATTTTTAAACTGTTGAGTCTATGTGAATATTTTGTTAAATATTCTTCATACTTCTGAACTTTCAAAAATATTGTTTCTCAACATATGGTTTAACTTTTAAATTTTTTCCACAGTTCTGCTTCAAAGATAAAGTTTTTATTTTTGATAAATTCACATTGATGCCTTTTTTCCTCTTATGAGCCCTGTCACTGTTGCTAAATACATGGATTTAATGACAAATCAAGGGTGCTTTTTTGATGGTGACCCTTAGGGATTTTATACTTTAGGATTTAAGCTCATATGTTTAGTGTTGAGGTGTGGGTTGACAATTATTTTGACTTTTAGACATCCATTGTTCCAGAATTCTTTGTGGAAAGGAGGAGTCTCTCACCTTTCTCTGAATGAACTGTGTATGCTTGTGTCTATTTCAAAATCTTCATTGTGCTCCCTTGATCTCAGTCTCTGTGCTTCTGCCAGCAACACAATACCTGGATTACTGAGCCTTTATGTTAAGCTTTTGGAATCAGGACTGTCAGTTACAACTTTTTTCAAAGTCATCTCGACTCTGTCATTTCTTTTGCTTTCCTATGGAATGATCAATATCAGATAGCAGATGTCAAGAGAACAATAGTGAATCATCACCTCATCTTCCCGACAGAAGTTATATTCCATCTTCATATTCCTTTGTGAAGAATAGGTATATCAACTGTACTGAAACATTTGGTCCATGCATTTATTTCCCCATTTGTTTAGGTCATGGTTTATTATATTTTATTGACCCACATGTTAATCTTTTCAGCACAGAGATATCATATATATGTTATGCAATCAACTGAAATGTACTGTAAATGGTATGCTTATGTAAATTTCAGTTTAAAATGACATGGTGTGAAATATAGTAGATGTTAAAATAGTTTACAATCTGAAAAGCACAAAATAATGGGATTAGTTCTAGCAACTTTTTTGTGGGATTATTGGGTTACTTCACCTAAACAAGAAAGGTGGAAATGGGGGTATCTGCAGCATGAACAATTCATCTCAGAACTGTAAGCCCTGGCTCCCAGTGTCTTTTGACTCTAAACACTTGGCCCTAAGCCAAACATTTCAGCTAATCAGTTCCTGAGATACTGACTCACAAAATCTATGTGATTAAATTTACATGAATAATGTTTGAAGAACCTAAAGTTTGATACTCTTTGCTTTGCAGCTATGCACAACTAATACAGTTTCCTTCAGTGTACCTCAGGTCTGTCCTACTTTGTGCTTACAGTAGGGATCCTCACATGTCACTACCTGTCTTAGCAGAATACATTCTCCACAGCTGGCTGTATTTACATGCTCTTGCCTCATCTCAGCAACAGATTGCTTATGGACATGTGGTCACTAGCCATGCCCTCAGAGCAAAGAGGCTGAACACTTCCCTATATTGTGAACATGCCTATTTCTTGGGAGTCCTGGATAATGTAATATTTTTATTTGTGTGATTGCTGAGCATGGAATATTTGATAGAACTTTTGCAGAAGAATGTCTGATTTACTTTTCCTTGTCCAGCTATAGAAGTCTCTTGATAACAGGTCCAGGATGACTCCTGGTTTTATCTTAAGGATAAGGATTATTTTTGTATACATTTCACTGTTTAGAACTTCCCCTTCATACACAGTGGTAAGAATTATTGATATTTCACAATCAAGTAGATTAAAAAAAAAACTAGAAGTGCCCAAGAAGAAGGATCAATATAGAACGTTTGTTTTTCTACATAGGCAACCGGTTTTTTCCTCTTTGAACACAAGGGAAACTTTATTCCAGTCTCCCAGCCTACTCTCTAAATTCATGATTGACTTCCAGAGAAATTGATAGGGTTATGAATTTAGGACTATAATTCACAGAGGTTTTAGGTTTTTGTGAAGCTCTTCAAGCTTCCTCAGATATGAAATAACTATCTCATTTCAACCAATTTTTTCTCAGATATTGAAGTAGGTCTTTCTGTACTCTGCCACAGTGATGCAGAGTCTGTGTTCTATCACTTGTGGGTAGGAGCACTTTATACATTAGGTCACTTGGTAGGCTTATTAATGCATCTTTCTGAGGTAATTAAGAAAATTTACACTACTGGCAATTTTCTTGTCATAAGAGGAGAAATGTGCCTTCAGTCTTTATTGTACCCCAGGAGAAGGAGTCTCTCAAACAATCTTAACCTTGTTTCCTTCCTTCAAGTCATTTGAATAACCACTGAAATATGATAATCTTTTTTCTAAATGAATATGTAAATTATATAATCTGTCAATTTTTTGCAGTATACTAAATAAAAATCTGACATGAAGGTTCTTTACAATATTATCCACAATAGCAACAAATGAAAAACAATTCAAATATCCACAAATTGGTGCTGTAAGCAACAGATGCTTAAGGGAAAACCGAACTACTGATGTATGCAACACATGATTGCATGTCGAAATAATTACGTGAAGTAAAACAAGTCATTCTAAATAAGATGCATGATTGCAATTCAGTTTCACTTATTAATATTTTATAGAAAAATGGTTTGCAAATGGGATTACCACTTCTTTCAAGGTGAGAGAAATTTATATATCAATAACAGTAAGAGGTTTAGAAGTCTAGAGGTCTATCTAACTTATTTAATCTGTATTTGAAATTGACACTTTATATTATATACCTAAATGTGTTTTAAAAATTATTTGATTCACCTTTTTCATATTTATGTATATGGAAAATAAATAAATGAGTACCATTAAGTTTAAAAAAGAAATATATATGCTGAAATACTCACTATACATCATATCAGACTGGATTTATATAGTCACAGGGCACATGAATACTGATTCTGTAAAATGGAGATGTTGTCTAGCTTCTCTACCTAGTGGGATACCCTAAAGAACAAATTATGACAAAATGCACACACAGTAGATACTGCTTTCTTCCATTGTATCTTTCAACCAATATAAGGTTTATATTCTTGAATTTTTGAAGGGTAATTTCAACATATTTTTTCCTGGTGGAGACCTATATATTCAAACTATAGTGCCCCCCATATCCTAGTTCATAGCATTTTTTTCTTATTCACTCTTTAAAAATTTAACTAATTGTATGTTGTATCATATCTCAGGAGGAATTGCATATTTTATGAAGAGATATGCCAATTTGTTTTTTATTTTCATGTGTATATGAATAAGCGATACTTTATTATTAATGAAATTTTGATGTCAAATATAATATCATGATAGAATTTCTGTTAAGTTTCTCTAGCTAAAGAGACAACACACTGCATTTTAAGGACACTTTATGGTGTTGAAAAATGACCCAGAAGTTAGGACTGTTTATTTAAAAAACAAAAAAAAAATACTGGAACTCACAAATGTATTTAATTCCAGTTCTAAAGAATTCTGTGCCTACTTCCAGCTTCCACTGGTTCTTGTGCACATATGGTGCATATAAACTTACACACACACACACACACACACACCAAAAATAATAAAATTATTAAGGAATATTTCTGTAGAAAACCCAGTAAAGAAACTTTGACATCTTTCCCCCTTTCCCCCAGAATTCTTATCTGCATGCTTTCTTTGCTTCCTGACATCTCCAAAATAAACTTTCAAAATAATCTGGAACACCAAACCAAAACAAAACAATTTTGGTCAATATAAAAACTGTGAAGCTGAGTTAGAGTATAAATGGACTTTACCACTTCCAAACCATCACAAAGCAAAAGGAAATTTGCATGGCTCAGCATTAACTAACTTCACACATAATAGTATAGAGCTTCTGCCTGAGGAGACTCAGCACCTGAGGATCAGGAGGGGTCAGGAGGAACTCTGAATTTGTTAGCTGAGAGACATCTCCTTTTGGCAAAAAATGTGTACTTCACAAGACCACAAGCCATTCTTGCAGCAGACACTTTTGTTCTTAGTTTTCAGTTGTGCCTTTCCTCCACCATTGTCTCATTAAGCAAACTTCATTTCATGTGTCTCCACTTTTGAATGTGCCATGAATTTCATGTGTCATTGGTATGAGAGAGAGCAGGATAATGATGGCATAGTTCCTATGTCTTTACCGTTCTCTCCAATCTCTAGTGTATTTTTAGTTTTCTCTGACAGATGCAACTATTCTTTTCATTTCATTAGGTAAACAAGATAAATTCATAAATTTTGTATTCTCATGATGCCACAAATCACTTAGAAACATTTTTATGAGTATTGATTTCACTGTCTATTCATTTGCCACTACAGGATTTCAAGGAGAGAGTAAGTGAATGTCAGATGACTGATTAATTGACCAACGTGATTTCTATAGAAAAAAGGAGCTATTTCTCCACAAAGTTGAGTATTTTGCTCCATCTGCACCATTTTATTTATTCTAGGCCCATGTATAGCATGTGTCCTGTTTGCCTGAAGCATTTTCAAGAGGGATAAAGATTAATGGTTGCCCTGATATTTCCGAGTTGCATGCCTCCTGTCTACTAATATCCCTTTGACATTTTGATGGATATGGGTCAGAATCCTCTTCCAGGTCCATAATTTTATTTAGCCACAGGTGGTGTGAGCTTTTCTAATTGATTACAAATGTATCTGGGTGGATGAAACTTTCTCCTGGTAATCTGTTTCCTACAGTGATGCATATATTTGGTTTTCAGGAAAGAGAAGTCATTCTTTAAAGGTTATACAAAAGCAGAGGTGCAGTATATAAAGGCTTATTTTCTGAAATCAAATCACTTATTTAACCAGAATATGAAACTATTTAAAAATCTCTCATGAATTTGTAGCTTATTTGAGTAGTTTTTGACTGCTTGAAAATCAGCAGTAAGTAATTATCCATAAGGCAACAGTGATTGTAGAAAAGGAGTCTTTCATGTAAAATATAGTATTTATAATGAATCTGCATTTCTCCTTCTGTGACTTAAGGTATGGGAATCATAATACATTTATCATTATTTTCATCTCCAATATTATACCATTTTGCATTTACAACCTTCAAGTGTGAACCAATGAGTGTTGTGTATTTTTGCATTTTAGCAATTACACAGCCCCATTTAAAAAAACTGCTTTTCTGAAATTTTCTCCCCATAAATTAATTAATGCATCTAATAAAGTTACTATCACAACTCCCTGCTTGGCCATTATATCTAAAATCCAGTATACAGTCACATACATGTTTATTTAAAAGATAAACCACAAAATCCCTCATATTCATCTACCAAAGTGATCATACTTTTTACCATAACCTCTTAGATCATAAGCAACTTAAAATATTTATTAGTGATGGATGAATACTGTTTCTTATCTTAAATAATAATCAATTCATATTTGTTCTATTACCTAATATTTATCTAGATGAAAAATGAATTATAGTGTTTAAAATATTTCATTATAGTCACTTAGTTTTTAATGTGTCTACTTTTTACCCATATGACTTGAAATGTTTTTATATTCTTGTATAATCATATTAAATGTGATTAATGTGATCTTTTTGCTGCTAATGTTATATCCTGAAATAAGACCATTGACTGAGTCAGGTCATCCATTTACTAATCCCTTAGGTGTTGAGATACTGGACACAGTGGCTAACAAGAGTGTAGTGTCATTAATTAAAATGTGTTTTATTTTTATTATTATGTGTATGCCCCAATCCCCTAGTCTGGAAATCAGTAAAACAAGTTTCACTTGAGCCAAAGAGGGCTTTTTTCCTACAGATTACACACCAGAGACAAAGGAAGTAAATGCCTGAAATGTCTGAGCAGTTTAGATCATCGGTCGACAAATTATTTCCACTTTTTCATTTTACAAGCATAATTTGAATTATGATACATTTAAATGTAAGACATACTCAACATTTCTTTCTCATATGCCATGAAAAAAGAAGCAATATTCGATTGTTACATATGTATGTATAATATTCTTAGTTGTCTGAATTTATTTTTCATGTAGGATTATATAGCATGATGCCCACAAACTAGCCAAGCACACATTACCAATTTGATTAACTGGCATAATGTTATTTGATTAATAAAGATTCAAAGATTTGTCCATTTATTGCACACAGAGTATATTAATGCTCACTTTCAGAATCATAAGGGAAATTTACAAATCTCCATCACATAGCCTTACTGAGAGTAATGTAGACTGAATCCACTTTGAAATTTAGGTGTAGATTCATGTCATGCCTTGGCAAACAAGAACACATGCAATAGAACACATCTGAAGGAAATTTGAAGAAAGACAACATTATTTGCACATTGCTGTCTCTCTGTTGTGGTAACCAAGGAGCACCTAGATAATGGACATTTAATTTTAAGACTCAGTCTGATTATGTAAAACTACTGTGCACAGAGTCTTCTGTTAGTTGAGGAATACAGAAGCAGATATCCTGTTACATCATGGGGATTCAAGAATGGCAGAGTCATACCTGTCCTGGAATACACTGTCTCCAAGTTAACCGATGATAGATTTCTTTTATTTGTGAGAAAGATGACTTTTCACATTTCTTGACCATGGAATTCTGCACTGCAAGAAGTATAAAATTCATCTTTCTGGATATGTCTGATTACAATCTTTTTAAATTTATTTCATTCTATAATTATTTGTAAATGAAAATCAAGAGAATCCCACAGCAAGAATTTGATAATCAAAGAATCCATAGACCAATTTACAATATTTTTTAAATTTTCACACACTGACATAAAGTTCACATTTGAAATTGAATTGAAAAGTGAAATGGATTTCCATCATATTTTGTTTTAAATCTAAAGTTGTTCTAAATTTAGTCTTTTTCAAATAGGAGTTTTTGTGAAATTTTGTTTCATGTTTTCAGTATTTTAGCTAAAATGTGTAGCAATTATCTTCCCTACCTAGATGGTTATATTCTTCTTCATTCAAGCCACTCTTACTCATTGGCTCTCAATTTAAATGTCATGCAAACAAGAAAAGACTGTCTAACCCTCAGATTTTTAATATTTCGTGATTCGTCAACATTGTATGTTTACTTGAGAAGGGTGCATCCTTGTGGTGTTTAATTCACAGCAACCATATTTCACTTTATCTAATGTGGATTCTTCAGATAAATTCAGGCTGAACATTATGACTGGAGATTTGATATAGTGTTATCACCAACATTATAATTTTTGCTCACGATTCCTTTGGCATCCCAGTGCATTTTTTTTGTTTATACATATGTTTTAAACTATATTTATTTATTTATTTAATTTATGAATAATAAATATCCCGAAAGTCTTTGGGAGATTGTTTATTTTTTCTTTCTTTACTCTTTAATTACTACTCATAATTATATATCCAACCCCCCATACCTTGGCCCTTCTGTCCTCCTATGTTCCCCAGCAACCCTCCAACCCTTCCCGAAGGAGAGTGAGGCCCTCCACAGGGGACATCGATTGTCCACCATATTGTTTGGGGAAGAGCCTAGGCCCTCCTTGCTGTATCTGGGCTGCAATAGTATCCCTCCACAGAGGATGGGCTCCCACATTTGTGCTCTAGGGATAAAGACTGGCTCCACTGTTAGAGGTCCCATAGACTGCTTTGGCTTCCTAGCTGGCACCCAGATTCAGAGGTCTTGGTTTGGTCCAAAGCTGTTTCCCCAGCTTTATGACTAGAGTCTCCATGCTCTCAGGTCCACTGTTTCTGCAGATTCTCCAGCCCCGTCTTGGCTCCCTTGCTCATCCCTCCTCCCTTTGCACAACTGCATTCCAGTAGTATGGTTCATTGCTTAGCTGAGGGTGCCTGTTTCTGCTTTGAACAAATACTAGATGAAGTCTCTAGGAATAGTAACTGAGGTAGGCATCAATCTCATTATAGGGGAAGGGCATCAATGGCATCCTCTCCACCACTGCCTGGATTCATAGTTGGAGTTATCCCTGAGAATCCCCTAACATTTTCCCTGTGCCAGACCTCTCTCCATACCTGTACTTTTTCCCTCTATCAAGGCATCTCCTTTCTTGGCCTCCTCTATTCCTCCACTGTCTCAGTCCTCTTGTTCTCTCTCACCCTCCCCTTCTTCCATTCCAACCTCCTTCCTCTCCCCCTCCCAGGATCCCACTCTGCTCAGGAGTTCTTATCCCCATCCCCTTCTTCGAGGGTCTATGCAATCTTCTCGTGGGGTCCTCTCTGCCTCCTAGCTCCTCTGTCAGTGTGGATTGTAGACTGGTAATACTTTGCTCTATGTCTAAAAATCATATATGAGTGAGTCCATACCATGTTTATGTTTTTGTGATGGGGTTACCTCACTCGGGATGGTTTCTCTATTTCCATCCCCATTTGCCTGAGAATTTCAAGATTCCATTGGTTTTTTTCTGCTGAGTAGTACTCCATTGTGTAAATTTACCACATTTTCTCTATCCATTCTTTAATTGAGGGGCATCTAGGTTGCTTCCAGGTTCTGGCTATTACAAATAATGCTGTGATAAACACAGTTGAATATATGTCCTTATTGTATGATTGTCCATTATTTGGGTATATGCCCAAGTGAAATTGCTGGATCTTGACTTAGACTGATTCCGATTTTCCTGAGAAACCACCATACTGATTTCCAATGTGGTTGTACAAGTGTGCTCTCCCACCAGCAATGGAGGAGTGTTCCCTTTTCTCTACATCCTCTCCAGCATAGATTGTCATTGATGTTATTGATTTTAGCCATTCTGACAGGATTAAGATGGAATCTCAGAGTGGTTTTGAGTCACATTTCCCTGACGGCTAAGGATGTTGAACACTTTCTCAAGTGTCTTTCAGCCATTTTAGATTCCTCTGTTGAGAATTCTCTATTTATTTCTGCACTCCAATTTTTAATTGGATTGTTTGGTGGTTTGGTGACTAGCTTATAAGAACATAATATAATTGCATCATTTCCCTATTCTCCTTCTAATTCATAACTTCCATGTGAAGTATTTTTAAATTTTTATATCTCTTTACTAATGTGCATATTGTCATGTGTATTTGGTGGAACTTGGGTGACAAAATCTGTTTTGCTTTTGTCAAGCTCGGAATTTTCACAATAATAATTCAGCATGTCCATAATAATAACTTTCTAGTATCTTGCTTTATTTTTCTCAAGAGTTTTTTCATCAAACTTTTGTAGACTTCACTAATAAACAAATTTCAAGTCTTTTGTTAAATAATTCCCATGTATTTCATTTTAGTTTTTGAGGCTATTGTGAATGGAATATTTCCCTGTGGTTTGTATCAGTGTGTTTTCTTATTAATATACAGAAATGTTACTGATTTTGTGTGTTAAATTTTTTCTGCAACTTTGATGGAACTGTTGATAATTCATAGGTGTTTTATGGTGATGTCTTTTATGTATAATCTATCATTTGCAAATAAAGTTATTTTAGATTATTGGTTCTTATTTGCATTCCATTTTGTACTTCTCTTGTGAATATCTAGCTTGAACTCTGAACACAGCAGTGACAGCAAACAGTTCTAAATTATTCCTGATTTTCTTCATTTAGAAATAGTTGGAGAAACCCACAGAAACAGTTGGCCTGAACAAGGGAGAGCACATCGACCCCAGATGCTGCCTGGGAGGCCAGTACAAGACTGATCCAGACCCCTGAAGATGGATGCCAATAAGGAGGCCTCTGTACTCCAGGGAGCCTCTGGTGGTGGATGAGTATTTTTCCCTGGTGTAAGAAGGGACTTTGAGAGCCCATCCCATGTGAAGGGTTACACATGAGGAAGGGGCCAGGCCCAGCACAGGAAGACTTGGTGGACTTTGCAGAGCCCCCATTGAGGGCCCTACCCTGCCTGGGGAGTGGTGGGTGGATGCGGTGGGGGATAGGTTGGGGGTCAGGGATGGGATGGGGTGAGGGGAGGGAGAGGGAGAAGGGACTTACATGTGAAACAAGCTTGTTCCCTAACTTGAACTAATAAAAAAAATTAAAAAAAGAAATATTGAATCTTTTGAAAGGATCATGTATCTTTTTTTATTTAGAAACAATGATTGTACATATCAAATCCCCTCTCCCATTCCCTTTCCCTCTCATCCTCCTATGCCCCCTAACAACCCACCCAATCCACTCTTCACCCGTTCCTCAAGGACGGTGAGGCTTTCCATGGGGGATCATTAATGTCTGTCACATTATTTGGAGGAGGTCCGAGGTCCTCCTCTGTGTATCTGGGCTGAAATAGTATTCCCCCATAGGAAATGGGTTCCTGAAAGTCCATTTGTGCACTAGAAGTAAATACAGTTTCCACTGTTAGATTTCCCTTATACTGCCCAGCCCCCCTAACTGGCACCCACATTCAGAGGGTTGAGTTCAATCAAATGCTGGTTCCACAGATTTATGATTGGGATCCTTTGTTCCTGATTTTAATGGATAACTTAACACCATGTTTCTACATTTAAGATCATGTTGGGTGTGTATTTGTTATTCCTATTATCTTATACAAACGTGTTTTCTCTTTAGTCCTATTCTCTCTAGAAAATGTTCATGAATTTTTTAAATTTCATATAATGCCTTTATAGTGTCATTTGAGTTGACTGTGTTACTTTTATCTTTCAGTCATTTTATGATTTATCATAGGTATGGACTTGTATGTATTGAATCAACCCTATATCTCTGTTTAAAATCAATTGTGTATGATACTTTCCATGTATGCTTACATTCAGTTTGCACATAATTTATTGAGAATATTTATTATATTTTTCAAGGATATTACTCTATTCTTCCTATTGTTGTTTCTATTGTTGCTTAATTGTGTATTTATCTCAATTTGTATTAGTATAATGCTGGATATAGCAGTAGTTAATGTAGGGAGAGACCTTGGATACCTGTACCGCTGACCACACCCTTTGGGGGTATGGTCATAAGTAAGTACAGGGGTAGGATAAAGAGAGAGCACAGGAGGTGCTCCTCCTCTCTCGAGGTTCAGGCCAGCACTGGGAGGCATCTGAGACTGAGCTTCTTGAAGGGCCAATCTGGTTATCTGCTACATGTGTGATGTTATCATTTATAATATGCTGTTAATAACCATATCTTGTGTGCAGTTGTATACCTTTGCAAGTTAGAAATTATATTTGTTTTTTTTTTAGAATAATTTGAGGAGTATGGCTTTAATTTTCTTTAAATGTCTGGTATAATTGTTCTATGAATCCATATAGTTATGGGCATTTTCATTCATGCTATTTTTTAGTGATGATTCAATCTTGTTGTTTTTTTTCCATTGGTCTTTCTAAATCATTGATCTCTTTTTTGTTTAACTGTGTTTCAGACAGATCTAGAAATTTATTTATTTATTTGTGATCAAGGACATCAGCATGGAACCTGAAACTCTGCAACTACTAGGTTTAAAAAATAGGGAGCATCTGAAAACATATAGGTAAAGATTGTGTAAATAAGACTAAATTTTCTCAAGAATCTAGGCCAATAATAGACAAATGAGACATCAGAAACTAAGTATAGTTTCTGTATGTTGAAAGAAACCGTGAGTAGAGTATAGAAGAAATAGAAAGCATCAGTGAAAACTGTCACCAGCTACATATTGGATCAAAATTAGTATCTAGAACAGAAATACAATTCAAATCACAAATATTCCAAATAAACAAACACAATATAAATGAGCTATAGATCTGAGCATAGGATTCTCAAAGTAAGACTTACATATAGCTAACATTCTTAAAGGTGTTTTATATCATTAGCAATCAGGAAATTCAAATGAAAACTGTCTTGATATTCCAGTACACTTCAGTTAGAATCTATTACCTAGAAACAAAATAAAAATAATAATAACAAGTACCTTTAAGGATTTGGGCAAAATAAGACATTCATTCACTGTTCATAAGAGTATAAACTGTTACAACAACTGTGAAAATCAGTGTTGGTTTTTTTTCCAGTTCACTAGAAATAAAGCCATCATCAGACCTAACCATACACCTGCTGTGCCTATAACTAAAGGGGTCTTTACATTCCACTAGAGACACCTAGTTCTATGCCAGTCTATCCAAAGTGGTCATGAAGTGAAAACAGCCTAGATGTCCATCAATGTAGTGCCTTTACATGATGAAATTCTATTCCACTAAAAATAGTAAAGCAATGAAATAAAATTCAGAGGTAAATCTAGAAATATTATACTGACTAAAGTAAACAAAATCCAGAAAGACAATTGCAGTATGTTCTCTCTCATAGGTGGAACTCAGCTGAAAATTTATTTACCACAAATTTCTTGACCACAAAAATAATGTTGTAGGACAACCATGTAATGAGAGGAGGATAGAAAAATGCAGGTGAAATGAAATATATACAGTGTGTTTGTAAAAGGGTAAGGTTTAAATGGGGAAATGAGAGGGGAGAATGTGGAAAAATAGAAAGTAAAGAGGGGTTAATCAAATGAAATGATGTTAAAGGTCATGTAATGACCTCATACCTTAAAATATCCAAGACAATCTATGGCTCCTCTAACAGTGTGGCCAGTCTTTATCCATAGAGCACAAATGGACTTTGGGAGCCCATTCCCTATGGAGGGATACTATTACAGCCAAGATATAGCAAGGAGGGTCTAGACCCTCCCCCAAACAATATGACAGACTTTGAAGGTCCTTGGTAAAGGGCCTCACTATCCCTGGAGAGGAGTGGGGGTGGTTTGGGTTGGGTTGGGTGGAGAACATGGGAGGAGGGAGGGTGAGGGTATTGGGGAATGGATATGTAAATATGAGTAATTAAAGCAATAAAAATTTTTAAAAACTACTAACAAAAATATAATTATAATAATCATATATATTAATATGTTTATAGACTGAATCCAATGAAGGCTGGATACAGTTGCCTCTAGGAGTCATGGACTATTAAACAAATGTCTAGTTCCTGATACTAGGTACATCATTTTGGGAAGTTAGCTTCAGAGCACCATCCCTGCCCCATGAATACCACTAAAACTGAACAGTGCATGCTCTAGCTGTTTTTTGTTTGATTGTTTGTTTGACAACAGAAGTAGATAACACTCGATTGAAAAAGACAACACACATTCTGATTGAAAAATACAGAGGGAAAAAAGCTGGAATTAACCTGGAAGTTTGCAGTCTGCATGCTAACTTTCACAGTAGGTCACTGGAGAAAAGTATTCAATAACATCGTCTCACTTTAAACTCTATGAACCCCATCATCAAACTTCCAGGAAAGATCTGACTGATTGAATAATAGTGTTATGCCATGGAGAAATAATATAGTCTCTGATTATACTGGAGGACTGATCCACAAAAGTGAATCCTTTTATAAAACTGTAAACTTTGGTCAAAACCCATGTCAGGGGATGTGAGAAGGAAGAACATTTATTTAGCTAAATTGACACTATCAAACTACCTTCAAATTATTTAGGATTCTTTCCATTGACAAATGTCACCACCATTCTTAATCAGACAAACTTCTCTTTGAATGAAAGGTTGTGACTGCAGTGACATGTGACGAAGAGCAAGAGGTGAGTCCACAAACAAAACAAGAACAAGCAACAGGACATTTATTCCACCTTCTCTAACACTCAGAGAACATTGTAAAATTGATGGAAACAATGTTGTGTACTGGATGATAAGAAGGGCCATAAAATTCCATTTATGGGGAATTACACAGCCATACCAGCTATGATCTCAGTACAATGGTACTTAGCTCTACCGATCTTGTATACCAATTAACCTCTCAAATGGAGTTGGAGCTCAAAGGGCCCTGTGGAACACCTTACTGAACTATTGGCCACCTACAAATTCTGGGAAGTCAAAGTCAGAACTCACTTCTATATGTTAATATACACTACTGAGAATATCAGTGTCCAGTGAAGAACTCCCAGCTAATGGTCACAGGGATGGTCCTGGTGAGACTTATTGGGTTAAAGAAACCAAACACATAAATATGGATAATGGATTTGTAGGGCAGAAGGCAGCTTGATAAGGATGAGAGGGAGACAAAAGAAGTTGGGGGTGACAGTAAGTAGCATGCATTGACCACTTGTATTAAAATATTAAAGGATACATTTTACTTTAAAAATCATTGATTTTTATAAAAAGTTATACATATTAATAACTTTTGTACATAATATAAGAAAAAAAAGTGGAATGATGTGTTCTCCAGGAAAATTTCTCTAGCAAGACGACTGAAAGGAAAAGGAATGTCATGCAAATAGTGGTTAAAATTCACAGTTCTCTTGTTGAATATAATAGGAAATATTTCAGGAATATCATGGGGTTATGGTGTGGTTAAAGTCATTCACAACATTTAATTCAACTTAGTGGTGCAAATGAGAATAGAATTCTATGAGGGAAGTTTACAACTTAGAATTGCAGTACCTAGAGGGAAGCTACACTTCTGCATGCCATTTGATACTCAGAGTTTTCACAGCACTTTCCCAGGGGAAGTGATCAATAGATAAAGGCTGAATTTATGATATATGATTGTGTTTATAGATGAGACCCAAGGCCTGAGAATTAAACCAGTGTTCCCACTGTGAAAATGCACTCAAAGGGAGGGCATTTGAAACAGAATAAATGGGGTATATTATTTAAAAGAAAAAAAAACATGCCAGTGTCTCTTTATGCTTCCAGGTGAAATCTTGGGTTAAACCAGCCTGATAAGTGACTCAGCTTCATTATACACTTGAAGATAAAAAAGTGTAGAACCAGCTTGACATTTGTCTGGGCTGATGGGAAAGCTAACAACCTTTCACTATAAATGAGTAATTGAGAAGCAAACATAAAGTAGTAAAAGAAGCACATAATTCCAAAATTCCAAAATTCTAAAATTGTGAATTGTTTTGTTAGTGAATGTCAGAAGGAGCACATATAACCTCAGGCTAACCGTCTAAGCTCTTGCTGAGCTCTCTACCAAATGGTCCCTATAAATTTTAAGATGGCAGTCTTGCCTGGAATTAAATGATCTAAAACCATACTTTGTTGAAAAGATTCCTACTGTATGCAATGTAAAAGACTGAACGAGGACCATCTTTCTAGCAATTTTCTTACAATACTGAGAAGCGAACACAAAGTAGTAAAAGAAGCACATAATTCCAAAATTCCAAAATTGTGAATTGTTTTGTTAATGAATGTCAGAAGGAGCATATATAGCAAAAATTTTGCTAAAATAATAAGATACAGTAATTTGCCACTAATTATAGATTTCAATTATAAATACTAAAGCCACTTAGTTAAAAAATAACCCATCTGGCATACAAATTTAATCCCATCACTTGGGAGGCAGAGGCAGGCAGATCTCTGAGTTTGAGGCCAACTTATTCTACAGAGTGAGTTTTAGGACGGCTAGGGCTACAGGAAGAAACCATGTCTCAATAAACAATCAAACAAACAAACAAAAAAGGACAAAACAAAAGAATTAATAACCCATAAAACAAAAATCTTGTGTCAACAATGATGAACTTATGGGAACAGAGAGCAGAATTGTGGCTATTAGGCTTCAATGTGGGACATTTAACAATGGGGAAACGATTGGTTTAAGGATATAAAACTGCAGTTGGACAAGAGACATGGACTCTCTGAAGTCTTGAGGTCTACTGAGAGCATGATAAATTTGGTTGATGACAGTATGCTATATTTTAAAAGTTGTGAGATAGTATACTTTAAGTGTTCTCAAAACAAAAATGATGAATATGTGTGATATAACATGTTAATTGGTTTAATTTCATCATGCCATTGTTAACATACTGTATTGTGTATCATAATTGTGCATGACTTTCTTTATGAGCTAAATAAATGAATAAAAAAATTTTAAAAAAGTAATATTACTAAAAGAACACAAGATATTATAAGAGATATTCACATTTTAATAAGAGCATACATATACAAAATAGTTAAATTTAAAAAATAGATGATGGATTTATGTTTGGAAAGAAAAAAACATGAAAATTATTCATGGTATAGAAAACAATTCACTTGAAGGAAAAACAAAAGTTGCTTAATAAGCACTTTAAATAATAAACTGGATACTATTTCTATGTCATAATAAGCATATATAATGTTTCTGTCATATATAAAGTTTTTATGAATTGAAAGCATAGCAGAGGGTCTTGAACAATGGCAATGAAAGTAAGAGGACTTTCTGCTCTTGCAGAGGACTCAAAGCCCATGTTACAGCTTACACCCATATGTAACTCTACTTCCCAGGGAAGCGAAGCCTGCAGGGCAAACACTCATACCCATCAAATAAACATACATAAAAATAAAACAGTGATTATTATCACCTAATTTTTAAAGGCTAGATTAATTTTGCACTAAAATGATTCATCTGCTTAAATAAAGTTACATGTCAAAATTGAACAATAATGCAAAATGCCAAATTTATATGCTACCAAACATAATACAATAATACATAAAAAATAGATCATAATGAAGAAAACTTTACCTATAAACATCCAAAATTGTATTCCAAGTAGACATTGCATTGTAATCCATTATGTTAAATATTAGAAGAAAGAATATTATCTTTACGGGAGAAAAAGACATGAAATGAAAGGAGGAACAGTGGGGAATAAAAAGGAACTCACAAGAGTATGAATAATAGACATTAGTACCAGCCAATATGATCATGATACATTGTATACATGTTTCAAAAGAGAACCCAACATGTAGAAAAAGAATCATTGAAATAAGCTGATGAAAGTCACTTCCACATATTGCAAAGTTGCTCTGTGCCAGGCATTTTGAAGTTTAGGAGAAATGATTTCAAAGCATGACTTAATTTGTCTCTGTATTGCAATATATAATAGAAGTTAAGATTTAATGAACGCTGATAGCACAATTAGAAAACAAGGACTAGAGGAGATGGAGGGCTCACTTAAGCACCTGCTGAAGAATACGTAGGGAGTGTGCATGCACAGCTGCATGCCAAATGGAATATAATGGAGTCTTTCAAAATAGGAAAAATGGTCATTTCAGGAAGCATAAATAAGACCATGATAATGAAAATTTTGAGAGAATGTTATGTTGCCAACTTCCAAATTTATGGTTGGGGAAAAGTAGATCAAAGTTGTTTGAAGGAAACATTTAGAAGTTATTTGATAAATAATATTATTGTTTTAAAAGGTGGCATAGTGGCAAAGATTCAACTCACATGAATCCCAGGAGACACAGAGAGAAAGAATGGAGAGAGAGACTAAAATGTCATGTGAAAAATGGGAATCTAATATAGATGCTTAACGAAATAAGAGACAATTATAGTATCTCCCAATGATGAGAAGGTTAACTTGAGCGAACAAAGTTGCTTTGTTGCAAATACACTGAAAGTTCAAAGAAGCCTAGTTCATTCATGTTGTCTTTATCAAAACCACAAATGCAACAGGAAATCCACCTTCCATAGACAAAGGAGACAAAAGGCCTTCTACTGAAAAACCTATGACAGAGGTGATCCATTCATTCAGCTAATTGTGAAGGTTCTTTTTCATAGAATGTTCAGGAAGATCAACAAAGGGAAACAAGTAAAACAGGATGACAGATGAACACAAATCACAGAACTTCCAGTCTGGACAGATGAGAATCAAATACCCTTTAGCTATGCACAGGGCACAGAGGAGCAAGAATGGAAGCTTCTTTTGTTACTGGTTGAAATTTTAAATTCAACAATGCTGGGTCAGGGGACTGTCTTAGGGTTCCAATTGCTGTGAAGAGACACCATGACCCAGGTAACTCTCATGAAGAAGATATTAATTGAGTAACTCACTTACAGTTTGGAGGTTTAGTCCATTATTATCATGGTGGGATGCAAAGCAGCATGCAGGCAGACATGGTGCTGAAGAAGGAACTGAGTCCTTACATCTTGATCTGAAGGCAACAGGGATTGAATTTAACCACCGGACATGGCTTCAGCATATAGGAGACCTTCAAAGCCCTCCTCCACAGTGACACACTTCCTCTAAGGAGGCCATAGCAATTCCAACAAAGTCACACCTTCTAATAGCACCAATCCCTTTGGGGACCATTTCTTTCCACTTACCACAGGGACCTAAAGCACTAAGCTGTCCTTGCATGGCACAGAGTGTGGGGTTATTGTTTTGAACAAGGTCAGACAGGAGCAGCACTGTAGTGTGAAGGAATGTGGAAATAGAAAATGATGAGGACTTCTAAGAGACCAGTGTTCAGGTATCTGAACAATGAAGCAGTGAGGTCGCTCCTGAAAATCTAGGCACAACACCGCAACATTGTATTGCCCTGTGTCTTTAATTTTCTACCTTTAAATTTAGTCTCTGTGAAATGGAGCATACATCTTCACACTCTCTATATTTTAACTCAGTCAATGCTTCTGGTGTGCCCCTCAGTTCCTTCCAGCTGAGGCAGATAAGATTGATTTAGCTTCTTTTCTGGTGGCTTGACACAAGGAAAGTTTGTAGTCAATATCAGTATAAATATTATATTTTTCTTTTCTTTTAAAAATATTCTGGTTCAGCAATTAAAGAAATATCATCATTGCCTACAAATTTATTTTTAACAGTGATGAATAATAAAATACTCTTTAGAGAAAATACCTCAAAAGAAAACCTCAATGTATTTCAGGGTATAAAAATAAAACATTTTTTTTAAAAATTTTAAAGATCAATGCCTGGAAAATGGTAAAAATGTAAAAAGTAACAAAACATTTTTATATTAAAATAATAAAAACATATTAAACAAATTAAACAACTCTTAGGTTAAAGGGTTAAAACAAAGGGGCTGAAACTTTTTTGAAATAAGAATAACAATAATAGGATACAAAAGAATTTGTGGCACATGTCCAAACCAATTGTGAAGAAATGTCCTGATATATTGAACACCTTTGTCAATAAAAATGGTGGAAAATAGAATAAACTTTTTTTTATTCCAAACTCTAGGAAAAGAATGACAAAGTAGGTAAAGAAACGAATTAATACAGAACATTAAAAATAAAGTAATAAGTATGGAGAAGAACCTACAACCCAACAATTTACCTGATCAACATAATCCCTAATTATACCTAAATAATTGTCTTTATACCAATAAATAAATTAAGTCCTTTTTTTGTTTCTCAGGAAAATTCTTTGCAGTAGACAGTAAAAACAATCAACCAAAATTCAGAATTGTGGATCCCAGTGCCAATGGACAGATGTACAAACTATTGCTATGCCAAACATCGGGAAATGCTGCCACAAAATGGGGCTGAATGATTGTCTTAGCCAGAGGATCAGTGACAATATTGTATGCTAGTAATTTCAGAAGCTACACTCATAAAGTCTCACCAATAGGACTTCTCAAACATGAACTCTACATGGATGTCAAAGCAGACAAAAATAAAGCCCATGGGTCCTCCAGCCTACACTACAAACATCAAGCAAGTAAGGGATGTTTAGTGCAGGAGAAGTAATTGTCTCCAAGGAGGATACAAAACTTAGTTATCCGATAACAAATGGTCATCTCTGAAAACACAGATATGAGTAACATTATATATTATGCAGAGAAGTTTATAATAGGAATGTTATACCTATATGCGTGAATAAAAGAGGCTATGTATAAGAAAGAGAGGAGAAGGCTCTAGGAATGGACTAGGAAGGCATCAATCTTATTATAGGGGAAGGGCATCAATGGCATCTTCTCCACCACTGCTTGGATTCTTAATTGGCGGTCATCCCTGTGCATTCCGTAACATTTCCCCTGTTCCAGACCTCTCTAAAATCTGTGCCATCTCCCTCTATAAAGTCATCTCCTTTCTTGTGTTCCCCTATTCTTCCCCTGTCTCAGTCCACCTCTTGTTCTCCTCTCCCTTCCCCTACTTCCCTTCCCACTTCCTTCCTTTCCACTCCTCTCCCTGTGCTTCCGTTTTGATAAGGGGTTCTTGTCCCCCTCCCCTTCTTCCGGGGTCTATCCAATCTTCTCTTGGGGTCCTCCTTGTTTCCTAGCTCCTCTGGCAGTGTGGATTGTAGACTGGTGAAACATTGCTCTATGCTTAAAAATCATATATGAGTGAGTACATAGCATGTTTACCTTTTTGTGACTGGGTTACTGTAAAGATAAGTTTTTCCACCAAAGCCACCGTGGCACTGCTGCCATGTGGGAGCTTTCTGCCATGCAGCCTGAGTTCTGCCTGTCGCCATGTTAAGGTTCCAAGTAACACAGAGAGACTTATATTAGGTACAAAAGGTGCTTGGCCAATGAGTAGGATTTCTCATCTGCTATCTCAGTCTTAATTGTCAACCATAATCCTAATACTTATCTTATGGTGGATGCTGACGAAATGTATCCTGTCTTCCTGGCAGTCACATAGTGCTCAAGAACAGAGAGAAGGAGGAAGAGAAAGAGGATGATTTCCTTCTTGTCCCTGCTTATATACTGAGACTGCCTGCTATGTCACTTTTTGACTGTATCACAAGACTTCTTTTTACTACATTTCTCAGAATCCTCCTTGACTCCTTGACCACCTAACTTTCTTCTTCATTGGCCAAAAGTAGTTTATTCAACAACTGATATGATAAACATACATGGAAGGACATTTCCCATCAGGGTTACCTCACTCAGGATGGATTCTTGTAGTTCCATCCATTTGCCTGTGAATTTCAAGATTCCATTGCTTTTTTCTGCTGAATAGTACTCCATTGTGTAAATGTACCACATTTTCTCTAGCCACTCTTTAGTTGAGGGGCATCTAGGTTGCTTCCAGGTTCTGGCTATGACAAATACTGCTGCTATGAACATAGTTGAACGTATGTCCTTATTGTATGAATGTGCATTATTTGGGTATATGCACAAGAGAGGAATTGTTGGATCTTGAGCTAGACTGATTCCCATTTTCCTGAGAAAGCACCATACTGATTTCCTAGTGGTTGTACAAGTTTTTACTCCCACCAGCAATGGAGGAGTGTTCCTCTTTCTTCACATACTCTCCAGCATAGGCTGTCATTGGTGTCATTAATTTCAGCCATTCTGATAGGAGTAAGATTGTATCTCAGAGTGGTTTTGAGCTGCATTTCCCTGATGGCTAAGGATGTAGAGTACTTTCTCACGTGTCTTGCAGCCATTTTAGACTCTTGAGAATTTTCTATTTAGTTCTGCACTCCACTTTTAAATTGCATTGTTTGGTGTTTTGGTGGCTAGCTTCTTGAGTTCATTGCATATTATGGGAATCATTCCTCTGTCAGATGTGGGATTGGTGAATATCTTTTCCCATTCTGTGCACTGCCCTCTTGTCTTGCTGACTGTGTCCTTTGCCTTACAGAAGCTTCATAGTTTCAGGAGGTCCCATTTATTAATTGTCCATCTCAATGTTTGTGCTACTGGTGTTATGTTTAGAAAGCGGTCTCTTGTACCAATTTGTTTGAGAGTTCCATTTATTATTTACTTCTATTCTAAGTGGTTCAGTGTGACTGAATTTATTTTGAGGTCTTTGATACATTTGGACTTAAGTTTTCTGGTAGCTGTTCGAAACAGAAACAGGCACCCACAGCTAAGCACTGAACCATACCTTTGGAATCCAGTTGGGGAGAGAGAGAAAAGGAATGAGCAAAGGATCCAAGACAGTGCTGCAGAAACCTGCAGAAACAGTTGACCTTACCTAGTGAGAGCCTGGAGACCCTAGTCATAAAGCTGGGGTCTTTGGACACAACCAAGCCCTCTGAATCTGGGTGCCAGCTAGAAGGCCAAGAGAGTCTATAGGACCTCCAACAGTGGAGCCAGTCTTTAACCCTAGAGCATAAATGGACTTTGGAAGCCCATTCCCAATGGAGGGATTTTATTGCAGCCCAGATACAGCAAAGAGGGCCTAGGACCTGCCCCAAATTATAAGGCAAACTTTGATGGTCCTTGGTGGAGGGCCTCACTATCCCTGGGGCAGAGTTGGGGGATGGGTTGGGGGTTGGTGGGGAACATGGGAGGATGGGAGGGCAAGGGATTGGGGGGATGGATATGTAAATATGACTAATAATTAAAGAATTTAAATTAAAATGGAAAAAAGAGAGTAAATATGTGGTAAGGTTTGCTGGAGGGAAAGAATTGTAACTGTATTACAGTCTCACAATTAAAAGAAAACGAAAAAGAAAATTGATGCATACTAGCTGTAATAACTACTAAATCCAGGATTTTGTAAAATGATTTTTGAAAAATAAAACTCAGATTAAATGGACATCTTTCTGAAATAATTATCACAGGAGACAGATTAAAGTTTAATGGACAATAGTATACTTCTAATTTTGAAAATCAATAAATGTTAATCACACAAACTTTTGTAAAGCATTGGTAAAGAACAACTAATTTTTCTTTAACAGAATTGCACAAAGCTTATATGTTGAGTGAAATTATTGAACTATAAATAAATCACTTGTAACTATCAATGTAATTTCTTTGAAAACTATTTTCTGTACTAGTGATATATATCTTGGGTCACACATGCTACTGTAAATGAATTTAATTTGCTGGAAATCTTTATGACATCTGTTATCCCTATTCATATTTACATGGGCTCTGTGGACTGATCCCTGGTCACTGTATGTTTCTGTAGTAAGCACCAATATCAGCTTTGGAACCATCATGCTGGATCTCATTATAATATTCTTAAGTACACTAGCAAGCATAGAAACTGAAGTGCATCAAAATAGAACAAAACACAAAAGACTATTAATTTCAGTAAAGTTAATAGAGTTGAATGGAAAAGTGGTCATAAATAACTCCATAAATTCAATTATATAAATGGAGATTAAGTGCAAAGTATATGACTCTCTTTCAAGATTTAGAGAAACCTTTTGCCAAAATTCAGCACACAAAGCTATAAAATACACTCAATATAATAAGAATTAATGGACATATCATTCACATAACAAAGTATATTCCTAATCAATAAACAAGCACTTTAGTTAAAAGAACACTGGAGGCTTCCTGGATGGAGCCAAGAAAGAAAGGGATGTCTTTTGTCAAGCAAAAACAAAATGAATAAGAGGTCCCAGTATGTGAGATCCAAGGCTTTAAGGAAGTCTTATTGAGTTACACTCTAACATCAAATAGTCTCAAATCAGAGGAAGTCTTGTGTAAAGCACAAACAAGGCCAAAATGGGCATAAGAATTCCTGGATTAAAGACCCTTGACACTAATTTAGGATCTGGCTGAGTATATGAGGAAAACTTTAGGGAATATTGCAGTCTCTAGAGATCGTATTTTTACTATTCAGTCAGTATCCTGCTTTCAATTATAGATCACACACACACACACACACACACACACACACACACACACACACACTGGAAGGGTATGATGAAAAAAGCAGAGAGTACAAACAGATATAATCCAGGGTCAGTTGGATCATTATAGATATTTGACTGGAACAGCCAGTGAATTACCTGTCTTTGGGAAAGAACAAATGAGTAAAGTACCTACCAAACAATATGAGTCCTTGAAAGAAAATAATCAATGAAGTAGGAGCCTAAGAATAAAAACTTATTAATTATTATTTTTATTATTATAGTAATAATATAGAATTACATAAATGAGATTTTACTGCTGGACAGACACAAAAGAATGTGAAATAAAGGGGATCATGAATGACTATTTTCATGAAAACAGAACAGAAACATTAAACATTCCAAAAAATCACCATTTTAAAGACAGAAAAATATAGAGTAGAAGTTGCCCCTAGCTGGAATCCTGGAAAGAAAGGAGAAAAAAGCAGAAACCATATTGCAAAATAGTGGCTGTGCTGTTTTTCAAAAACTAATGAGTATCATTGTCTTTGTGCAAAGAGTCAGGATAAACAAAGCACAACCTGTGATGTGCTTTGTAAGGAAAGTTCTGGAAGCCTTTTAACAATAATAGAAAAAGATTGCAACAGCTACCATTCAGAAGAGACATTATACAAAAGAAATATTGAAATCAGTTCTCCTAGCAGAAGGAAATAACTTCAGAGAAAGACATAGAAATTCAGGGGAGAAATGAAGCAAAGATGTAGTGATTACAGGGTCTGTAGCACCATTAAGTGTCCCAGAGAATAGCAGTACATGACTGTAATAAGTTGGGAGGGCCTTCGATTATCTGCAAAAGTGTGCAGGCAAGGAAGACAATGTATGAAATCAAATCACAAGGTGTGATGAGAGAGGCCTAACAGGATATTGAAAATGTCAATTAATCAGGGTTCAAAGGTTCAAGTGACATGTAATGAAAAGCAAAGGGAAATAAGTATGCACTTCAATCAAATTATAAAATGCTATTACATATGTGCAATTATGCACGAAAGCATAAAGATTATATTCCATATAAATATATTAGCCAAGGTAAAGTAAAATAAAAGGCAAAATGAGAGATACATACATATATAAATTTCTTTTCTTTATTCAGTTTATGGAACATCTATATCCCAAACTTAGGAAATCATCACTGAAAGAATGTTAAGAGTTGGAGTATGCAGAAGAGTGCCTTGAAATGTAGTCTTCATGATATGACAGGGCTATTGCATACATTAACTCACAATGCTGTGGTTACCTGTACAACACATGGAAAAGGTAGAGCCAGTTATGATTTCAACATGCATGGAGTAGGGGAACCCAGGACACCTTGACTAATGGAGGAGCACTATTTTCAGTTACTTGCTAGTGAAAGAGGAAGAATTCATTTTATTTGGGAGTAGGGCCAGTGGTAGACTGTACATGGAACAGTTGATGGCCCATATCCATACTAGACCTATGCAGGCAGCAGTAATTACACTTAGTGTATTATTAAATACATTATTTGTTCTTGAAAAATGCATATATTCAAATAGTTAGCAGAATATATCCAAAATTTAGTTTAACAAAGTCTCTACATTTAAGCTTAAATAAGTACATAAAAAAGTATAAGATTTGCATACCAAAAGCCAGGTATAATGGTGCATGCTTTTAATCCTAGCACTTGGGAGGCAAAGAGGCATGGGGATCTCTGTGAGTTTAAGGCCAGCATGGCCTAAAAAGTGAGTTCTAGGACAGACAATGCTGATATACAGAGAAACCGCATCTAACCCAAAAGCAAAACAAAAAGATAACAAAATTGAAAATTATAATTATCAAAAACAAAAATGAGTAAGACTTCAATAATAGCTCATGATCACTGATTGCAGAAATCAATTTGAAATACACAAAAATTCTACAAAAAATTGTTCTGTATAAAATCTATACAGAAACACAAACTGTAAGTGTGATTGACAATGGTTTAGAATTAATAAGGGTAATGGATAATGAAAAGCAATGAAGAGCCTGACAGCTGAAATTTCTTAGTTTAAAAACACAACTCATAACTTGATGCATCAGTTCTTATTTGATATTTAGATGGTAAGTACAGGCACATGGGTCTGTTTATCATCTGCTGGTCTATAGCAGTGGTGACAGGGAGATAAATATTTTGTCTATGAGGTTGTTGTGTGCATTCAATGTCAGAAACACAAACACACCTGTTGCTTTCCACTGTGTGGAATGAAAAAAAGAACACAATGCAGTAGAGGGTGCCTAGATTTTTGGGGGCCTCAACTTGCTAAGAACTCCTCATTTCCTCTGATAGTTGGTGTCTCAGTTCAGGTCTCTATTGCTATGAAGATACACCATGACCTTGGTAACAATTTTTTCCTTTTTTTAAAAAAATTAAATTAGATAAAAGCTTGTTTTACATGTCAATCCCAGTTCCCTCTCCCTCCCCAACTCCCCTGCTCCCTGCCAACATCCCATATCACACCCTTTCTGCTCCCCAGGGAGGGTGAGGCCTTCCATGGTGGAATCTTCAAAGTCTGTCATATCATTTGGAGCAGGGCCTAGGCCCTCCCCTGTGTGTCTAGGCCAAGAGAGTTTCCTGCTATGTGGAGTGGGCTCCCAAATCCATTCCTATACTACGGATAAATACCAGTCAACCACCAGAGGCCCGATAGATTTCCATGCCTCCTAACTGACATCCACATTCAGGGAGTCTAGATCAGTCCTATGCTGGTTTCCCAGTTATCTGTCTATGGATCATGAGCAACCCCTTATTCAGATCAACTTTTTCTGTTTTTTTCCAGCCTGATGTGGACCCCTTTGTTCATCACTCTTCCCTCCCTGCAACTGGTTTCCAGGAGTTTAGCTGCTTCTGCTTTCATCAGCTACTGGATGAAGGCTCTATCATGGCATATAAGGTAGTCATCAAACTCATTATAGGGGATATCCTGGGTCTTTTGTTTGTTGTGCCAGTATTTTGCGAGTATTGCATTGATTCTGTAGATTGCTTTTGGCAAGATTGCCATTTTTACTATGTTGATCCTACTTATTAAAGAGCACGAGAGATCTTTCCATTTTCTGGTATAGTCTTTAATTTCTTTCTTTAAAGACTAAAAGTTCTTGCTATACAGGTCTTTCACTTGTTTTGTTAGTGTTACCCCAAGATAGTTTTTGTTGTTTGTGGCTATTGTAAAGGGTGATGCTTTTCTGATTTTTTTCTCAGCCTTTTCTCATGTGTATATAGTAGGGCTACTGATTTTTTTGAGTTAATCTTGTATCCTGCCATTTTGCTGAAGGTGTTTATCAGCTGTAGGAGTTCCCTAGTAGAGTTTTGGGGGTCACTTATTTAAACTATCATATCAACTGCAAATAGTGAAAATTTGACTTCTTCCTTTCTAATTTGTGTCCCCTGGATCTTCTTTTGTCTTATTGCTCTAGCTAGAACTTCAAGGACAATATTGAGGATATATGGAGAGAGTGGACAGCCTTCTCTTGTTCCTTGTTTTAGAGGAATCACATTCAGTTGCTATCCATTTAGTTTGATGTTGGCTGTTGGTTTACTGTATATTGCTTTTATTAAACTTTGGAAACTCTTATAAAGGAAAACATTTAACTGGAGTGTCTCAATTACAGTTTCAGAGGTTCTATCCATTACCATAATGAAAGAGAATATGTTAGAGTACAGGCAGGCATGGTGTTGGGGAGGTAGCTGAGAGTCCTACATTGACTGAAATACTGGGTGGGGTGGTATTCTGAGCATAGGAAATCTCAAAGCCTACCCCCACTATGGTGTACTTCCTCTAACAAGGTCATACCCACTCTTACAAAGCCACAACTACTAAGAGTGCCATTCCCTATGAGATTATGGGGGCAAATTAGATTTGAACTACCACATTCCACTCTCTGTTCCCATAAGCTTGAAGCAATATCATAATGCAAAATTCATTTAGTCACACTTCAAAATTCCACATAGTCTATCACAGTCTCAACAGTATTCAAAGTCTTTTCTGATATTCATGTAATTTCTTAACACCATCAGCTGTAAAAAACTCAAAATCAAAAATCAGATCACATATTTCCAACATATAATGGCACAAGATATATATTACCGTACAAAATTGCAGAAAAGGACACATAGCAAGGAAAAACTTGATGGAAGCAAGACAGCAAACCAACGGGGCAAACTTAAAACTCTATCCCCATGTCTAATATCAAAATGTTCTTCAGATCTCCAATTCCATTCAGCTTTGTTGACTGGAACTCACTTCTTTATTTTGGGATGGTTCCACTTTCTGTTACCAGATTTCCTCAGAAGATACTCCAAGGTTCTAGCATCTCCAACAGCTTGGAGGCAATTCTGGATTCACCTTCACATCTTTACTTAGTTGCCTCTGGGCCTCCATTAAGGAATACCTCTGACAAGTGCCTGGCCTCAGTGGTTTTATTACAATATCTCTTTCTTCTATCTTTATTTCTAAATCAAGAACCTTGAGGTCAAACCCACCAAATACTGCTATTCGCTTGGGCTGGAACATGTCCCTTTCATTCACTTACATCTTCTTCACCCCACCCAAACAGTGACACCCTTCCTCTAACAAGGCCATACCTCATCACAGTGCCACTCCCTCTGAGATTATGATTGTAATTGCATTCAAACTAGCATAGTTGGTTACATTTTCAACTATGAATATTATTAACAACTCTATCATCACACATTACACACCAAATAAATCTTTTTTTTAGGTTACAAAGTGTCTCCAACGGGAGAAAGAAACATAGTGTTGTTTGCAGAATTCAAGTTAAATCTTATTGAAAAGCAGAAGTAAAAGAGTGATACACCTGTGGTTAGAGAAGATACAATGGTTTCAGAATCAGGGCCAGCACTTGGGGTCAGATTTGAGCTCACCTCAACAAAGATTGAAGCTGTCCAGATAAGCTAGGGTTCTGAACCCTGGAGGTTAAACAGTTAAGTACAGAGTCAAGCAGATATGACAAGGGGACAGAACAGCAATTAGCAATTCAAGTAGTTTGTGTTCTCAATGGGATAACACATAGCTGAGCTGAATCCTTTGAGACAAGTGGAATCTCTCTGCTTACGATTCCATTGACACACATGCCAGGTGGCCAAACTCTTTGTCAGTGGGGACTCTGGTCATCACAGTGCTATGCGTCTTCTTTATGGGAGTCAACCAAGAGAGATGCATCCTTCCTTCCATCTTGATACTACTTTCCCTAATGTGATTCTAATACAGCTGTGTGCTCATAAGATCCCAATTTAATTGATGATTTTATAGGGGAATTTCCATTATATATTTATGATTAAATTGTGTCTTGTGCCCCACAAGTGTTTCCAGAAAACATCAGCCTTCCTTGTGTTCTCACTGAATATGGACTTAACACTGGTTTGAAAATCAAGTCTCTTTGCATGAGGCACAGTCTTTAAAACCAGTTTCATAGAATATACAGCAGCATCAGCAGGGTACGACTTCACCTCAATGAAACGCTACAACAAGAAATATTGGCCAAATATTTCATCATCTTATACACTGGTAATAGGGACAGAAAGTTGTCAGTTCTATATGGGGACAAATTTCTCTGTGTCTTCAACAACAAAATTCAGGGAGGTTTGAAAGGCAATAGAAGGCTACACAAGGACAAACTGACAAAAATGCAAATATTTTACACACGACTACTTGTTCCAGTACCGTATTTAATAGTATAGCACTCAAAGTTACCCACACAAGTGTCCAGAAGTGAATTTGTTTCAGATATAGTATATACATACAAATGAATACTATTGAAGACCATGCAGCCATGTATATAGAAGTCTCAACTACTTGCATATTGTAACCTTTTAAATGTATTTAAGTTAACTTTCAAGCTAGCATGTAGATAAGCCAAGTAAATAATAGATATTTGGGAGGCCACTGTGTAGTTGCTAAAAAAAATGCAAAGCAATTTTATTTTAATCTTTTTCTTATTCTGTCTTCTTCACCATGTCATTTAGAAGGATCTTCTAACCTGCCATCTTACCCTAAAGTCAAAAGGATATCATTAGAACCTAATTTTCAAGCCTACCTCTCATATTATGAGATTTTATATTTCAATTGTATGTCCTGAGTTATCAGTATTGAATGAAAATAGGTTTGGTTCTCTCTAACAGAGCAAAGCCTATTTGCTTCTATTGAGGATGTATTATATGTACATAGGAATAAAGTAGAAAACCAATTCCAAGGCAAGTCCTTATCTCTTAATAAGAAAATAGAGATGTTTTACTTATAAAAAGACAAACCAAAAGCCAACCATTTAACTACTGTAAAGAGATATTATTTACCAGATAAACCAGTAATTTGAAAGACAAATTAAAGCTGGGCTCCAGGGAACTTATTTACATCAATACTGTTTTAATGCAATGAGGAATCACTGAAGACTAGGTAGTTGCTATGTCTGAGAGGAAGAAAAAATTCATACCAGGATGAATACCTCAAGGAATGCTCAACTAGAAAGCAACTGAAAGTGTAATCGCAGCATTTATTAATAAAATAACAGAGATATGTAGAATAGACACAAATAAGAAGTGGTAGGCTTTGTTCTAAAAGGATCACATCAGAGCCCCAAGTACAATGAATCTGATGCTTTCAAGGAAGAGGGCCATGACAGTATTTAATTCTGATAAGATCACAATGACAAAATATAATCAGACTCTGGACAACATTAACGACAAAATGAAAGGGGAACATGAAGTTGTGAAGATCAGAGGGGCCACTGGGGGGAGCAGGAGGGAGGCTGTGGCTGAGGGATATAATTCAAATACTTTGGATAAATATATACATTTTTTAAAGAATAAATAAAATATCTCTTTAAACATGTATGTGGGTATAATTTCATTTGTATGTTATGGTTCAACTTTCAAGTATGCTACATTATTAAACCAACTAAAGGAAACCTCATCTTCCATTCACTCAAATTATATTGGGGGCTATCCCTATCAGCTGTAGCAATGACTGAATCCTGGCACGAAGCCAGCACCACAGTTCTCACAGACAAAGGGCAATGATTCCATAGGCTTCGCTGGCAGTTCCTTGGGCTTTTGTTTTCTTCTTTGCAACCTCACACTCCATTTACTTCTACGCATGTGGAGGAATTTTTTCCTTAAAAGCAGATGTAGAAAATCCTTTGCTTATGAATAAGGAGGCTACAAATTAGCTGCATATATATATATATATATATATATATATATATATATATATATATATTTGGCCTCATAATAATACCTCCCTTTATAGAGGCCTCACAGGGCTTTTTTTTCCTTTCCATGTGGTATTCGGAGATTAATGGGAATGGTGTCCACATATTTGTGTTACAGCCAGACTATACCACTTATCTGCAGCCAGTGTCAGGATCTTATGACGATTAATCACCTCTCTGGTCCCTGAAATAAAATCTTCATTGTACAATTCTTGGACTGAGGGAAGGAATGGGAACGTTATGGTTTGGGGCTGCTTCTCATCATTAATTTTCAATTATGATTTCAAAAACCATCCCAGTTAAGTTACATATTGGAGGGCAGAGGGTAAAAAAGCCTCAGGGAAGATTAATAAGGGCCAAATGGAGGGAGGGGTCTGGGGATTACAAAGTTGTATTTTTATTTCTTCTGTGTTTTTTAGAAATGAAAAATAATACACAATTATAAAACTTCTCACAGGGCAGCATAAAATATATTCAAACTAAAGTCACAGAGAGGGCAAAACAGAAATTTTTCTGAAAGGTGTAAATAAAAAGTACTAAGTGCCACTTGTCTTAAAATTAAAAATGTGAACCCAAACATTGTTACTATTTATGTTCATTGTTTCCACTTAGAATAACTTAATGACTATATCTTTAGCCCTACTGAAACTTTTCTCTGTCCAAATAAAATGTTTTACTGTCTTCAGAGGTTTGTTCTTATCCTTTCCTCCTGGTGTAAAATCAGCAAACCCAGGCACTCCTTTTCACCATGTATGGTAGTTTGAATGTAACTGGCCCCCATATGTTCATCGGGAGTGGCACTTCTAGTAGATACAGATTTGCTGGAGTATGTGTGGCCTTGTTGGAGGAAGTGTTTCACTGCGGGGCTGGGCTTTGACATCTCTGACCACTTCCTGTTCCTAGTGTGTTAAGATGTAAGAACTGTCAGCCCCTTCTCCAGCAGCATGTATGCCTTAATGCTGCCTTGCTTCCGTGATTATAATGGACTGAACTTCTGAACAGTAAGTGAGCCACCACAATTAAATGTTTTCCTTTATAACAGTTATCATGGTCATGATGTCTCTTCACAGCAATAGAAATCCTTACTAAGACACAGAGGGAACCAGAATAGTGGAAATGTGTTCAGAACATTAGAAATGGCTTTCACAGAGAATTTTCCAGTCTTGCAACATCATAAGCATCACGAATAAATAAAAAATATCATTTTTGAGCAGAAGTAAATGAAGATTAGAGACAAAATCACATGGAACATACTATAGGCGAGAGGCAGCAGAGTCAGCATCTTACTGAACTTCTCTGGACTCTGAGTCCATGATGCCCTTGAATCTTCAGAAACGGAACATGAAAAACAATTTTGGAACTTATATGTTCAAATCAAAATTAAGACATCATTCTGCTGACAGAGAATGCTATCACAATTAAACACACTACATATATATATGCATATATATATGTATCATATTGGAGATTAGGCAGTCTTTTTTCTATCTTTCCATTGAATACCTACATGTCCTGTGTGTGTGTGTGCATGTATGTATATATAAATATGTATGTGTGAATATGTGTATGCATGTATTAATGTGTTCATGTGGAAGCCAGAGAACAACATCATGTGTGGTTACTAAAATATCGTTCATGATTTTTTAATATAGGGTCCCTCATTCACCTAAATGTTTCCAAATATTCTAGTCTGACTGGCCAGTGAACACCAGGCATCTAACTATTTCAAGTGTGTCCCAGTACATCAGCCTTTTATACATGTTTCAGTTGATAAAATTCAGATCCTTGGGTCTGCAAGGCAAACATTACAGATTAAGTCATCTCTGTAATCACCCATCAACATCTACTTTCTTATTTCATTCTGTTAATCTTAATAAACACCATTTATTATAAATGTATTGGAAAAATAATCTTTTATCAACAAAATCTCTGTAAATCAATCTATTCACTTATTGTTCTTAATGGTTCATACACCCTCTCAGCATATTGACTTCTCAATCACAGAAGAAACATTCTTGATAATGATCATTGCTAATTAGCAGTCAAAATATGATAAACCATCTGCTTCATCATAATTGGTGTGGGAAATTTGA
The DNA here is from genome assembly GCF_003668045.3 of Cricetulus griseus. Lineage (NCBI taxonomy): Eukaryota > Metazoa > Chordata > Mammalia > Rodentia > Cricetidae > Cricetulus > Cricetulus griseus. The sequence goes on along the minus strand of NC_048598.1, from coordinate 108,676,415 downwards.
AGTAAACCTCAAAGTTATGGGAGACTCTCCTGACTAGCCTTATGTCAACTTGAGAAAAGGATCATCTGAAATGAGAGAATCTCAATTGAGACAATTTTCATGAGATCCATTGTAGGGCATTTTCTTAATTAGTGACTGACACGGGAGGCACCAGCCATTGGGCATATGGTCCAGGGTTCTACAAGAAAGCAAGCTGAGCAAGCCATGTGTAATAAGTCAGTAATCAGCATCCCTCCATGGTCTCTACATCACCTCCTGCCTTGAGATTCCTGCCCTGTTTGAGCTACTATTCCGACTTCCTTAGTAAAATAACTGTGAGAGTAGGACCACAATGCGATCCTGGGAGATGAGCTAGCTTGTCGGAGCCCACTACCTGTTTTGGGATACCATGGTCAGTCTTAATGTATGGGAGAGGAGACAGGCCCTGCCCCAACCTATTGAACCAGACTAGGTTGACTCCTCATGGGAGCCCATACTCTTGAGGAAGAGTGGACTGGGAATGGGCTGTGGGAAGGTGAGGGAGGGTAGGAGGAGGTGAAGGGGTTGGGAAGAGGCAAGGGAGGTGGTGAGAGAAGGGGTGGCAGGAAGAACTGTGGTTGGAATGTAAAATGAAATAAAAGATAATAACAATTGTTATATGGAATTGTAAGTCAAATAAACCCATTCCACCCTAAGTTGTTTTTGGTCATGGTCTTTCATGACTCCAATTGTAACCCTAACTAGAATAGTTAATAATTTTTATATTCAATTAGTTACTCTTCTGTCATTCTATCCATGTATTTTTTAAAGAAATCAATATCCAGTACTTAACCCAGAATGAATTTTGCTTCTTTGAAGCCTTGAATGTGTATGGATTGTGATAACACTAATGAACACTATGCTTATATCCCTGATTTCAGATCACACATTTAAAATAGTTAATTTCTTTGAGATATTCACTTGAGTCTCAGGGTTGGAGATAGACTAGAGAAGACTCCAAAATATTTCTTGGAACTAAAACACATTGTTCTCTAGAAAATGCTGGGGTGTTTCTACAGATCCACAAAGATGACACCAGATAACAACCTAAGCAATGGAGGAGAGGCTACCTTAAATGTCCTCCCCTGATTATGAGATTGGTGACTGACTTATATGCCATCTTATAGCCTTCATCCAGCAGCTTGTGGAAGTAGAAGCAAACACCCACAACTAATCACCAAACTGAACTGGAACCCAGATGCAGAGAAGGATGAGTGAAGAGCACAGGCACCAGGCTGTGAAGCCCACAGAAACAGTTGACCTGAATATCCGGGGACTCTTGCTCCCCAGACTGATAGCTGGAATACCAGCATGGGACTGATCCAGACCCCAGGAACATGGGTTTCTGTGAGCAAACCTCGGATATCTATGGGACCTCCTGTAGAAGTCCAGTACTTATCCGTAGCATAGGTGTGGACTTTGGGAGCCCATTCCACATAGAAGAACACTCCCTGAGTCAAGACACACGGGGGTTGGCCTAGGCCCTATCCCAAAGGATACAATAGACAGTGATGACACCCTATGGAAGGCCTCATCATCCAGGGGGAGCAGAAAGGATATGTGATAGGTAGGGTTTTAGTTTGGGGGGGGGGTGGTAGGGGAGGACGGATGGGAGAAGGGAACTGGGATTGTCATGTAAAGCAATCCTGTTTCTAATTCAAATAAGAAAGTTGGAAAAAATTGATGAGTATATTCATTTCTCAAACTTATTTATCCAAATATGACCATTTTCACAGTGGTGCTTGCACATTTTTATTGCATAATAGTTACAAATGTTTATAATAAGAGCATAACAAATGCATAATATATTTTGAGGGAAATTTCCTGATTAACCAAGGCTGAAACACATTCATGTCTCCAATGTTTTAAATTTAAGTTTTATTCCCATTTCAATTTTCGGGTTGATCTAGATGCCTGACTTTTTTTAGTGATAATAATTTAGGCCCAAGGGGTGATAATGGCAAATTTCATGAAAAATGATCCTGTGTTGGTGGAATTTTCAGCTTTATTTCCAAGGTTCATTATGATTCTTTTATGTTGTTAAGACAATGACACTAAAATGTGCTTTTATGGTCATATACTGCCAAAGAAAACCACTGAAGAACAGGAGATTTACGTAGTCAGTGTGTGAGAGGAAATCCCTCATTCTGTGGCAACAGCATGTGTTAAATCTCAAGTTTGATGAGGCTGACACTAGCCTTTATTTATAATGACAGCTGCCTATAAGCTGTGCAGACAAGCAAGATTAGGAATTTCCTGATGTGCTTTCTCTGATGATCATGAGGCAGGAAGGACTCAAGTTATTACTATTATGTAGAAAATACAGATTCCATTTACTGCTTACCTCTAAAAATGAACTGTAGCAAATGATAGATTAAGGTGCAAAATGGAAGAGAAATAAACCTAGTTTAAAAAATTAAGAAAAGCCCTAACTTCTTGACAAGAAATGCATTAATAAAATTTTATTTTTTATCTTTATTGTTTATATCAGATTCATATCAGTGAGCATTGATGTTTTTATACTCAGATACTTTAAAAAAGTTAGAAATATTATAAATTCTACTTAAAATATATTCCTTATAGGAAGAAAAGGTGGGAGAAAAGAAATCTGAAGTAAAAGAGAAAGAAAAGGGAAAAATGAGAAGGGAACAGAAGAACTGGATAAGAATCAAGCAATATGGTCTAGAGACAAATTTATGACATCCCACATTAAAATCATGCTTTGGGTTGTGCAATCATTGTGACACCAGAGAAGCTGTGTGGATTAATGGTGACTTAACAATTATCTACAACATACATCTAACTGATCCTACTTCACAAAGTTTATTAAACACAAGAATGAGATAACTAGGGAGTTACAACAGTTCTTGGAGTATAATAAGCAAGGTTTTACTTACTACAATTAGTATCTACATGCATTGTGGATGACCACTTAAAGTGATTATTGTCAGTTCTCAATCAGTTCATGATCTGATTTGGAGCCCTGGTACTTTTTCCACCCTTTCCTTAGAGTCAACATTTATCCCAAACACAACAGACATAAATTGTTGTCTGTTTTCCACATATATTATTTCCCACTTCTTGTTTGCAAAATTTCTAAGTTGCAATTGTTCATTTCTCTTCAAAGAGCCTTGACATCTGTTAAGAGTTAACCTGTGTCCTCCACAAATCCATATGTCAAAACTGTGAACTATAATACCACAAAATGTCACAAATTTGAAACTATGTTCCTTCCAGATGTAATTAGTGAAATAAGTGAAAGCCCCTATTGAAAAGGGTGGACTTCCAACAAAGTGTGGGTTAGAAGCTCATGAAAAGGAGGATATTATAACACAGGGAACCAAAGAATGATCGTCATGTAGAGACCTGCGTGTACTAGAGCTACACTTTCCTTAGCCAAGCAACACTACAATTCCAAGAAAGCCATGGCACAGACACTTTTTCCTGGCCTCAAGAAAGCAGGAGCCCTGTCAACAGCTTCTTTTCAGGCTTAAGGCCTCTGGAGCTGTGAAGCACCATGTCTCTGCTGTTACAGCTGGACAGTGAGGTCTCTGTTATAAAAGTTGTAGCACAGTCTCATGGAAAAGAGTCACTACATAGTAAAACTGCAAAAGTTTATGTATGTGCGAACATTCATGTTCCTAGAAAAACTTCCTCCTGGAAATAGTGTTGCTATGCTCACAATACGTGGACAACATGTAACGTGTTGCCTCTAGCAGCACATTTTTCTTCATGTATGTGAATAAGATTAAGGCGTGTCATATGAGTCTTCTAAATAGTCAAGTATATACTTTCATTTACTTAACACTTCAACCCCTCAGTAGTAAACAAATATGAAATTTCTACACTCCATTTTAGTACGTATTGAAATTGTATGGGGATGAGCAGACAAATGCATCAGGCAAGCATGTTTATTCGGGGTCTACAATAGTTACTAAACCAGGAACTGGATTTAAAACAGAACCAGCAAATAGCTTATATTTGAGGCACTCACAGGGAAACGCATACAAGCATAATTAAAGTACTAAATTTCAAAGTGCTGAGGCAGAGCTGTTTCCAGCACTATGTGAACATAACTGACAGGAAGGAATGATAATGTCAAGACATTGATGTGTAGTGAAGCCCGGTGTGTTTAGAAAGTATTCATCTATACTAATAATTAAGAGAAATTTTATGAAGTCCAGACATTAAAACTGAACTTTAAAAAATGGACACCAACTTACTCAACTGAGAAAAACAAAGGGCAGAAGCAGCCAGACTGTGTACACTCAGGCAGACATGGCTCTTGCAGTGATGTGAAGACAAAAGATGGATTTATGTATAAATATTCAAAAGTTGAAGCTGGGACTGGGAAAGGGAAGGATAACACTTCATTAGTCATGCTTCTAAGTTTAATCAGAGCAAGTTTTAAAGTCATCTGACTCTTTCATCAGCAACCTGTATTCCTTGATCAGAATCCTGTGTTAGTGAATCAGCAGCCTGCTCATTGTGCTGACTCAGCATGTAAAGGCTGAAACTTCACCTAAATATTGTTGCTTAAGTTAGAAGATTCATGCACTCTACGTCATCTTAAACCATGAATCAAGTTGATAGTTTTTGTGTTCACGGATGCTATTACTTACAACTATCTCTCAGTTAGCAAACATTGAATCCAGATTTGATCCCGTATTTGGACACTAATTCATGCCTTGCTCATATGGCTCTTTCATTTGCTTAGATAAATACTAAGCCTTCCTCAGTGTGTCACAGGGACCAGTATACCTGTTTTATGACAAATAGAAACTGCACCAAGAATTCTTCCAATAGTCTATGTTTCTACTAAGCATGTTATCCTAATAACATGAGCAGCTGTAAGAACTCTAATAGTTGTTAATATAGATAATGACATAATGTGATCCGCTGGTTCACATAATTCATACTCATTAAATAGTTTAGTATTTTACAATTTAAATATTTTAGTATCCCTTAAAAGCATGTCTTGAATTTTGGCTTCCAGACCACGGGAAATGGTGGAACATATAGGACTTAGGAATTCAGAGAAGAAATTCTGGGATACTGAGGATACATTCTTGAAATAGATAGCTGGATCACAGTCCTTAGTCTTCTATTTGTTTTTACTTCCTGTTGTCATAACTAAAACTACCCTGTCTGGCACATCATGAGGTATAAGGTTGTCAGAGTCCCAAATCAGCAGGGTAAATGTCCTGTTGGAAAACTTTAAACCATTGAGGGGAAATAACCCTTTACCTTTACTAATTTGATTAACTGTTTAGTCATGTGAAAGTTACCCAATGATACCTTGGTATTTCATTTTCTAGAAATGATTGTTATTCCAAAAGGGTTAGTGGTATTTGTAAGAGAAGTATAACAGAGATATACTTTCAGATGGGGCTGGCTTTGTAGTGAATGTTATTGTGTATACAGGGAGTATATTTTTCAACTATGAAAGCACAATATAAAAGGTTTGGGGCAACAGTGTATCTGCCTTGATAAAAATATAAATCTATACTGTTTTAAAATATGAAACTGAAAGGTTGCCATGTACTACTTCCAGAACTGCATGTAAACTCTACCTTGTTACAGCATATTTGAACATTTGCTTAAATATTTCATAAATATTTAAAACAAAAATTTGTATTAAATAGTTCATTTTAAACATTTTTGAAATTCATAAATTATTATAAACTATTGCTTTCAAAATTTAACATGTGATAGAATACGTGTTTCTGTAAAATTTTATGTAATTACATGATTATATATTAATACCTTAAAAGTGTTTACAAAAAAATTAAGTACTAACTCTCATTGACACATTTTATTCCAATAATGCTTCAATACTGAAAACTGTCAAGTTTTGTTTTGTTGATAGTTAGATTCAAGTTAAGGTTTGAAAATGACTTGGGGATCTGTGCATAACATAGTGATATGTGATATGTACATAGTTAATTCTTTTTTAAAATTCTGTCCTAGAATAATGAAAAAGTTACAAAAATACTTGACATTGATCAACACCTTCCAGTCTATTACTTTTATAGCATAAAGCAATTGAATGCCTCTAATTTTGTCATAAAGTATAATTAGCAGTCAAATAGTAAATATTTCTGCATATGTTTTCCAATTTCAGGTAGAAATATAATAATATCTACTCTTTCCAATTTATCCCTGTGAATTAATTTAACCAAATCAAATATTTCATATCCATGCCACAGGGAGTGATGCAAGATTGAGAAAATCAATTGTGATATTTGACATGCCTTGGAAAATGCTAATGGAATGACAGAAATAGTTCCTAGACAATGAAGATTCAATACAAACTTCCTTGTTCATAAGATTAGAAAGTAGATAGATAACATGGTTATTTTTAAAAGAAATGACAAGTTCCTGAACTGTGACAAGCAGCTAGCATCAGTTTTGATTTTCTATTTTAAATAGAGTGCCACACTCAAAGAACTATTTGCTAGAATTTTCAGGACTAGCATATACAAAGAAAAAATGGATAAATAATCTGTTTTGCTCAAGGTCGTTTGAAGTAAGACCCTTAAGACACAGCAACAACTTTTTTTCTGTAGGCTCTAATGTGACTGGATCAAAGAGCTTATTAACACCAATTACTTGGAAGGAATCATTGGTTGTTTCCCTTGACTGTAAAAACAAACCAGAACTGAGAAAGGCAGAAAACATTCTTGAAGTCAAAAGGAGATAGAATGGGAGGCATGGTGGTCACGTGTGTTTGAACAGTACAGAAGGACAAGGTTTTACTAATCACATCTTCCACTATGCTCTACCTCAGTGAAGGGTTAACAATGCAGTGTTTAAACATTGTGTGCTGGTTTTAACAAACAATGAGAATAATATTTAAAGATTTTGAAATAATTCTAGGCTGACAGAATGACAACAATGATCACTCAGCTACAGCTAATATAATCTTATTTATCCTTAACTACTCAGGAGAGCTAAGAAATAACAAATGCATATGGTATTAGATAATTTATCACTTCATCTCATCATTTTCAGACTTTTTACTAACGTCCTTTGCTTTGGATGTACCAGTTTTCCTACAATATCTTCCCACCTGAAAATACCATGAATTTCTTTTTTGTCCTTATGGTCCTCTTGCTTTTTCTCTTTCCTCCTCCTCTTCATTGATTGCCCTGATTATCCTTTCCAGAGTCTGTGTTATTTTTTTTTTAAATAAAATGTTCCTCATGTTCACTTTGAGTTTGATGATATGGGATGATGACCAAGAAATTGTTGTAGATTTTGAGGGAGAAAACCAGACTGACAATCAGGTAAATTGATTTATCAGTCAAAAAGATGGTAACATCATGACTTATTCTCTTTGTTGATAATTACATGGATATATACTATGTGGCAGATAAAATAACCAATTAATAATCACCCCCTTACCCATTCTGTATTTTATTTGGTTGATTCTGTTCACTAAATCCAGTTCATAGCCATGGTATGGAAACAGACTTTTTACTCTGAAAAATATGAACAAATCTGCAAAATATTAAAACACAATAATTTATAAATACTTTGGGATAAATTCACTGAAGATAACATTATATCCTCTTGATTTTTAAAAATTTGCCCACTGATTTTTAATCATTCATCAAACAGATACAGGAACTACACACTATAGTGACAGTGTTTTTTAATGGTCTTGTTATTTCTACATTTATTATTCTGAGTTTTGTTGGGAATATCTGTGACTTTTTACTGTGTTTTAATTTCACATTATTTTTTATGTCAGTCTTTGCACATACTGCTAGTCACACATAATTTAATTATTATCATCTATAATAGTATTTTATAATTTAATTTTAGTTTTACTATTAGACATAATGTAGCTGTGGTATATTTAGTCATATTCTTTTATCTGAAAATTTTATTTACATTTTAGTGGGACAGACTAGATATAAAAAAGTACAAAATTCTTTTGTTATTCGGTATACTTGTCAATATAGCTCTCCTGAATTTTGTTATTTTCTCCCTAAAACAAGATGATTTTAACTTTTTTTCATTTGTGTGTTTGTTTTGGTTTGTTTTTTTGCAAAGAGGAAAGGGAAGAATAAAATTAGAAAAGACATTACAAATCAAAATTGAAACACATGAGAAGGTCAACAATGAATATAGCTGATACACAAAGGCTAACAGATGGTAACCAACACTGTAAGTAGGAAGAAATACAACAGAGAAGTTTAACTGATGTTTATAGCAATTGAGTAGTTGTGGAGTAAAAATGACAGGATCAAGAATAACTTAGCCGGGCATTGGTGGCACACACCTTTAATCCCAGCACTCAGGATGCAGAAGCAGGTGGATCTCTGTGAGTTTGAGGCCAGCTTGGTCTACAAGAGCTAGTTCCAGGACAGCCTTCAAAGCCACAGAGAAACCCTGTCTCAAAATAACAACAACAACAACAACAAAACCATAAAAGAAATAAATGCATTCAAGAGTAGGGTACAAAACTGGACACTGAGCATGGTCCTGATTTTGTTTCCAGGAAATCAATGAATACAAAGAAAATGAGCACATACTCATATATACATAAAATGTATAGATTTTTTATATGGATGCTGAGATCCAAACTCCAATTGTCACAACTGGACAGAAAGTGCTCATAAGCACTAAACTGTCTTTCTAGCTTCAAATATATTTTTAAAGTGTGAGAGGATACACACCAGCAGCATTCTGGTACCTGATAACCTATATATTACACATTAGAATGAATTTTTGGACATAAAATCATTCACAGTTATTATGTGTGGAGGATTCGATATTTTTATGCCCACATGCACTTTCTATGGTTTCTATGCTGAGCATACAGCAGTTGATATTTTAGTGAGTAGTTGATATTAAAATAAAGTGAGATGACAGTAAAACTTGAAAATGTAACAAAACAATCACAAGTGTTTGACTAAATGTACCAACCCAAACAACAGTTTGAGTGGAGAAAGTCTCTATTAAAAATAAGAGTCCCTGTAATTCACCCATGTGAGAAGTTAGCAGTTCAATAAGAATAGTGTAGGTCACCTGAAAAACACACAGAATAATTGTAACTGCTCTAGGAGCCTTTGAAGTTATAGATTGAGCCGGTGGGAAATTAGCCAGATTGCCATTATAGCTGAAAAGTGCCGGAAGGCCCCAGCAGCCGGTGTAATTATGCAAGCTTTGTGAGCCTTGAACATTTTGTGATTGTAATGTGTGCTCTCTGCATCAGTAAAGTTCTCTACCAACCTGCATCCTTTAAACTTCCCTCTGGCCTAAGGCAGAGTAATGAAGTAGGAAAGAAAACAAATATTACATAATATTTTCTGCATACCAAAGGTTTCTGTACCTGGTGTGTACATGGCTTACACTCATTCTTTGCTCTTCAGTGAGCATCCTGGCTCAAAAACAACTGCCCATTGCATGGAGCTTTTGCTTAAAGAGCAGACATACCCACATCTGTGTGTGATTATGATGGGAAGCTCTATAATAAAAAAGGCCAGCTGGGGAGAGGCAGGGGTCATTGATGAGACTAGAACCTCATCACTGTCTTAAATTGTCAGGGCAGAGTTGTGGGGTATAGAAGAAGAACTCATGAGGGATGAATGTGACCTTCTACTTTAGAAGTAGAATAATTAAAGGAAAGGGTAGTAAGTAGAACATACTTGTCTTAGTTGGAGTTAATTTGCTGAGATGTAACATCATAAACAAAGCAACATGGGGGAAAATTATTTTGCTTACAGTTCAGCATTATTGTCCATGTTGAAGGAAATCATGGCAGGAACTCAAATAAGGCAGGAACTTGGTGGCAGGAGCTGATGCAGAGGCCATGGAGGAATGTTGCTTAGTGGGTTGCTTCTCATGACTTGCTCAACCTGATTTCTTATAAAATCCAGGACCACCAGCCCAGGGGTGGTTCTACCCATAATGGGCTGGGAACTCCCCATCAATCACTAATTAATAGAATGCTCTACAGGCTTGCCTACAGCCCAATCTTTTGGAGGCATTTTTTTTCATCTTGATTCACTCCTCTGAGATGAGGATTACTTGTGTCCAGGTGACATAAAACTAGCCAAGATAGAAAGTCAGACATTAAAAATACCTTTGCATTCACAAAAGACAAAACTGTAAGTGAAGAAGAAAATGTCTGTTCTCATGAGAAAGATTTCCATTGCTTTTTCACTTGTGCCTTGAGAAGGAATTCCAGATGAGCAGAGACCAGAGAGTGAACGAGTGTGTTCCATCAAACTCAAGGGTAAAATGTTTATGTGTGACCTTTGATTCCTCTAAAGATCCCCTGCCAAAGATAGCACTGCAGACAAGGAGCATCTGTCTGGGAATATTCAGCACCAATATTGTGTAGGACATTCACCTTAAATTTTGAAGGGCAGAGATGACATTAAGAATTTAGAGAAAATTATCAATTCCCCCATACAGAGTTCCCCATGCACACAAAACTCATTAATCAGGAGTTCCACAAGTCCCCTGATAATCTACTAAGGCACACTAGCCTACTAGTTCCCATTAGTAATAACTGAGGCCCCAGTAAGCAATTTCTTATTGCATTCTCTCTTAGGAATACAAGAACATTTCTCTACTCTCTCAGCAAACCCATGTTGACTGCATAAGACAGACTAGATTTTATAGATAAGAGCTCTTAGGCAGAGAGAAGCCCACTGCTGGTGGTTAGCTGGCAGTGATTCAAGGTTGAGACATGTGGCTATCAATTTCCTACTCTATTGTTCACAAGGCCATTGTTCACATCCAATCTTATCCTTGTTTTCCACAAGGTGAAGGGGCAGCTAGAATTTCATAGGTATGTCTCTGGAGGCAAGCAGTTCAGTCTACAAAAGAAATCAGACATGGTTCATTAGTGTTTTTCCATAACTTAACAAACTATAAACATGCTACTGTACCATTTAAAGAAACAATTCAGTAACTAAACATACATGTAAACAGAGAAGTTTGTGTAAGCGTTGCAAAATTAACTTTCTTTTTTATAACAATTGTTTTACACCCATGAATTTTTGTCAACTACTGTTTATTGTCAACTACTGTTTAGTATTTTCGTATTTTTAATGCAAAATTCAAAATAGTGAACCAGGAATAAAATGTGATATTCATTTTAAAATAATGAGAGAAATGTGAGTTAGATACTTAAATATAATTTCACAAAAATGTCATTTTGGATTCTCTGCATTTTTCAGTGATCTGCTTTGGTAGCTAGAGATGAATAGCAACAGTGACAAAACTATTGCTCTCTGAATATGTTCACCTGTTCCCAAAGGACAAAGAAAATTTACATATTATGTATGTAACATTCATATATAATCCATGTTATGTACGAATCAGTGTGATCGACATGCATACTCTGAAATACAGTCTCACACACATGCAAACACACAACGTAGTTATATTCCAATTCAATTCTACCACAAGATTTTTTATTGAATTCTCTGAATAATCATTTAGACCCATAGATGCTTGTGGGAGAAAGCCAAATATATTTTTGATCCATTGTTTTCTTTTGTCTCTCCATCCCTCTGTGTGTGTGTGTGTGTGTGTGTGTGTGTGTGTGTGTGAGTGTGTGTGTGTGTGTAAAATTTTGCTTTGAGAAATCCCATTCCTGAGTATCCTAAACAGGCCAGGGACTCACAATCTTCCTTCATCATTTCCTAATTAATTGATCATGCCAGGGTATGAGAAACAGTTTCTGAGCCAGTGTCTCCTTTAGCCCAGGATGGCCTGGAACACAGGGCCCTTTTATCTTCATCTCACAAATGCAGTTGCCACCATGCTCAAAATAATTGTGGTTTCTATTTTTAGCTTACTTTCTTTAAAATGAGATTTTATAATGCTTATGCTGATGTGAAATGTACGTCATCACAATTCACTGGAAGCATTGTGTTTAGTTATTATGTATCAGATCTCTGGAATGTATTATTCTATTATAATCAATAATATCATCATCTGTAAACTCTATATTTTCATCAATTAGCTACATCAATGGATAGTATTTTTAATTTTACTAAATAGCATGTGGAAGTCATGTGAGGTTTTTATTTGTTTGTTTTGAAATAGTCATTGTTTTCTGTTCTCCTGTCTAATAGAGATAATTTGGGTATCCTGTCTTCATAACCTTTTAGTCCTCATTACATTTTTCTTCCTCTCTCATCACCCTGGTTAACAGTACCTAGAGCAGCTGTTTTGTAGTCTCCCCTCTGTGTTTAATACTTGTTCACATTCAGCTTAAGGTTAACAGAAAGGATGAAGTTAAGTTAGAGGTGAAGACTTTTCTCATTGTGTCTTAGCAGCTATACAACAGCCTCTGAATTACTACTGGTAACATGCCAGTGGCCATGTCAGAGGACGATTAGGTGGCAATTGAAGTTCAAGGTGTCAGCCCACCAGAAGGAAATTTTTTGATGAGCAAATCTCATTTAGAGAAGGTCAAAGGACTACAGACTCCTGAATGTCTTTTGCTTCTTCTGTGCCTTTACATGTTTGTTACTGCAATATCCCTCTAGTGTCTGGCATGGTGTGAGAGGATGTGGGGAGATCTCCATTGCCTGCAGTACAGGATGCTTATCTCATGGAAACTGAACTATCTAATGGATAATAATAAGGATAGCCTGTACAGAGTTTTGGTGAATAAAAATAAATGTGATGATATGTTTCACAGCTAAGACCTAGGAGTTCCACCTTAGGAGCTGTATAGATTGTAGCTCAAGTTAATGATTAAGAAAAACAATTGAGCCCTTTCCGCCGACTCATCACAGACCAGGTGAGCGACCCCCTGCTTTTACCCAACTCCTGTCCAAAGCGCCATTCACCCAGATCCCCCCAGGCTTGACCCTGCTTGAAACAGACATGCCCAGGCAGGGAGGAGCTCCCTGAATCTGGGTACAGGCCACTCTTCCTTCCGTTCCTGGCGACCCATCTGCCAGGAGGTGAGAGATCCACCCCTCTTACTCAACTCCATATCAAAGCCCCATCCATCCCAATCTCGCTGGGCCTGCTCCTGCTTGGGGTAGACCTGCCAGGCAGTGAGGAACCCCCAGCCCCCAGCCTGGAAACACCAAACTCTTACTTCCTGTCCCGCCCCCACACACTCGATCCCTATGGAGGCCTAACTCCTTCAGAGTGAGGAGACTATGAGGAGAGGCAAGACGATCCAATGCTTCAGACATTGAATTCCTGGCCAACACACACTACAGCATAACAAGAGGAGATACAGAGATCCTACCTGCACTCACTGGAAAAAGATATGGGAAGAAGACATAATAAAAACTCGCTCAACAACAGAAAGACCAATGTGACACCACCAGAATCTAGGGACTCCACTCCAGCAAGACCTGAAAAGCCCAACATAGTGCATGAAGAAGAGATGGACCTTAAAAATTATCTCAGCAAGATGATAGAGTCCTTCAAAGAGGAAACAAGAAAATCCCTTAAAGAAATAGAAGAAAAAGCAAGCAAAAAATTACACGAATGGAGGAAAAGACAAACCAAAAAATTCAAGAAATAAGCAAATCTCTTAAAGAAGCTAAAGAAACCCAAGACAAAACAACCAAACAAGTGAAGGAAGCTCTTGAAACAGTTCAAAGCATGAAAGCTGAATTAGACACAATAAAGAAAACACAGAATGAGGCGATGCTGGAAATGGAAAGACTGGATAAATGATCAGGATCTAAAGAAGTGAGTATAACTAATAGAATTCAAGAGACAGAAGAGAGAATCTCAGCTATTGAAGACTCGCTAGAAGATACACATTCATAAACCAAAGAAAACCTCAAGTCCAACAAATCCCTAACACAAAATATCCAGGAAATATGGGACACCGTGAAAAGACCAAACCTAAGAATAATAGGTGTAGAAGAAGGTGAAGAAACACTGCTCAAAAGTACAGAAAACATATTTAACAAAATCACAGAAGAAAACTTCCCCAACCTACAGAAAGATATGCCTATGAAAGTGCAAGAAGCTTATAGGACACCAAACAGACTGGACCACAAAAAGAAGTCCCCCCGACACATAATAATCAAAACTCCAAATCCACAGAATAAAGAGAAAATACTAAGAGCAGCAAAGGAAAAAGGCCAAGTAACATATAAAGGCAAACCAATTAGAATCACACCCGACTTCTCAATGGAAACTCTGAAAGCCAGAAGGTCTTGGATAGATACCCTACAAGCACTAAGGGAGCATGGATGAAAACCCAGACTACTGTACCCAGCAAAACTTTCAATCATTATGGATGGAGAAAACAAGATATTCCATGACAAAAACAGATTTAAACAATACATTTCCCCAAATCCAGCACTACAGAAGGTTCTGGAAGGAAAACTCCAACCCAAGGAACATAACTACATGCAAAAAAACACAGGCAATTGATAACTAATTTTGCCAAACACAAAAAGAAGCAGGAGGGCAAAATCCACACACAATGACACCAGCAACAATAAATCCAAACCAAACAAGAACCAAAGAACAATGGACATTAATATCCCTAAATGTCAATGGTCTTAACTTACCCATAAAAAGATATAGGGTAACAGAATGGATACAGAGACAGAATCCATCCTTCTGCTGTTTACAAGAAACACACCTCAACTTCAAAGACAGGCGATACCTCAGAGTAAAAGGATGGGAAAAGATTTTCCAATCAAATGGCCTCTAGAAACAAGCCGGTGTGGCAATCCTAATATCTAACAAATTGGACTTTAAACTAAAATCAATCAAAAGAGATGAAGAAGGGCATTTCATACTCATCACAGGAAAAGTCCATCAAGATGAAATCTCAATCCTGAACATCTATGCTATGAATATGAAGGCACCCACATTTGTGAAAGAAATATTACTAAAGCTCAAACCACACATAAAACCACACACACTTATAGTAGGAGAATTCAACACCCCCCTTATGCCACTAGACAGGACCACCAGACAGAAACTTAACAAAGAAACAAAGGACCTGAAAGAAGTTATGACCCAACTGGGGTTAACGGATATCTATAGAGCATTCCATCCAAACTCAAAAGAATATACCTTCTTCTCAGCACCACATGGCACCTTCTCTAAAATTGACCACATAGTAGGCAACAAAGCAAACCTCCACAGTTACAAAAGAATTGAAATAACCCCCTGTATCTTATCAGACCACCATGCATTAAAGCTAGATTTCAGCAACAATACAAATGGCAGAAAACCTGCAAACTTTTGGAAAATAAATAACACCCAATTGCACCATTCCTGGGTTGAGGAAGAAATAAAAATCAAATTAAAGACTTCCTAGAATCTAATGAGAATGCAGACACAACATACCCAAACTTATGGGACACTCTGGAAGCAATCCTAAGAGGGAAGTTTATATCACTAAGTGCCCACATGAAGAAACTAGAGAAAAGTCACATTAGAGAACTGACAGAACAACTGAAAGCACTAGTGCAAAAAGAAGCAAACTCACCAAGGAGGAGTAGATGCCAGAAAATAATCAACCTGAGAGCTGAAATCAATAAAGTAGAAACTAGGAAAACATTACAAAGAATCAATGAAACAAAGAGTTGGTTCTTTGAGAAGATCAACAAGATAGACAAACCTCTAGCCAAACTAACCAAAAGGCAGAGAGAGAGCACGCTAATTAACAAAATCAGAAATGAACAGGGAGATATAACAACGGACACTGTGGAAATCCAGAGAATCTTTAGGTCATACTTTGAAAACCTGTACTCCACAAAATTTGAAAATCTAATGGAAATGGACAGTTTCCTGGATAAATATTACTTACCAAAATTAAATCAGGAACAAGACAAGGATGTCCACTCTCTCCATACCTCTTCAATATTGTACTTGAAGTTCTAGCTAGAGCAATAAGACAAGAACAGAGGATCAAAGGGATACAAATTGGAAAGGACGAAGTCAAACTTTCACTATTTGCAGATGACATGATAGTCTACATAAGTGACCTGAAAAACTCTACCAGGAAACTCCTACAGCTGATAAACACCTTCAGCAAGGTAGCAGGATACAAAATTAATTCAAAACAATCAGTAGCCCTACTGTATACAGATGATAAACTCAATGAGAAAGAAATCATGGAAACATCACCTTTCACAATATCCACAAGCAACATAAAATATCTGGTTGTAACACTAACCAAAAAAGTGAAAGACCTGTACAATAAGAACTTTGAGACTTTAAAGAAAGAAATTAAAGAAGATACCAGAAAGTGGAAAGATCTCCAATGCTCTTGGATAGGCAGAATTAACATAGTAAAAATGGCAATCCTACCAAAAGCAATCTACAGATTCAATGCAATCCCCATCAAAATCCCAACACCGTTTTTCATAGACATTGAAAGAACAATACTCAACTTTATATGGAAAAATAAAAAACCCAGGATAGCCAAAACAACTCTTTCCAATAAAAGATCTTCTGGAGGCATCACCATCCCTGACTTCAAGCTCTACTATAGAGCCATAGTTCTGAAAACAGCTTGGTATTGGCACAAGAATAGACAGTTAGACCAATGGAATTGAATTGAAGACCCAGATATTAACCCACGCACCTATGAACACCTTGTTTTTGACAAAGTTGCTAAATCCATACAATGGAAAAAAGATAGCATCTTCAACAAATGGTGCTGGCACAATTGGATTCGGACATGCAGAAAATTGCAGATTGATCCATACCTGTCACCATGCACAAAACTTAAGTGCAAATGGATCAAAGATCTCAGCATAAATCCAGCCACACTGAATCTTCTAGAAGAGAACATGGGAATAACCCTTGAACAAATTGGCACAGGAGAAGGATTCCTGAACATCACGCCAGAAACACTGTCACCGAGGTCTGCAATCAATAAATGGGACCTCCTGAAACTGAGAAGCTTCTGTAAGGCAAAGGACACAATCAGTAAGACAAAACGACCACCCACAGAATGGGAAAAGATCTTCACCAGCCCCACATCTGACAGAGGACTGATTTCCAAAATATACAAGGAGCTCAAGAAGCTAGCCACCAAAACACCATACAATGAAATTAAAAAGTGGGGTGCAGAACTAAACAGAGATTTTTCAACAGAGGAATCTGAAATGGCTGAAAGACACTTAAGAAAGTGCTCAAAATCCTTGGCCATCAGAGAAATGCAACTCAAAACAACTCTGAGATACCACCTCACACCTGTCAGAATGGCTAAAATCAAAAATACCAATGACAACCTATGCTGAAGAGGATGCGGAGAAGAAGGAACACTCCTCCATTGCTGGTGGGAGTGTGAACTTGTAAGACCACTTTGGAAATCAGTATGACGGTTGCTCAGAAAAATGGGGATCAATCTACCTCAAGATCCAGCCATTCCTCTCTTGGGTATATACCCAAATACTGCATATCCATATCACAAGGACAGATGTTCAACCATGTTCATAGCAGCATTGTTTGTAATAGCCAGAACCTGGAAGCAACCTAGATGCCCCTCAACTGAAGAATGGAAAGAGAAAATGTGATACATTTATACAATGGAGTACTACTCAGCAGAAAAATGCAATGGAATCTTGAAATTCGCAGGCAAATGGATGGAACTAGAAGAAACCATCCTGAGTGAGGTAACCCAATCACAAAAAGACAAACATGGTATGTACTCACTCATATATGATTTTTAGACATAGAGCCTGACTAGTTTAAATTGTTTTAACCTTATTATTGGGAGATGTGTTCACAGGTTTTGGGGTGTATCACATCTGAAGCAAAACTTTAAAAAAAGTTAGCTATTTTTGATAAATAATTTTGAGGTACAAAAAAACTGAAGAAGAAAATTTAAAGTTTTGGGAAGGCACAGAGTTGAATTCGGAACTTGGTAAGGTCAGGGAATAAGAACAAAGCAGCCCAATTATCATTGGGTGACATACCTTTCTTGCTAGGATTGGTTGATAACCAAAGGCAATGACTAATTCCTTTTTACCCATTTCTGCTCCCAATTTCCTGATATATTAAAAAAAAACCAAACTATTAATGAGTATGTATGTACCCTAAATATTTGAAGTATAGGGACTGGTTCCTTTTCATATATAAAAGCTTAGGTTTGTGATTCATTTATGAATCTTTATAAGGTTACTACATTGTAAATCCTATATTGCCTGAAAAATTTTGTTGGGGCATATAAGCTGTAGAAGAAAAAATATACAGCAGAGACAGAACATAGAAAGAACATGAGCAGATCAGAGAACAAATAAAGAAGCCATCAAGAGAGCCTGTGAGTGTCTTTTTCCCTAAACTGCCTCAGGTAGAAAAGACTTAGCTTACACTAATTCTGTGGGTTCCTTTCAAGGCCCTTAGCTGTGGGAGACTGGCTCCCCGGTCAGCAGTAGTAACAAGTCTTGGCCACTTGCACGAAGTGGTACTTTTCTCATTTGTTCTAAAGTAAAATTACTGTCTTTTTCCTTTCTTTTCTCCTTGAGTCTGCACCCAGATCCCATTTGCATATTATCTTCTAAGAATTCAGTTCACAGAAACTTTGCATCAGTTTACAATCTTTAAATAGTTGCTGAATATTTTTGTTCTTAAATCCTAGCTTTCTTAATAATTGTACATTAAGAAAAATATAATTATATACAGTTAATATAATTGGTCAGTTATCAAAAAACTTCCCTAAGAATTCCGTAGTCTTGCTGACTTTACATGGTAAACCCTTTTTTGAGTAAAAATTTAAATTCAAGGTGCGTGTAGAAATAGCAATACAAATTCAATAGCCACATCCACATTGTTTATGTGTCTTTTGATTTATGTCATGGCTTTATAGACAGAGTACATATGCCTCCTGTCACATAATACTACAGGACACAGATTTATTTTTTGTGTTTACCAATTGTCTAAACTACAGATTTTCAACCACAACAGAAATTCAACCATTTTACTTTGTGTCCTCTCGAACCTACCCAAGAATATGGCAGCTATGGAAATTACTATAATGAGTATAATTCACACTGAAAACATCTCTAACGTCTACATGTATTCTATCAAATCGCCAATGTAAATTCTTGAAAATAAGTCTCATTCAACTGCAGAAAATTGCTAGTACATCAGCTTTAGTGAATATTCACTCATTTTAAGAGAAGATATATTTACTCAAGAATGAAAGAATTGTTATTTTTCTCTCAGTTTACTTTACTCAAACTAGAGAATTCAAAAAAAAAAAAAAACAAAAACAAAAAAAAAAACCCTCACATTCTCTGTGTTTCATTGCAAACTCACAGTGTGGAATGTGAAAATATCTTTGCAAATTTGAATTGTAGGGTAACTCAATTTTACTTTTATTAAGTAAATTGCTAAGTTGTCTGGTCTGATGGTGGAGTGATTATGCTCTACATGTAATTTGGAAATGCATCATTATCTAATCCTCCAAGGGGAATTTAATCCACCAAAAAAGATATCTTCTAAGGTAGACAAGACTGTGCTCTGCTCTTTTGAAGGAGCAGTGGTGATTTAAGCCAGGGCCTTTGGTGACAGGTGCTACAATCACCTTAGAAGATGAAACATCCTTCACATTTGCAGACAGACTTTTTGTGAAAAGTCGTGGTGGTGCCACATATCATGTGTGATACTGCAATGGGGTTATTCTTCCCTGGCAGAGGACACAAATCCTGAACAACCTCCCTCTGACACAGCAGGGTCATCCCTAATATAAATGGAGTCATATAGATCAAGTTAAAACAAAATGCTCTGGGGATTGAAAGGACTGATTTTCCTAACCTTTCAATGGACTGCCTCAGAGAACCGTGCATCTCAAAATACATCACTCTTCTGTTCACTGACAAAGCCTATCCAAATCCTAGCCTCTAGCTCCACCAAATATTTCTCATCTCTGCTTGATACTTCCTCTTATTGCTTGTTTTGTTTATTTTGCTGTTTGTAAATTTCTGTTTCCACATTCTATGTCACCTAAAGAGGATAGGTGAAGGAAGACAATGATTGCTTATATTTTTTACCTTATATTTTCATCATAGATTAATAATTATACATAGTAGATATTTAATATGATACTTTAAATTCATCTTATTTGTTAGTTAATAATGGAAAACTGGACCCCTTGAATACCAGCAACTCTGTTACCACTGAGCCTCATCCCTAGCTATGTGTTAATGGGCTATAAATGGTTTGCACCCATCAACTGGTATCTTTGACCTGTACAGGAAAAGGAAATATGCCTTCCTCATAATTTTAAGCCCATTAAGTTAAATACCAAAAGTGAATAATTTTACTTCTTCCAAATAATGTACTAAATTTTCTAATATAAAAAGCTTCTTTCAGTATTCAATGTATAGTTTATCGTATTTTCAGCTTTATTTCATATATTATCTAAGAATTAAAGGGACAGTATGATATCACATCTCTGTCAGATTCTTATGGCCTTAGAATGTCAATTCAAATAGGATACTATGTGAAAGGCTCGTACCTTGAACAACATATTTATCCATAACAAATACTCTGTTGGAATATGCTTGTCAGGACCACGATTTGATTACCTAAGTTTTGTAAATTATATACATTTCTCTCAATACAGTGTATTAACTATTACAGTGGGCCTAATTTCATTGCCTGGGATTATATTTAAATAACTTGCCTGTTTCCATCATGTTACCTCAGATATGTTAAAGTTGTTTCTATTGCTATCAAATTATTACAATCTTGCAATAAAGACAGCAAGTTATTGAAACTCACAGCTAATTTGCAAATTGATGAATGTGTTGAATACATTCCTTTAAAAATTCACATTGTATGACTTTAAAAGTTTAACTTGTGCAGAAGCCAAACCTTTGAGATTGTATCTAGTTTTTCTATATTGATAATTGAAGCTGAGGGAGGAAGGTATCAGAACAGCTTAGATCATTATCCTTAATATGCAGGGCCTTCTAGATGGTGGCTTTCCTATCTGAAAGGTCACTTTCTGGTTAAACCCTCACTGAAGCCCTGCATCAATTTCTGAATCTCCTGATTGCTGGTGTTATGTTTGAAAGACACTTGCCAAAACGACCAGCTTTTAAAATTTAACCAAAGCTGTGACTTAAGCTCCTTCGGGGTAGATAAACCTAGTTGCATTTGTCCATGTTCTTGCAAGTGCTCCACAAAAGGATATGCCACAAGTAATAAAATAGTTCAAATGGTTAAAGGAGGTGGAAGTGACATTAATTCGTCTTGTGTCATTTTGATGGTTACTAGCCATGGCAATCATTCTATATACACATTCCCAGACTTTCCTACTCAGTGATGCTATGAAAATAGCCTCCAGGCTTAGATGACATACATGTCATCACCGTGGCGTTGATGGTTTCATCACTCAAAGAGACAGACAGCAGCTCTGGATAAGCTGGAGAAGGCTTCCCTTGGGTCCATGGGATTGCTATGGTTTATCATGTTTCTCAGAGTACCACATTCTCTTCCATTTCCAAGGCCAAGAGATTATTATTTCAATCAGACTTTCTTATTATAGGAAACTTTCCATCAAAAAGAGAGTCCAATTTATTACCATTTACTTTTAATGTGTTTTCATGATTTTTCTTGTCACTTTTCTTCCTTGTCAAAATGAAATGAAGACAAAACCTTCCGTTTTAGACAAGGATGGTCTTAATGGCTCATTCAAAGGCAGGGACTCTGAAGATCAGGAGGAGGGAATCCATTTGTTGCAACTCTAATGGTCGCTTTTCTTTTACAATCCCGTATTTTAAATTTTTTCTTCATGCATTAGTGCTACATATTAAATAGTAGATATTTCAGAAGACCGAAGTATCTTAAACATAAACATAACATTTTTCACTGTAGCATCAGTGGGCACTAAAGAAAAGCATATTATTCCATCTGGAGGAACAAGAAACAAGTCATTTTTAACACCTAAAGCTTTTCTTTTGATAATGGGCAATAATCACCCTGTTCCTGCCACCTCCTCTACCTCCACTAGTGATTTCTCTCTAATAGTTTGGGAAAAGGAGTAAAAACTGAAGAGGTGGAATTGATTCTCTGTTACAAATATTCATTCTCCAAATTGGTATAAGACTAGTTGGAAACTACACATTTGGATGCAAAGCAAGGTTCAGAGATTTGAATATTTTGACCTATATTTTGCTTTTTATAATGAGAATATTAATGTCATCTCATGTTTCTATGATGATTGATTCCAATACCATGAATTATGTTAATGCCATTTTACCATATCAATTTTGAGAAGAAGGCTAAGGAGGACCATAATTATTTTCCTCTGTTTTAAATAATAATGACACGTTAGAGAAAAGTTTAACACATAAAAGTGTAAAGATAAGAACTAAACTAGTATAAATGATTAAGCTTTCCTATGTGATTCTGGAAATATTGAATTTTCAAACAGTTTGCAATTAAAACAAAAGTATGGTTATGAGTTTCTGAGTAATTAAATATACAGTTGCTTTCAATTACATCCATATGACAAATCCTTATATCTGCAAATTAGTATTTTAAACTGAGTATTTTAAAATATTTTCTACACAATATCATACTGCTATACAGACATGTTTATTCATTATATATTATAACAATATTAAAGTATATAGATGATTTTATTCATTATTTATCTTAGAATTCCCTCAATTGCCAATAAGAAACTATATGTTTGTACTTCTAAAATGTTTTTTTCCAGGAAAATTATGAAATTTACAGCCCACCTTTTCTCTTTCCAATTTTGGATCAGTGTTCTAATTCTTTACTGTCTAAGTTCCTATCAGTCACTTGCCTTTTGATACCCATGGGTAACTTTCTGTTTGGTTAATTCTATATATTGCAAGTTGTAATTTTTCTGAATATTTATCATTGCCTTCTAAACATTTTAAAGTAAGCTTCTTCAGTTCACATGGTTCTGTGAACACTAGAAAGGAGATGAGTGATTAATCCTTTAATTCATTTTCTACTTAGTATGAAAAGAAGTTTTAGGTTGCTTCCAGGTTCTTTCTATTACAAATAATGCTGCTATGAACATGGTTGAAAAGATGACCTTATTTTATGAATGGGCATCTTTTGGGTATATCCCCTAAGAGTGGGATTGCTGGATCTTGTTGTAGGTAGACTGATTGCCATTTTCCTGAGAAAATGTCATACTGATTTCCAAAGTGGCTGTACGAGTTGGCACTCCCACCAGCAATGGAGGAGTGTTCCCCTTCCTCCACATCCTATCCAGCATAAACTGTCATTCGTGTTTTTTTTTTTTTTAATTTTAGCCTTTCTGACAGGAGTAAGATGGTATCTCAAAGTTGTTTTCATTTGCATTTCCCTAATGGCTAAATATGTTGAACACTTTCTTATGAACACTTTCAGCCATTTTAGATTCCTCTATTGAGAATTCTGTATTTAGTTCTGTCTCCCACTGTTTTATTGGATTGTTTGGTGTTTTGGTGACTAGCTTCTGGATGCCCCTCAACTGAAGAATGGATGGAGAAAATGTGGTACATTTACACAATGGAGTACTACTCAGTGGAAAAAAAAAAAAAACAATGGAATCTTGAAATTTGCAGGTAAATTGATGGAACTAGAAGAAACCATCCTGAGTAAGGTAACCCAGTCACAACAAGACAAAACTGGTATGTACTCCCTCATATGTAGATTTTAGACATAGAGAAAAGGATTACCAGCCTACAATCCACACTTCCAGAGAAGCTATAAAACAAGGAGGGCCCCAAGAAAGACATACATGGTCCCCTGGAAAAGGGGAAAGTGACATGATCTCCTGAACTAATTGGGAACATGGGGGGAGAGAACAGGAAGTTAGGAGAAAGAGAAGGGGAGAATAGGAGGGGAGAGGAGGACATGAGAAAGCAGGAAATTTGGGTCAGGGGAAGAATAGAGCAGAGCAAGAAAAGAGATACATGATACAGGGAGCCATTATAAGTTTAAGGAGAAATCTGGCACTAGGTAAATGTCCAGAGATCTACAACTTTGACCCCAACTAACAATCAATTCAATAGTCAAGAAGCTATATTAAATGGCCTTCTCCGATAATGAAATTGATGACTAACTTATAAGCCATCCTATAGCCTTCATCCACTAGCTGATGGAAGCAGAAGCAGACATCCACAGCTAAACACTGAGGTGAACTTCTGGAAACCATTTGCAGAGAGGGAAGGGTGATGAGCAAAGGGGTAAAGACCAGGCTGGAGAAACCCACAGAAAGAGCTGACCTCAAAAAGGGGTTGTTCAGACTGATAGCTGGGAAACTAATATGAAGAACATCCTTGTATATTTTCTATGTATCAAAACTACAGATTTTAAATGAGAAATCATCTTCCTCACCATACATGGATATATGTGCCCACAAGTCTGAGATGCAACCATGAGATTACACATACATATCATATGAAATTACACACTACAGTGTTGTGGTTTACCCTGCTCAGACATCCCCTGGGGGATGAGAAAACACAGCACCAACAATTCAGGTCATGAGAGTCAATGAGTAGCAGAGTGTGCTTCAGACTAATTTATCAAGGAAGTTAGACCTGCCTTTATATCCCCTCTCAAGGACCTATTGTTTCAGGTGGCTGACTCTAATGCATTGTCTTTTCTCCTTGGTGTCTCTGGGTCAGGTGGCTCTCTGTCAGCAGTCTATGGGTGTTGAGGAAGGCTTGGGGGCTTGGTTCAGGGAGGAAGTGCCTGCTGTGCATATGCATGCGAATGTGGCTGGCCTAGGCACCAGGGACATAACTGCTATTGTGTAAACTGGCTACAGTTTATCTTACACTACAGTGCAGACCCTGGAAGATACCATAGCTACTTTCCCATGTGTGGAACTACAGGAAGGAGCAACTGTTTCCAAAGTCAGTTGTCCCACAGGCCTCGCCCAGACAGGATTCTCCTCCATCAGAGAATTATTCCTCTGGTGGGTTGACATCTGAACACAAGTCATCACCTGCTGTATATTTCCACAGCCCTTGGCAAGAATTCAAACAAAGTTATAAAAAAATCATGAAGCAAGCTTTAGCTGCCTGCACCTGAGTAGCACAGGGGAACCCTGCCCACCAGTGTAAGTTCAAGAAGAGACAGAGCAGGGGAGTAGGCAATTATTATGTTTTGTCATTGGGTGGAGTCTCCTCTCATCTTCAGGATTCAATGTCTCCTAGGCACTTTTATTAGAGTAGCAAATTACCTCGGTAAAGCACTAGAGATATTGTCAATGGAATTCAGACAGATTGCTCTAGATGACAGGAAAGTATCAGGAGGCCACAAGAGGGATCTCCTGCAGTGACACCAGACTCTAGTCTTTCAAAGTATTGCAAATCAATATTTAATATCACTATCATCATTTACAAATGGATGCAGAATTTGTAAAATAGAAGCTATAGGTGGCAATTCTGTTGCCATGGTGATCTTTCTATAGTGAGCTTCTTGTCGATAGTAACTCAGCCTTGGGTACTTGTTACTTCAGTAAAAGAAGGAAAAGCAGTGTAGAGGCATGGACATTTTCCATGATTTCCCAGTTATTGGGAGACCAAATATGTATGGGGCTCTCCCAGCTCACTCTTTATTTTTTTATTTCTTCATAGAAAAGGGATCAGACTATCAGGAATTTGTTATACTGGTATCAGAACACAGCTGAAGTATATTATTTAATTTTCTTGATTTTGTGAACAATTGGGAAAGATAATTAAGGAAGGGAGGGAGGCATTATTTGGAGTCCATCTTCATGGTTTAAGATGACATCAGCAATTGCAAGGGGGAATGTAGAGTGGGTATGAGGTAGGCAGTCATGTCACAGTCTGGAAAGCTGGGATGGCAAATACTACTGCTCAGCTCGCCTTTTGTCCCTTTCTATGTGGTGAATGATCCCTGTTTCTGAGATGGCACCTTCCTCATATTCAGGCACTTAAAGAGCTCTGTCCATCTATATTTACAATGAAAATTAATCATCCAATGAAGTTTGATGACAGGGAAGATACAGGAGTTTGTGAAAAACAGATAAATCAGTAAAATGCTCACTTGAGCTGATGAACACATGAGGTGAGATCTCAAGCATCCATGCAAGAGCCAGAAGAAGTGGTTTTCAGCTGTAATTCTAGCACTGTGGCATGGATTTGAGGATCCCATGAACTTAATGGCCAGGCAGTCTAGCTGAATATCGAAAAGGTGGAGATGGGGAAAATATAGGGTACAGAAAAGACTTGAAAATATATATACTTGACTGTAAAAAGAAAAAAAAGTTTGTAGGTGTTCTAGGTACAAAAAATATAAATCCTTACTTAATTCTTATTTAATTCTTACAGCTTTAACTCTGATTTTTATATGCACATATGCATCTATTAACTATCTATCTATATGTATATACATGCATGCATATTTAAGTATGTATATATACCATATATTTACATAGATGAGGAAGCTTAATCATCTCTTAAGTTGCTACAGTATTGAATACTGTAATTCTTCAAATGACCTAAAAATTAAACTGTATATTGTCTTGTATTTGTGAGGTCTTAGCATATTTCCTGTACTGGCATCTCATTTTTTAACATTGTTTACTCAAAATGTTTCTGTATTAATTATTAATTCTATTAAATGCTTAATTCTTTCCACATATATGGCAGAGTTATACATTAAATGATGCATGTTATTTTGAGGACTCTATAGCAAGTACCCCAGTTCAAAATTACTGTTTATTTATTTTTTTTTTTTGAGACAGGGTTTTTCTGTGTAGCTTTGGAGCCTATCATGACCCTCGCTCTGGAGACCAGGCTGGCCTCGAACTCACAGAGATCCACCTGCCTCTGCCTCCCAAGTGCTAGCATTAAAGGTGTGAGCCACCAAACCCGGCTTCAAAATTACAATTTATTACAATTAAATAGAAGACGGTCACATACCTATGTGTGACTTCCATCATATTTTAGCTTATTCATATTAGCATATTTGCCAGGGTACAAAATAAAATAAAGTAAAGGTTGTATTTTCCCATTCTGTATTATTCCAACAAATACCTTCACAAAACTTCACATGGATTTATAAGCTTAAGTTAAACTTAATTTGAATTATTCAAAGAAAAAAAAACTGTTCATAAAATCCTAAAGCATTATCCTGGATTTCCATTAACTTATTTTCACATCTAAAAAGTAAAAATAAATACCTCCCATCATCAGTTAGAGAACTGCTCATTGCTCCCAAAGATCAAATTCTAAATCTTACAGGCTTAACACAGTATGTTTTTCTCTCATCTCACCCTGATGAAATCCAAATGAGGGCTTCAGGTGGATGGAAGCAGTCCTTTCTTTTGGTTTCAAGGCAAGATCAGGCTTGGCTGTTGTTTCAGTGAACACTTTTAAGGATTAATAAGCTAGTGAAGACAAAAAAGGGCACACCTGAAAGATTATGGGAGCTTTTCATTTATAATTACCATAAATAACACTCAATGTGTGAGCTAACTGTTCATTGACTAGACTCAAATATATGGCCACACCTTACTGCAAAGAATTCTGGGAATGATAGTATAGCCTCCAGGCCAGTTTGAAAAGAATGGTTTGAGGTCATCTAGAACTTTTCTCCACAATTTTCTAAACTAGCCAGGGTTCTCTGCTCATAGTTGTAAAGTAGAAGAAAACAAATATATCATTTATCAACAATATATAATTTAAGTATTTACTTTATTTGATATTTTAATTTTCTTTGTTTGAACTAAGCTACAAAGTAGCACATTTCTATATAGCATTTTCATACCAAATTCATTCTAACACTTTTGGTTTTCAGTCATCCTCTGCCTTCATTTCTCTACTCTCACTTTCCCTGATATATCTCTTTAGCCTCAGTATTCCTATTTTTACTTTGTTCTACTTCTTTCCCATACCCATTCTTCAAAGCCATTTTCTCCAGTATCTTGGTCCCTGATCTAGTTTCTAGTTTCCTCAGTTGACCCATATTAAATCTTATCTGGATATACATATCCCATGGGCATGAACAAAGCATGGCATATCAAGTAGAGGCAGGTCCAAGCTCCTCCCATATTCAACAAAGCTGAATAAGACATCAAACCATAGGAAGTATGTTCCAATGAGCTAGATGATTGTTGGGAGCCAAATCTCAGGGCTTGGCATGAGATATTAGGCCATGCTTGGCAGGCCACATAGTTAATCTTTACATAGAAGCTCCTTAGAACCTCAACTCAAGAAAAGAAACAACTTGACCCAGTCCTCCACCCACAGGCTCAGTCACCTAGGCAACCCCTTTCTGGACCTCTTACTCATGAACTCTTTACCCTGCCAAACATCTTCTTTGTGGCTTCCTAATATCCTGCCTATACTAACAACTGGTGCACAAACAACCCATTCTGCCCCTCCCCATATCCTGGCTATATAAGCTAGCCTGAGAAAAGTAAAGTTTGCCACTTGATCAGAATCCTGTCTTGTGGTTGTTCTTTCTGTGTCTCTTGTCCCCATTCCCTATCCCTGACTCTCTTGTCACAGGTTGATGTCCTGCAGGATGATACAGATAATGAATCAGGGACAAGTCCAGGCACCACTTCTAGGGCCCCCCCAACTGTCACCCAGATGTAGAGGAACTAGGTGGGTCTTATTCTAGCTCCCTAGCTGTCCATCCAGAGTCTGTGATCTCCAAAAATCTCAGATCTGCTGTCTCTGTGTGTTTCTCCATATGATATTGACACTCCCCTTGCTCATATAATCCCACCAGCCTTGCTTCAACTAGTCTCCATGGAACTCTGTCCAGTTCTTGGCTATGGTTCTCTGCATAGGCTTGCATCAGATACTAGATGAAGGTCCTATGATGACAATTATGGTAGTCACCAATCTGATTACATGGGAAGTCTGGTTCAGGAACCCTCTGTAATATTTCTCAGAGTCTTAGTTGGGCTAGCCCTTGTTGTTCCTGGGGGTTTCCCTGGCACCAGGTTTCTCCATAACCCCATATTACCTCCTATATCAAGATATCTCTTTCATTACTCTCTCAACATGCCCTGAACTCAACCATCCTGATCGCTCATATTCCCATTTCCCCATCCTATCCCTGATGGGAAAAGTGCTTCTATGTATGTGTTTGTCTTACTGGATGATAAATAAAGTACTGTTTGGCCAATGAAGCAGCAAGTTAGGCAGGACTAAGAGTAGAGGAGGATTCTGGGAAATGTAGTAAGAAGTGGTGATCCAGGCAGGAAGTGACATAGCAGGGAGACTCATATTTAAGGAAGAACAAATGAGAAGTGTGCCTTTTACCCTCTGCTCTTCTCCAGCAATGGGATGTGATCCTCCAGTAAGGGGGCGGGGGCGCCAATGGAATGCGTCTGATAAGATATGTCTTATAAAATATATAGATTTATGATAATTAAGACTGATGAGAAATCCTAGTCATTGGCCAAGCAGCATTTGAACCTAATATAAGTCTCATGAAATTTACAGGGAAATGGATATAATTAGAAAAAAAGAATTCATCTTATGTGAGGTAACCCAGACTCAGGAACACAAACATGGCATGTACTCACTCATAAGTGGGTTTTTTTTTTTAAACTTTGAACTGTGTGTTTATCTGTGCTAGAGATTACAGGAACTCTACTAACAATTTCTCACCAAGATAAATGCATAAAACAACATATGGTTAACAAGGACAACAACTATAAACATTCCACAGTGAATGGGAGGAAGCCCAAGAGGCTTCAGTCTTAGACAAAGAATTCTAGGCAACTAAGGTAGGCTGAGAAAGTATGGGAAGATTTCAGTTCTTCCCAAAATAGAACATACTAGCATTTCTAAAATTGTTTCATTTTAAGCAAATTATGATAGAACTCTAGGAGGTGAAATTGAGGTTTTATATGTTAGAAAAGAAAGACAGCTACCTATTTCATCAAAACCCATACATATTTTTTGGTGTTAAGACTGTTTCCCATCACTAAGATGATTGGGAAGTTGGTAGTAGTGGCATTTGGTCTCATGTACATAGATGTCTGAAAGGTGTAAATAAATTTAAAGACAAAAAATCATCCAATTATTCTAAGCTGTGCTTTACAAAGCACAGCACTCATTGCAATTCACTGGGCTCTCACTTCGAGTGTAAGAAAGCCATTAAATGCAACTAATTCCTCACTCCAGAGATATTTTAACATCCCTATGCAAGTCAGAAATGCAGACTGTAAAGCAGGGCAATTTGTACAAGCTGCAGCTCTTTTAAATTGTGTGTGGGGGGAATGTGTACATGCTACATTCTTTTGAAACTGGAGTTTTCTTTATTAGTTTGTTCATATGGAAATGTTATGTTTGAATGGTAAATATGAAGCAGTAGAACTAAACATTTTTTACAAAAATGCTGTGTTTTTAAAAGTTATACTGCTACTAGTTTTAGTTATCAAAAAGTTGTGGTGCTAGTGTCTGATATTATGCTCAATTTATCATTTTATTATGAAAACATAAATTAGATAATTTATCCTGTAGTTTACTGCAGAGCACTTCACTCAGGCCATGGAATAACCATCCTTTTAGATTTAGAGGGAAGTTAAGTCCATAGTACTACAAAAAAAAAAAAAAGCCTTTCATGACTACACACGAAGTAATGTCTAAATGTGTCTATAGAATGGAGCAAGTGCCATAAGCTTTTTTTATATAAAATCAAGAGTATATTTTTTTCACTCAATTGTTTTTTAAAAAAACTGCTTTTTGGCTATGGATATGGGGGTGAGGGGAGGTGGGGAAAAGCTGAAAGGAGTGGAGCAAGAGGAAATTATGGTCAGATTGTATTTATATGAGAGAATAAATTTTAAAACATAGTAAGAATATTGTTTTATGTGTATGAGTTATTTGTCTGCAGGTCTGAATCATATTCATGCAGCGCCCAAGAAAACCAGGGAGGTCACAGGATCCCCTGAGGCTGGAATTTCAGAAGCCATCTCTCCAGACCCATTTTTCAACAACACATTTTTTTTGTTAGGGTTAAAAGCAGAGGGACAGTTATTGTTTTCATACTAAATCTTCTCTGATTTTTCCTGAGGAAAGCAAGGATCAATGAGTAAAGCACTGTGTTTTTAGGAGTCATTTTATTGCTACATTTCTTTAACATAATAGTCGTATTTATTCTTCCCCTAGGATATGACTTTTCTAGTCTCAGGTTCTTGGCCAACTAAGAAGTGCAAGATAGGAGTTTTATCTCATGGAGTGGGCCTTAATTCAAATCAGGTGTTGATTAGTGATTTCCACAAATTTTGTGCAACTCTTGCACCCTAATATCTTGAAGGCAGGTCACTATTATAGAGCAAGGATTTATAGCTGGGCTGATGTCACCGTTTTCCTTTGTGCCATGCAGTGTACCTTCCAGTACCATGAACAGTAGTCGACAGGGTAGAGGCTCTGGGTAGGCACCAGCTCAAATTTTCTAGGTTTAATGAATTCTTTAAGTGCTGTCTTCGGGAATAGGAGCTTTCCATCAGTTTTTTGAGAACCTTGAGAGATACGTGCCATGAGTTTTTCAGGTTATAGAGTCCGTGGCTCTTGGAGCACAATGTGCTTTCCCGTTCGTGAGAGACTGATGTAATCACTCAAGCAGACCAAGGGTTCAAGCCACTTTGTGTTTCCCTATATGTTCCATTAGTAGTCAAGGAAGCATTAAGGCTTGTTGAGACAATTGGTGTTAGACATTAACCTTGTGTACCCTGTATGGCTTATAAATGTGACTTCATTCTGGGGACTACAAATGTACTAATCCTGGAAATTAACATTTTATTCTGTCTCCGATAAAGATAGAAAAAGCCTAATTGCTCTCAATGAAATTGTCACAGCCTCAGTCTTGCTATGGCCCCTCCATTCTGAGCCTGGTTTCATTCCTCATGGCTATATAAGGCTATCTTGGCCCAGTAACTAAGCATATGTGTTTACAGTACTGAAAGCTTCATTTGGTGATGAGATATGTACAGTTGGGGCTCTCTCTTCCCTATTATTTGACTATTTTATTAGATTACCTTCATATTTGTATGTATTTTAGGAAGTTTCTTCTGTATTAGGTTTCTATAAGATTCCTCAAACAGCCCTTGGTTTTAGGTTTCTACCCTATATTCCCTCCCTTGTCCCTCTTCCAACTCCCTTTCCTATTTCAATCCCTATTCTAATATATATATATATATATATATATATATATATATATATATATATTATTCTCCATAGGGAAATCAATCCATGCCTGCAGTCCGTTATTCTACCTAACACCTATGTTTATGTAGATTATAGCTTACTTCTAGTAGCTTTCTTGACTTCCTTGAATGACATAGATTAGAAGAAAATGGGAAATAACTCTTCCTTTTTGAATGACACTGACTATATATAAGTGTGTATATGTGTGTGTGATGTTGTCTGCAAGCATATAATGGATAGAGAAATTTCATGATTATATCTTGGTATTAGTAATAATCTATTGGAAAACAGAATTCACATTTATATTTTTAAAGAAATTCGACAAAGTAGTATGATTTTTAAATTACAGAGTGGGTAAGTTATAATTTTTAGCAAAAGTGTCTGAGTATTAAGACATAAAAATGTAAACATACATTACATAAAAATTGTAAAATGTAACTACCACCTGAATACACAATTAGCCAAAAATAGCTTTGTATGATATATTTTGTCTTGAAGCAAGATTGCAGGCACCAAGTATGATATTGTCACAAACAAACCATTAGTGTACATTTCCCATAAAAATAATGAGTATTAATGAAGCTCATTTGCTTTATGTTGAAACTTTTCCTTTGACATACACACTTGAAAGGCAAATTTTCAACACTAATACCCATTGTCAAAAGCTAGGATAAAAATAATTAGTTATTTAATGCTGTAAAGAAAAAAATCTCATTTAGTTGTTTGTGCCTTAGATTATGGTGGGACTCATGTATTAATCAATAAATGCAGATGTTGTAGTGTAAAGTTGAGGCAGTAAGGGAAAATCTGTTTCAGGAACCCTGAAAACTAGAGAGAACTTTCTAGTAGCAATGAATGTACATCTGCTGTTTGTTTATTTATTTGTTTTCAAGGTAAGATTTACTCTCTGTAGCCCTATCTGACCTGAAACTCATTTTGTAGATCAGGCTGATACTAAAGCTCAGAGCTCTACTTGCCTCTGCCTCCCAAATGTTAGGTAGGACCAAAGGCATATGTTACCATGTCTAGCTGTACATCTAACTTGAATAGATATTCTCCTACAAATCTCTTAACAGCTTCGTGTGAAGAACCATTGGTATTATCAGAAGACCTTACATATATTTGGATAAACAGTTAGACTTGCACACAGTTCTGGTTGTCTAGAACTCTGTAAGTTAGACAACACAGAATAGACTTGGTTCCTATTTACATATTCAGCACTGAATCTAGGCAAATTAAATATTTGGAGAGAAGATGAGATGTGTTATTTTAACATTCACTTTGGAACAGAAATGTCCTCATGTGAATTCCTATCAAATCTGTCTTCAACTTTTAGAGGAGGGTTTCTGTGTAAATGTGTATTTCTAGTTGAATGGCATTTTAAAAACCTAAATGTGTTATAAGCCTTAGAACTTGTATTGCTATAAGCAATTGTCCTCACATTGCCAAGTAAGAGCTTGAGAGAGTAAAAGCAAGAGTAGGAGCTTATTTTAACATGTCAGTTACTATTACTCTAAGACTGGAAATCATTTCATAAACAACACTTCCAGACACCACTGCCTTTGGGTAGTTTGCATAGTTAACACAGTTATTGAGATCTCAGGAATTACCAATTAGGTACAATTACAGGTCTGTGGAGATGGAGCTGTTGTGTAAGCTTTACAAGAATGAAAACCTGAATATGACACCTCAGAACTCACATAAAAGCTGGGTTCAGAAACACCCTTCTGTAATCTCAGTGCTCCCACAATGAAGCAGGAGGTGGAGATAGGAGAACCATCAGAAATTCAGAGGCCATCTATTCTAAAATAAGAATCAAGAAACAACAAATGTACCTCAAAGAAAACAACTACTGGATCTTGTTATCTGAGGTCTATGGCAGCTGTATTGAACCCTGCATACACACACTTGTGGGCAAATACATGCACATGCACATATCTAATTTTCAAACGGTATTACCAAGTTGGTCAACCATCATAAAAATATTACAAAAAAGAGTTTTGAGTATATACTTCCCTACAATGAAAATTATATTTGCAGCAAATGCTCTTGTGGTATTGAGTGGAGTGAGAGAATTAATTTAAATAATATGATCTAGCATTGATGGATGTTAAAATCACGATTTACATTTTTCTACTAATAAAATTCTAGTATTAGTGTATGAACTATAATTTGAAGTATCTCTTCCTGTTTCTCCTAGTCTTCTACCAAAATACTATGTTCTTTTTTAATTATTAAGTATGATCAAACTTAGGGCTAAAGTCAATTAAATATAAACAGAAATAATACAAATATTTAATGGAACAAAGAATTTTTTTCAAGAAAAATCAGTAAGATTAACAAATACTATTTAAATTTACTAAAAGTAAGAGAGAGAAGATCCAAATTTAAGAGAGAGAAATAAAAATGGAGATAAAAATCAGACACTGAGGAAATCTAGAGAATCATGATGACATACATTATAAACATATACTTTACCAAAATGGAAAATCAAAAAGAAATGCTTAATTTTCTCAACACATAATAGATATCAAAGATAAATGTGATGTAGGAAAAACTGTAGTCATTATATTTTATGGGAGAAAAAATAATCTATTTTCAATATTGGTTTATTTTCTTTCCTAAATATAAAGAAACACAGTTGTATGTGTTTTATTCTACTGAAAGTAAGTGATGTACGTTGATATGTAATTTTTAGATTTTTGTTTTTGTTTTCAGATTAGTTTGTTGCTGCAGAAATAACTTCTAAATTGCCTACTAGTGAAGGTTCTATACATCAGTAAATAGTACATTATTCTGCCTGTTCTACATACATACAATGATTGAATCTGATCCCATGGGAAGATACCCATGTCCCTGGTGAAAAAATTTACAGCATTATGTGGCATAACAAACTATGACCAACATCATAACATTTGCAAGCATAGAAGCTACACGAACAATTGATAATGGGATAAACATATTCTTCCATGGAGACTTAATCACAACATAGCAGCTGTCTTAGTTTGGGTTTCTATTTTAGAAAGAAATACGATGATCATGGCAACTCCTATAAGCAAAAACATTTAATATGGTCAGCATAGATTTCAAATGTTTGGTCCATTATCATTACAGTGAGATATAGCAGTGTGCAGGCAGATATGGCGCTGGATATAGACCTGAGAATTCTACATATTGATCCAAAGGCAACAGGAAGTGAACTGAATATCACACTGAGAGAAGCTTGAGCAAAGACGACCTCAAAGTGTACCCACCACAGTGACATACTTTCTTCAACAAGGCCACACATATTCCAACAAAGTTACACCTCCTAATAATGCCATTCCCTATGAGTTTATGGAGGCCAATTACATTGAAACTATCATAACATCTATCTCCAGGCATACATATAATGGGATTGCCTAGAGTTGAGCCAATAAAAGAAAAGATGAAACTCTTTAAGGTTTAAATTTAGGACACATTATGGGTGGGATTGTGATTTCCCCAGAGAATAATATACATCAGTCCTCCTGCTTTAACTTTCTTAGCAAATTCTGCCTTTATTCAAAACAAAAGTAAATGTTCACATGTGTGTGTGTGTGTGTGTGATAAAGAGATTGTAATCTCATCAAATAAAATTCATGTATATAAAAAGTATTTATTTTTTGTTCTATTCCACATTTTCTGCTTGTCACAATAAAATGCCTTGTTTCTTTGTCTTATTCTACAAGGTCCAAAACCTGATACCTATTTTTTTTTTTTAGTGAAAATACAGTGAATGTTTGGAAACAATGGAAAGGGGAAGATACACAGCTTGTAGCTTAAGGCACAACTTCAAATATGACTGTATTTAGAAACAATCCAATCTACTTAGAATGCAAGTGATCTAAATTGCCTTATTCTTCCTCAGCCCCACATGGCATCAGAACACATTCTATCCTTTTGCTCTCTATGTTGATATTTAAACTGTAGGCATTGTACTTACCTGACAAGAATTGACCATAAGATGAATCTCCAATCTCATGTCAGATTATTGTATGGATTTTTCTGCTTCAGTGTCTCAGTGTTTTGAAAATGGAAAACACATGCATTCATTCTTATTAAAGTTGGAATATAGGAAACAAACAAAAAGCACTGAGTTAATTTTGGCATTTAGATTAACTGAAGACACTTTTCTTGACTTTCAGAGCCATACACTCTACTTATTTCACAAATTGAAGGAGAAAGGAGAAATTTTCTTGTAAAAAATTGTCATTTGATTTTATTTTGTAGTTTTCTCTGTCCTCCATCAGTACTCCTTTGTTAATGTAGCCACCCAATGCAGTGTGGAGGACACTGAGAGAATGTACAATGTGCATGTGTTAGGCCACTATTCCCAACTCAACAAAATGAAAAACAGAATGTAAAACAGCATCCATAAATTCATTCTGGTCCCTCCTAGGAAGAGTTCATAATGAATGCTCTCTACTCACTAAGCATCCATCTTTGTAAAGAGCATGGCCACCGCTTAGTTTGCTAAATATAATGTTATTGAAGAGTACATTGTTTCAAATTGTCTTGCATGTATATTAGCTGATGAATTTGTGTAATCTGAACAAAAAGAGTGTTCTTATGCATTCTATGTTTTAACTTTCGAATATCAGTATATTTTTAATTGTTTTCATGATCACTCCTCTTTCATTTAAAAAAATCTTAATTTTATATGGCTGTGAACCAAATATTCTGTTGCTTGTTCCATCCAGAACACCACCACTTTCTGGAGGCAAAAGTGGAATTAGATATTAATACTATTGCCTTTTTGCACATAAACATGAGGTTGAAATCATCTGCAGAGTTAACTTGAGGAAACAATTTTTTTCCCTTAGAGCATTCAGGAATTTTGGCTGGGAGCTTGAGCTGCTTTTTCCTCTAGTCTTTTGGCTGTTCTCCCTGGGGCTCAGGGCAGGGACTATCCATTAAGATTAGATTCATGCAATCATGATCAATTTCCTGCATGTGTGGAAGGATGGGGGCACTTGCAATGCTTGGCATCATATATTTTATTGTATTTCAATGGGTAGTGTGTTTTTCTATGGTCATAATAGCTGGAATCTAACTATTGTAGGGAAGCAGGGGAAGAAAGAAAATGAAACTCCTCTTAGGTATAAAAATATTCTCCATGTCTGGTTTCTTGGTCTGCACTGTATGCATGTGATGAAAGCAAAGGGAAGCCAGGCCTAATGTGAAGTGCAATGATTTGATGTTGCATATCTGAAGAAAAGTCATTTTATTTCAAATGACAGAACCCTGTGTTTTCTAGAGAAGTTAGCCTTCCTAGTTTCCAAATCACCCATAACTGGTTTCTCGGTTGCTGGCTTCAAAACTCAGCTGTGAGAAAGGGACCTCATTTTTATTAGTACTCAATATATTTGAGGCTTGAAGGACATACAGTACACTGACAAGTTGTGTACTGAAAGCAAAAGAAAATCAGGTAAGCTAACCCCCACCTCCTCCTTCTCCTCCTCTCCATCTTGCTACTTTCCTTCTCACTTTCATCTATTTCTCTTCTACTTTCTGCCACACACACACACACACACACACACACACACACACACACACACACACACACACACACATGTTTTTACTCATTAAAAGAAGGATGATTACAAAAAACATTTTTTTGTAAAATGAGGCAATTCAAAACTCAATGCTATTTTATTCTTCCATTCTCTTCAGAAACTTTCCTTGAGAACCACAATTTTCTGTTTATACCCACCATTCTATGAAAAAGAAATGAACATATTAAAATATGTGACATGACCATATTCAGTCTGTTTTGGCATTCTCCTTCAAAAATCCTTCATAGTGTTATTCAGTTCTACTGATACTTCATCCTGTGGAAGAGTAGCCTGAGAACAGCATCTCTATATAGTGATTATTATATAAAATGAAACTCAGAATTTTCTCTTTACTTGCACAAATCCTCCTTCTGTACTTTAGTCATGCATTGTCAATGTCTTTACGTCAGATTTAATGGTAAAGCATTCTTTAGTAACTAATGGTGATGATAATTTTCAACACCACAGAAGGTCTTAATGCCAAGTTCAGCTTGACCTCAAGACAGTGGGTGTATTAGATAATAAAGCAGCACTCTGTAATGTGGTAGGGAGACATCTTCCTGCAGTTGCTGGAAAGTCTCAAAATTCAATGCATGAGGGCTTAC
This sequence comes from Cricetulus griseus, assembly GCF_003668045.3. Classification (NCBI taxonomy): domain Eukaryota; kingdom Metazoa; phylum Chordata; class Mammalia; order Rodentia; family Cricetidae; genus Cricetulus; species Cricetulus griseus. Next base: position 108,638,108 of record NC_048598.1, on the reverse strand, counting down.
ATTGCTTAGTTCTCTTAGTGGCTGAACAGCAAGAATGCTTGGAAGAAGGAGAATCCCATATTCAAATAATGACCAGATGGTTGGCACAGGTGGCCCTAATTTTCCAGTTATGTATAAACAGCACAACCAGCTACTGAGGAATCGAAGAAGACAGACTTATGGGAACGTAACCATTTGGCTTGAAGCTGATTTCTATTGGCCAGACATTTCTGGCATATCCTAAACAGTTGTCTGCATCTCACTGAAAATACTTTCTGACTCAATTCCCCTTCTATCGGGGATGTTTGGCTTAATACACACATCGTTCCATGACACCAGAATGAAAATGTCTTGTTTCTCAAGATCCACAGTACTCCATGGATTTTTGGTAAGAACCATGTAAATCTCATGCTATAGTTAGGCCACAAATTAGCCACAGACCATGTGTCTCTCTTATTCTAGAATTCAAAAATTGCTATCTTCATGAACAAAAACAAGGGCCATGCAGCCTACAGGAAAGATTCACCAGAAAAAAAACAGCACTAAAATGGCCTAGGAAAATTATTACACTGGATATATAAAAAAATGAGTTGAATTTTCAAATATTTTAGGATTGAAATTCAACTGATGTCTGGAGATCATCAGTTCAGTGCAATTCAATTAGACTGTGCATGCAGTATCCTCAACCTCATAAAAATAATGGACTGTTTCCCTTGCTATTTGAGAGGCAAAATAGAGACTAAAGGAAATAATAAAATACCCAGGATTGGAGAGAGAAATTGGAAAGTTAGCCACTAGCCATCATGCTCTGTTTTCTTCTCACTACACAATTAGAGCATATAGGCAAGTTTTCTTTTTTCTTCTCTTTCTCTCCATTTTTAATTAAATTAGAAGCAAGATTATTTTACATGTCAATCCCAGTTCCCTCTGCCTCCCCACCTCCCCTGCCCCCAACTAGCACCCTACCTATCTCATACCCTATCTTCTCCCCAGGGTGGGTGAGGCCTTCCTTAGTGTGTCTTCAGAGTCTGCCATGTCCTTTGAGATAGGGCTTAGGCCCACCCCTTTGTGTCTAGGCTCAGAGAGTATCCCTCTATGTGGAATGGGCTCCCAAATTTCATTCCTATGCTAGAGATACATACTGATCTAATACAAAAGGCCACATAGATTTCTGAGGTCTCCTTACTGACACCCATGTCCACAAGATTTGGATCTGCTAGTGTTCTAGCTATCAATCTGGGAAACAAGAGTTCCCCCTTGTTGAGGTCAGCTGTTTCTGTGGGTTTCACCAGCCTGGTCTTGACCCCTTTGCTCATCACTCCTCTGCAACTGGATTCCAGTTCAGTTCAGTGTTTAGCTGTGGGTGTCTGTTTCCACTTCCAAAAGCTGCTGGATGTAGTAGGAAAATTTTCAAATCAACTTTGTCTAATTGTATGTTGGGGACTTTAGTTCAGAACTGCTCCTTTCGCTTTATATTTTCATAAAAATCTTGTTGATTAATGATTGGAAATAATATGCATACTACCCTTAATTAACCTAAGGGAATATCAAAAGAAAGGAAATCCCACCTGTACTAATATTTAATTAAAGCATGAGGCTATAATTGTTGACAAATTGTTTAAAGGGGTAGAAATCAGTAAAATGACATTGTATTTATGAAGCAATAAATCAAACCATACATGATTTTAATCTTAAATCTAATCATATATGACAATTTTACCCATTTTAGTTGTATGGGCTTTTAGTCTATTTCATTTTAAAGAAATGAATTAATTACTGAAAATGTAAAGTAATTAAAATCTGATTAATAATATAAAGCAGTTTTTCACATTTGTGGTCTCTGTCGCTTGAACCATTCACATGGTTTGTGTTAAAGTTCTTTTTGGATCCATTCAGTCTCATAAACAAGACAGATATAGTTCTATGTTTCCCGGATTAGCCCTTGGACATTCTCATCCCCAAGGCCTTTCTGCAGCACTGTTCAATCTGTTCAAGTCTCACTTTAGAGGCCAATTTCTTACTGTCTCTGTCTAGGCTACAATACATCTAATGGAAGCAATACTGACATACTTAATATCATTTAGGATCTTTTATTTTTTCAGTGTGTAAATACATTAAAGAAAAGGCCCACACATCATGAAAATTTTCATAATATGACTATTGTCTCATCAGATTCTTTTGACAATGGTGTTTTGATCAGCCGTACTTCCCCCACTCCATCCTCTCCAATTTGTCTCTTTATCCTTCTCAACTAACTCAGAGTCCCTTTCATGCTGCCAATACATAAATGGTAATAAAAATGAATAGTTGGATGTGGGAGACTTACTAGGGGCCCACAGCACGAAAGAAAACTGACTCTCGCTTTCTTAGTGACCATCAAACTGCAAAAAGTTTCTCAGCTATGTGTGTGATGGACCTAGTGAACTCTTCCTCAGTTAATGCTGGATATTTGATTTGTGTGATCTTTTTCTAGCATTGTGTATTCTGCAACAGCCTCTATAAGTATTTCTGTACAATGATGACATCATGTCATTATGTCAAGAAAATGCTCTTTTCCTATGGTGTATTTGGACCTTTCATTCTTTCATGTTTTGAAATTCTACAATCTGAAATACTTTTGTATCGTTCCATAAGCATCTGACAATTAGCCTTTTTTTCACTTGTCATGAAGGCAAATCCATATTGAGGCTTCTAACCTAAAAATCAGTGGAACAGAGTTGTTCCCTGTCATTCATGACAAGGACACTGGTCTACGAGTTTTAGTTTTGTACTCACCAAATCAATTTATGATTCCTATTCCAGGTTGTGATATACGTTTGGAAACCTTTCTTGCCTCACCTCTGGAGTAACTGTCTCCAGCCTTATTTCAGAGTTGGACTGAGCCAACCATTATATTCTACATCTAGACAAGTACTGTGTACATAAGTTTGTAATTTAATAGATTCACTACTGTACTTTCTCAGAAAAATTAGGAAAGAGGGACAATTTATGTTTTAAACTCACTGAAAGGTAGAAATATAAGCACAAGGGTTTTGGATGAGAATTTTTATTTCTTTAGTAAAATTTGTTAAGTAAAATTGACAAAGCAAATAATGCAATATTAATTATAGTAACCTATATAAATAGGCTAATCTATATACTTTTTGACATATTTCTAAGCTCCTAACTTCACTTTGGGAATGCTATCAACAGTTAATTATGAAAATACCATGCATATATGAATATTTGAATATTACTTGCTATTAGGAAATACAAAATTATGAAATTCACAGGTAAATGAAAGAGGCTGGAAACAATCATTGTGAATAATAAAGAGTCAGGCAAGAAAGAGAAATATTATATATCTTCTATCATTTATGGGTATTAATCTTGAATTTTCAGATATGTGTGTTGCATTTTAAATAATTTAGAAGCCAGAAAATCATTACCTGGATAGAAGGAGTCTCCTCCAAGGGAGAGAGATAAAACATAGCAGTAAAAACAATTTAAGGAAAATATTGGAACAGCAAACTTTAAATTGGGGTATGGTAGAGAAGAGCATGGTAAATGAAGGAATATGTTTTCTCCTCTTAAATTTAATCCAATTCACTTCTTGATTGCATTTTTAAATAAAGTAGGAGTGGAGTTGTTCACTTTTTTTGCATACAACTTTCAATATCATGACATCCTGATTCTTCTGCAATGAGGAAAGTTTGGTGGAATTATTAATTTTAATCACAGAAAACCATAATCTGCTCTGCTTGCGGTAACTCCACTGGGATTGCCTGCTTACTTCACCAAAAAGCTTAGCATTATTTCTTCTTTTGGGGTGCTAGAGGAAAGAAGGTATAATTTCAACATCCCTTTGTTGTTAATGTGAAATTCAATGCCCACTGTATTAGTTAAATCTGATATATTTAGTCATTTTACTCACACAGTTATAGAAAGACCTGTCATTCACTTTATATTCCTTGAATTTGATGCTAAAAAACCCTTTATCACAAAATTAGCACCACGAGCATGAAAACTCAAAAGATTTTATCTGACAGTTGCATTTACTTTGATGTAGTATATTTAATCATATTCCAAACCTGGCACATATAGGGCAAAGCAGTGTGTGTGTGTGTGTGTGTGTGTGTGTGTGTGTGTGTGTGTGTGTGTGTGTGTATTTTGACATAGGAGTAGTTAGAGCAAAAATATTAAAAAGGAGAAAGCTTAATTGATTATACAATAAACTCTAAGCTCAAGAATTGTCAAATACAATCCCAAATTTTCAAGCATATGCAGATTGAATTATAAGGAAAGGTAGAAAACACAGTTTATTAACTTATTATAAATCTACCTAGAGGAAAATGCTTGCTATAATTCACATTTGCAATAGAATGTAGATTATTTTCAACTAAAGAAGCTTTGTAAGTTTTGAGAAAATAAACTGGCTGCTAAGGATATTGGGAAAGGCATTGCCAAATTGCAGTTTTCTGCTGGGAGATTATAAAAAAAATAATTGAGAACCACGGACCTCAGGCAGGGAGATATATGGTGAGAGATGGTATTAAAACTACAATGAATGGATATGTAGAATGTGGTAGGTGAGACTAGTTCCCACAGGAACAGATATTAATGAGGCTGGAGCAAAAATTACTAGCGACAATTTTTCACAATTGGGTAACCAGACATGTTTAGAGAAGAGTAGGATAACATTCAGTCTTTAGTTGATTCCTGATACTTTGGAATATGAGTTCTGTCTAAGAAACGTAATTGTGTCTAAATGATGAGGAGCCACTCTTCTTATGAATGTGATCTATTGTCTTATTAACAAGAAAAATACTGGATATATGTGTGATGGAACCAAAGAATGGGTAAGATAAACACAGGGCTTGAACAGATGACATAGAAAAGCTAACAGAAGGAAAGAAAAATAGGATAGAAAAAAGGAAAATTTAAAGTATCTTCTTGGATGTCTGAAGTCTAAATTTAATCGCATGATCAAAGAGTCTATGGGATATAGTCTCTCAACATATTTTTTTCAGAAGTTGAATTAAAATTCTCAGAAGAAAAATAATATATTGCATGGAGATTATATTCAGAAATTTCCATAAATGAGATAAATTGCTATAATTGTTTTCAATTGCTTATGCTGTGTCTTCAGTTGGAAATCAATTGAAGAGTCTGCCATAACTTAACCGGTCTGTAATTGTTCCATAGAGTCCTACGCAATGTTTGCATCCCCACATCACCAATATATAAATTTAAAGTGTTAAAAGAAAAATTTAGTATATGTTATAATATCACCTATATGCTGCATCGAAAACAATGTATTATAGAGCAAGTGAACAGGTTAAGGTCAAGAACCTGTGGTTGGATGGATCATTGCCCCTTTGGGAAAGCTTAGTGATATTACTCTGCTAAATGGGCATAGTATTAAACTGACTTCTAATGACTTAGCATTATGGTCATAGATAAATGTATCTCCAAAGCCTCATAAGAGAAGCTTCTAATTTCAGTATATGGTAATTAAAACAGAGAATAGTATGCTTAGGTATAACTGGGACTTCTAGATCACACCCTGTCCACCCACATTCCAGTAACCATTGTGGAAGAGGGAGCAGAAAGAATGTAAGAGCTGGAGGCAGTAGATGACTATAAGGAAACAGTTTCTTCAGAACACAGAAGGGCAGCCATACAAATGAACTCACAGAGGACGTGATATCATGCACCTATGTAAGTCCAAGCAAGATTAAATTCCATTCTGGGGCAGAGGTGTTATTTTGGGGAGGAGGCACAGTGTCCCATCATTAGTCAATGATCTTTAGAGATACTTTTCTTTAAGAGTGTAGCCTTGGTCAAGTGGATGACCATAAATCAAAGACTACATGGCCATTACAAATTAGGCTTGATTGGTTTGAAACAAATAAATGAAATGAGTCTGTAGCAAAGTGGAGGTCATGAATCTGGACAGAGATAGAGAAAGTGCTGAATATAATCCAAACATACTGTGGGAAATACTTAAAGAACTTATAAGTTAAGTTGGGAATGTGGTGGCTCATTCTTTTACTCTCAACACATATTTTGTCTAGATTTCAACAAATTGATGACTATGAAACAGGAACTTATGCTTGGACATCACAGAATCTGATCCATTTATTAATTTGAATAGTCATTGAATAAGGCTAAATCTTTTTAAAGCTTGTAGCACAGCAACGTGGTAAATATTGATATAAGACATAGAGGAAGTAAGAAAAATGGAATCTGATGCTTAGCTTTGAATTAATACTTAAGAGATATTGTTATGTACCCTGTAAGAGTTAACAGAAATATTCAAATTCAAAAGCAAGACCACTTTGTATAAAATTTATTCAAACATCTAAATGATTCTCAGAGAGTGTCACTAAGCATAATTTCTTGTGCATGATTATTACACATATAAAGATATAATTTTCCTTGTGTAGGGCCTAAAAAGAGATAAGCAGCATAAGAAATAAATGATAGATTTTGATAAATTGATATATTACAGTAAATATTATTTGAAGCCAGGCAGTGGCTTCTAAGGCAGAAGGAGATAGATCTCCCTGAATTAAAGGCCACACTTGCCCACAGAGAGTGTTTCATGATAGACACAGCTACACAGAGAAACACTGTATTAAAAAGAAAAAAACACCACCAACAAAAAAAGATATTACAATTTGAGATGCAAAGTAAGTAACATGGAAAACATGGGAAATCGAGCAAATATAAAGATGAGAAAGAAGAGATATTCATTATTGAAAGGAATTCATGAAAATAAAAATAGCGATTGATTGGTTAGACAGAAGAGAATATATAATTAGCTACCTTAAAGTGTTTGTGAATATATATATATATATATATATATATATATATATATATATATGTGTGTGTGTGTGTGTGTGTGTGTGTGTGTGTGTGATAGTTTGCAAACAGAAAATTTGGAAAGGATTCAAGAAACTAAAAAAGGAAATTAGTATATGTTATGAAATAGTAAAGGCAGTGTAAATATAAATTAGAAATAGCAATTTTGACTTCTGAAAATTAATATAGAAAGAATGTATATACAAACAGCATAAAATATTCCCATCAGGGTGTAAACAATAATACATATTATAAAAAAAGGAATACTAAAGTCACATTTTAAAACCTAAAAGCTACTAGATCAAGGAAAATATTTCATTAAGATCTATAAGAGTAACTGGAGTGTCATCTACAGAGGAGGAAAGGGACCTTAAAGGTGGGCAAGGGGAGGTAGAAGACAGTGGGAAAATGAATCCAGATAAATATTATGAAAATACTATAATCAAAAAATACATAACCAAAAATATTGTAGAGATTCATAAGGACATAGTTTATAAATGAATATTACATAGACCAGGTACCTAAGCTAAACCAATTAGATGAGATAATGTATATCTATAGCTATATGATATATATATATATATATATATATATATATATATATATATATATTCATCTCATATGTGTGTATCTGAGAGAGACAAAGATTTTAAAGATTAAAATTGTAGTTAGAAGACTACCAATTTCAAATTGCAAACCTATGGCATACCAAAGCCTATGGATAACAAGAATATTATAGAGATTCTGATGCTACCAAGCCTTGAAACACAGGCAAATGAAAGAAGCTAGAAAGCAATACTAAGTATGTCTGTGGTCCTCTGTATAGGTTTGATGTTTGCATGTGTTTCCACTAAAGGCACAGCACTGACAGGCTACTAAGCATCTTCTCTTCCAAGATGCTTGTGTATATTGCTCTATGTGTTTTTGGCTTCCAGACAACCAAGCACACTGAGAAATGAGATGTTTAGTCAATTATGTAATGTCTAGAAGATGGAAAGTCAAGTTTAAATGTATCTCCTTTATGTGACCTTTGAAATGAGATTATTCTCCAGGTCTCTTGCTTCTGGGGAATCAGCTGGATGTTGCTAATTAATTTTTCTATTAACTTGCCCTTTTTTTCTGCTCACTGGCACTGATCACTTTGTGTCTCATCTGCCTTTCCAGTTCAGCATTATTCATTAAGAATAGTTACAAGGAATAATTTTTCATGCTGATATATTCAATTTGTTGATTTGGAAAGGATTTGGTATTAGAAATTAAATTTAGCCAACAGCCAGTGAAGGCAAGTTAATTATGGAGATATTTTGAAAGAGTCTGTTGTGGGTGGGACAAAACCTTCAGCTCCAACCATTTGGTCATACAGGAAATTCAAGTTGGAAATTGGGACCTAATAATGTCTATAGATGCCCCAAACTACCTGTCACATATCAGGGTTCCTCACTGCATTCATGTAACTGTAGAACACTGAACAGTTGCAACTTCAGAACTGTGTATGTGAAATTAGTTGTTCTGGTATTGAGTAATTTACGGTACAAGTAGTAGTTCATTTTACAACAAACGTCAAGAGCAAATGATTTTCCAGTATAATGAATCACAAATCTTAAAATTTTCAGTCATTATATTAGAATGTCAAGGTATTATTTTAGACCCAAGTATTTGGATATGTGTGTGTTCTCTGATGTGTACGGAAAACCCTTATATGCACATTAGATTCTGAATGGTAAGTTATGATTCCACATGCTCTGCAGGGAAAAGTGGGGAGAGATTAAACTAATATTTCTGTTTCAGACAGGCTTAGTTGAAATTTTGTCTTAGGTTCTGGTTTTTTTCTTGCATATGATTATTAGTAGATTCAAAGTAAAGAGCCCCAGAGGTTGTTTTATGGCATAAGGCTTTCTATAATTATACAAAAGTCTCTGGGTTTAAGCCTTAGCATGGAAGTGCTTTTTTTTTATACACACAGCTATAAGGATAAATTTTGTATATTAATTTTTGTGTGTATGTACATGGCAGTTTTATTATCAATTCATCCATTGATGGGCAAATCCTTTCCCTAGGTATTGTGACTAGGGTTAGCAGTGAGTAGATGTGTAGGCATCTGTGTGATAGGAAGTGGAACCCTTTGGGTATGTATGTCCAAACATGGTATTGTTGAATCATATGGCAGTTCTATTTTTTAAATGTTATTAAGCAAATTCCACATTGATTTACATAGTGACTACCTTAGTCACATTCCCACTAGCACTGAAAAGGGATTCCTCTTTGCCCACATCTTTCCAGCATTTGTAATCATTTGTTTGCTTGATGCTAATCATTCTGATTCAGATGAAATGGAATCACAAAGTAGTTTTGATTTGCATTGTCCTGATAACTTTGGATGTTGAATATTGAAAAATATTTCCTGTTAGTCCATACTTCTTTTAAAATTCTTGTTCAGTTCATCAGCCCATATTTGATTGAGTTATTTGTCTCTTGATGTTTAGTTTGTTAAATTCTTTGCATATTCCAGTTATTAGTCCTCTAGCGAATGTGCAGGTGGGAAAGGTTTTCTCGACTTTTCTATTCTGTCATAACACTTGGTTAATAGTCTTTCTCTCTGTGTATTTCTCCCTCAGTGGCACAATTTTTTTAAATTAATTATAAATTATTTATTTTGCATACCAACTGCAACTTCCGCTCCTTCCTTTCTTCCCACTCTGTCATCCTTTCCCCCATCTACCCTTTCCAACCCACCCCTCTTCATTATTTGCTCAGAAAGGGGCATCAGCAAATCATGGCAAATGAAACTGACTTATGATCAAGCACCTACCACTGCATTCAGTCTGGGCAAGGCATTTCGGTATGATGAATTGGTTCCCAAGAGCCAAGCAAAGAACCAGGCATACAGCCCTGTTCTCATTGCCAGGAGTCCCACAAATAAACCACACTACATAACTTTCATATATATGTAGAGGACCTAGGTTGGTCCCATGAACTCTCCGTGGTTGTTGGTTCAGATTCTGAGAGTTCCTGTGAGCCAGGCTAGCTGTTTCTGTGGGTTTTCCTCAGATATCCCTGATTCCCCTGGCTTCTACAAGCCCTCCTCTCTCTTCTCAGAAGGTCTCCCTGAGCTCAGCCCAATGTTTGCCTGTGGGTCCCTGAATCTGAATCCATCAGTCACTGGGTGAAGGCTCTCTGTTGACAACCAGGGTAGTCACAAATACAATTTCAGGGTATGGCCAGTATAGGCTGTGCATCCACTGCTGTCGGAGTCCTAGCTGGGGCCGTCTGACTCCTGAAAGTTTCATTTGTGATGCAAAGGATGCTGTCAATAGGACAAAACAGCAGCAGCCTAAGAATAGGAAAAGATCCTCAACAACCCAACATCAGACAGAGGGATGATCTTCAAAATACATATAAAAAACTCAAGAAACTAAACATCAAAAAGAAATCAACAAATAATCCAATTAAAAATGGGTTGTTGACTGAACCCTCAACAAAACAATCACAAAGGGCAGAGAACCATCCTTCCAAAATGATCCTGAGATTCCATTTTACATATGCCAGAATGTCTAAGATCTAAAACACAAAAATGATAGCTTATGATGGAGATGATGTGGAGCAAAGGAAGGTATACTTTCTAAACTATTGCATCTAGCAGACAAAAGTGTGTGTGTGTGTGTGTGTGTGTGTGTGTGTGTGTGTGTGTGTGTGTGTGTGTGTTTGCATTAATCACTGGGTAGGGAAAACAAACTGTTCATTTAATGCTTGTCTCTTTATTTGCATTCATAATTACACTAACTATTCATGCAATACATACTATTCTTTTCGGGAACTGATGGTTTTTGATTCCTTAGTGGAAATAGTACTTCTATTAGTCATGATTCTTCAAAAAAACGCAAAGTATTTCTACATATCTCACTGGATGAATATATAAAATACATAAACATGATACATATATATATATATATATATATATATATATATTCCTATATACAATTATGAAGCAATCTCCTATAAAAGTTGTTAAAGATTGGCTGACATAATTACAGACATGTGAGTGACTATTGACATTTTATATGCAAATTGGAGAAACTGAAATATTTAGCAATAAAGTTTTGAAAAAAAGGCCTAAAATCTGGGAGCATAATATACAAGGCCTGAGAAGATGGATGTTTCATCAAACAGGAAACATGCATTTTCTTTCTCTTCATTTTGTCTGACCTTGAAAGGGCTAAATGATGACCAACCATGTATATGAGGATGAAAGTTTTTTTTTTTAATTTAATTTGCTGTTTAAAAGGGTATACTCCACGATAGTGTTTTGTCAGGTGTCTGTTTATCTGTTCTCATCTAGACAGTACTTGTGGCAGACAGAATTGACAGCCCCCCCCAATATCCTTTGTATCATTTTCTCATAAAATATAATTATATTTTTGGCCTAGAGCTACAGGCCAGTATTAAGGACTTTGACACTTGTATTTGGTTTTAAATAACAAAGACTTTTGGAACTATTTTAAAATTATTCTAATGGCATTGCTATATATCCTTCAGTTTTTGCATTTATACGTTATTTAATTTTTCTATTACTGACATTCTTATCTCCAAGTCAAGCTCTTTGTTAGGCAAGATGTTTTACACAGTAAATGGGACCTACTAATACTTGAAATCTGATTATGTTCCTGGGTGTTTGGATCCTCAAAGATAGATATTTTGATTTCTATCTTCCTGTTATTTGCATATGTTCCCCCAGGAACTGGATCTGATCATATTCTCTACCTAACAAGCCTTATGAGCTAATACTGACTCCACCAGGGCTTGTACCATCACAGTATTCAGATGTTGTTAGGACAACCTTTCTATATCTACATGTTGGGAGAATTTAAAGGGGTGATTGGATTAATCGGAATATAGTGATTTTTATATTTAAATTGATTTAAGGACTTGAAGCCTGAACACCCTTTGTGTAACCTACTTTCTCACCAGTTTTATAAACATTGTTACAAGTGGAGATATTATCAGAAAACTCTACTTTAAAAGAAATCTTGACACATTTTATGAAGGTCATTTCTAAGTAAATCAGGTTGTAGTCTCCCCTGCCTCTTAATTGCAAAAGCAACTAACCCTAGCCCATTTGTTATAGTCCCATGAAGTGTTAACTCAGAAAGAACACAGTAGAAGCTTGAGAACAATAAAAAGGACTTATCTTTAAAGTACCATGGAGACTGACCTGAGGGTAGAACCAGGCTTATGGACTTTCTGGAAGTTCCTCCTCTCTATCCAAAAACCAGTTTCAACAACGCAAATTCCTAGATAAAGAAAAAGAAAAGCTGAAAGACTCTTTGACATCTGAGATTAAGCAAAAGGCTGCCAAGGTCATGCATTCATAATATTTTACAAAAAGAGGCTTTGCTTTTTTTTCTAATTAACATGATACATGGAAAATGTTCCATCCCTTCCTCTGCAACTCAGCATAAGTCCAGTTTCAAAGATATCTCCCTCCCCAGCTAACATGAAACAGAACACTTGAGGAACTTGCCCCTGCCCCCCACCACATCACTCAGGGGCATTTGTTTCTCAGGAGTTTGGTGGTCTATATGAACAGCCTCCAAGGAAAGACATTTTGGTGGGATGCCTTTTAAACCAGCCAAGTCTTAAATAGCGTTTATATAACATACTGGAAAATTTAAAACATTAATGTTTATAACTGAAAATAAAATCTGGCAATTCTCAGTGGATTAGAAAATATTAGAAACCATATTCCAAGAACTTATATAATTATGCTGATCATATTTTGTATTCTTGTAAGTTCATTGGCTTATAAATTATTCCATGTGTTTTGTCCAACAAAATTACTTAATTGGTAAAAGAAATTGCAGTTTGCATGAAGATACAATTTAGCTCACTTTACGCATTTGGGCATATTATTCCTTTGTGAAATTATAATTTACAATGACTGAGGTCATATAAGTGGCAGTAGAAAATAAAGTGCATCAATATACATGCATTTTTAATGATGTTGAGCACATTTCAAGACTAGAGAAGGGCTGCGAGGAGGAACTGCCTTCGAGGAACTTTATCCTGAGGAGACACATCTGCTCTCCATTGATTCTAGAGTAAATCTTTTCCAAGCGTTTGGTTTGTAATTTGTGTTCTAATACTTAGATATCTTTGCTTTCAGGGCTGACACATTGGTTACTGAAAAGTAGTTCCATTCATGCAAATTATCTTTAGGTCACAGACAGAACCCAAGTGGAAAATAAAGATTTCTATATCTGTGACCATATACACACTCCCACAACTGTGGTTACAGCCATGATCTCCTTAAGAGAGCACTGTCTCCGGCCCCTCTTGAGCTGTCCTTGTGTATCCAATTCCAGCATTTTTGCCGGATCTGCATCAAATATTCGCACAACATCTTCTGTGTCAATCTTGTAGTCGTCACTGGTCTTCTTTTGCTCTTGATTTGCTCCTGTTAAGCCTACTAAACCACAGAGGATGCAGACTCTACTCTGGGAAGCTTTCTTTTGCTTATTTTCCAGGAGTTTCTTATTTTCTCACTTCAGCACATCTAAATTTCAAACTGCTGGGACATATTAAAACTTTGTTGGTATATACTATTTATCCAGAAAATGTTGAAAATTATAGAGATACATAATTTTCAGGAAGTTATTATTTTCTGAACAAAATCATTTCTACTGATGATGGCAACTTGTATCTCCTCGATTAGTCTGGTAGCTGTGAACTCTTACTTTTCTTACCATTTGCTAAAGGAATTGTTTTTCATATGCTATGCAACTCCAAAGTCATTATACAATTTATCCTTTTATACTTCTGTCTTTATTTCTCTTCTTTCCTTTACTTCTTTCTCTCATTGCTCCCTTTTCTAGATGATTCTCTCCACTTTTGGGCTTCTAACTTTTCTCCAATATGTTTGATATCATTGATACAATTAAGCAAATTTTAAATAATATGCATGTAAGCTATATACATACAGACTTGGAAAGTTAATTTATAATTGATTTGGCTAATGAACAACAGGTAGTTCTTCAGAAGTCCCATTCTAGAAGATATTAACAGAGTTGAATGCTGTCCCTTTTACAATAATTTCTAAAAACATATGCTAGCATAATTGCTATTTCATGCTAATCAGATTGGCATGCTGCATTCCTGTTATTCACTTTAATTTATGTTTTTATTCTTTTCAATTATTTCCATGTTTTGTTTCTGAGATTACATAATTATATATTTTACCTTCATTTTCTGCCCTTCAAAGCCTTCCATATACCACTCTTTGCTCTCTTTCACATTCATGGCCCCCTTTTTTATTAGTGGTTGGGATATGCTTATATGTTTAGACATATATATTTCTAAATATAACCAACTCAGTTCATATTAATTACTTGTAAGTATGTTTTCAGGGGTACCCATTTGGTATTGGATAACTTTGGGGAATCAGGAGTTGGCCTGGTCTAGCTGCCTAAAGAGGCATGCATCCAGGGTTTTTCAGGTTAGAGTTTCTGGCTCCTGGGGCATTGTATGCTTTCCAGTTCCCAAAAGTCCTAGGCATATTCCTCAGACAGTTAAGCATTTAGGCTGCCTTTGTTTCTCTGTGAACCTTAGAAGCCATCAAAGGGTACAGAAGCTTGGCTGGACAATTAGTCTTAAGACGTTATTTTTTTTTTTTTTTTATACCCTGTATAGCTCTCAAAAGTCATTGTATCAACTACAATTGTATTGATGCTGCCAGCCTCCATTGTATTCTGTTTCTGATAAAGGTATAAAATGTTTAGTTACCTGAAATAAACTTAGCCTCAGTCTTGCTGAGGCTTCATCCTGGCATGGTTTTCCTTTCTTATTCCTGGTCATATCAGGAATCCTTGGCCCAGAAAACAATCATTGGCACTTACAGATAGCCAGTTAATGTTCTCTTCCATGAAGAAGACTATTTCTCCAATTGTAGCATTTCTTAATTGTCCTCTTCTTATGGGGTTGAGGGCTCATGGCCTTCTTCTGCCCTTGCATGTATCTTGATTATATTCACTTTTCTCCCAATCTCAGATCTACACTTTTCTTACCCACAGAACTTTGTATTTTCTTTTATTTATTTATTTTGTAAATCCACAAAATCAAGTCTATGCTGACCATGTATTCTTGGTGTATGTTAGATCTACCAAGAATCATATCTTTAAAGAAAATTGACTTTCCCTCTCCAAATGACTATCAGTGGCCAATAATTCTTCAGCTGGAGGTGGGACTTTATGACTGTTTCCTCTTATCATAATGGGAACTTGCATAGTTCTTGCAAATGCTGTGATAACTTCTGTGATTTCATATATGCACTGCACTGTTCTCTCCCGAAAACAGTTTCTTGTCATATACTGCCTCTGGCTTTTGCAATCTTAGAGCTCCCTCTTCTATAATTATTCCCAAGAATTATTTTTTACTGGTAACTTATCATTTTGACATTTTTAAATTCACATATCCTTCATTTTGCATTTTTTGAGAAATGTCTCTATCATTTGTCTGTTTTTTAAATTCTTATTTGCTTTTCAAGATCTTAGCTCCTTTGAAGAAAGTTTCCTGTATCTAGAGATAAATATCTAAGCCTTATCCTGTTTCTTGGTAGTATATGTTAATTATACGATGACATGTTTTATTATTATATTTTTCAAAATATGAGTAATGTACTATTATTATAATTACCCCTATTGCTCTCTCTTATACACCGTTCTCTCTTGCTTTGTTTTTTCATTTTTCACTTAAGAGAGAAGATGGATATTTCTCTCTCTTTGGCTTATTTCACTTGACTGTGTCCAATCTATTTTCCTGCAATGCTATAGCGTCTTCTCTCTCTGTCTCTGTCTCTGTCTCTTTCTCTCTCTCTCCCTCTTTTTTCCTCTCTATGTGTGTGTGAGAGAGAGAGAGGAAGAGACAAAGAGAGAGAGAGAGAGGGAGAGAGAGAGAGAGATTTTATTTGTCCATATCTGTTTATAAGCCTCTTCCTGATTTCATGGCTCAGTCATTTTGAATCAAGGATATTATAATATCTATATTTTATTTCATTCTTAAACCACTTGGGTGTGGACCTGGGTGCTACAGCAACAAGGTCACCACATTCGGTTCTGTTTTTGTTTTTCCCAGGAATATCTGAATTGCTTTTGATGTGGCTATTTTTAAAAATCTATCTTTATTAGTTAACTTGGTTATTAATTAACTGAAGAAAGTTTTATAAAATGACTTTTCTCTTTGGAATTTTGAAAACATATGGAGCCATCTTTGGTACCTTATTGATTTGAGAATTATCTTTATGTGCTGTGGTTAGAACAGGGAAACTAGAACTTTACATAACTTACAGATACCTCACCATGTTATTGATGAGAAAATTCTAATAATTGCTTGATCCTGGAACATAATTCCATTTGAATGATTTTAAATCATTATTCTAATTGTTTTAATATATAATGACTAAAATAATGCCAATCAAGAAAATAGAATTTCCTTGGCAAACTTACAACCAGACTGTTTTTGAAAGTCAAATTATTGACACCCATAAATAGCTTGGCCTTTCCATACCCACTGAAAATGTCATGTTAGGTTGTCATGTTCTGACTTAGAAGTCATGGTGATTCTTTCCAAGGATATAGGTGTAACCCCTACAACCCCCTACAAAGCCCATAGCACATACATTTTTTTTGTTTGTTTTTTTCCAGACAGAGTTACTCTGTGTAGCTTTGGAGACTTTCCTGACACTTGCTATGGAGACCAGGCTGGCCTTGAACTCAAAGAGATCCAGCTACCTCTGCCTCCCGAGTGCTGTGATTAAAGGCTTGCACCACCAACACCCGGCGGCACATACATTTCAAACACTAAATTATGTATTGTAAATATATAACATCATATTTAATATTGTGCTGAAAGGATACTGTCCAAAGCCAGACTCAGCAGTATTTCATAAAATCTACTATTTTGTAAGCATAAAAAGAACTTTATTATAAAATTTATTATTAGAAAGAAATTGAGTTTCAGGCTATGCCAAGGCCTACATTCTGATTAATGTGATCAACATTCTTTGTTTATGTTGAAAGTTGTTTATGCTCTTTGGTTTTTTAGAGAGAGTGTCAAGTATGCCATGCTGGCCTCAAACTCACTATGTAGCTGGTGCTGACTTTGAATTTCTTACCTATTCCCTCTAGCTCCTACTTGCGGAGATTATAAGCATTCCTCAGTGTGCCTCACAGTAAATCCTTATTTTTGCAAGATCATATATGCATTCCTTTTCATGCTGAGATTTATGGTTTTTTGTTTGGATCTTGTTGAAGAAATGCATTACTCCTCAAGTGTAACAAAATTAAACACAAACATTTTTTCCATTGTTTGTTTTTATAATATTCACATTTAAGTTTAATTCAAATGTACTGCATTGTGAAATATAATAAAAATGATTTATGTTTGGGTTGAGGTATCAATTTTCCTCAAGAGCCATTTGTTTTTCAGCAGTTTATGTTTAAATTCTCTTTTCCAGTGATGCCCCATTATCAAATAGTAATTCCCCACCATACTTGGGAATGGGAATATTTAATAATTATTTTGGTCCCTAAATTAGTTCTCTCAATATTTTCAGATAGTTTTGGTAAATTATTATGTCTCCTTTTTCTTTTTGTTAAATCATATTCTTTTGTTTGTACAAATTAAATTTATTTAATTTGGAAAAGTACATCATACACTATTGACACTGTCCTTGATCCACCTACTTAAGTTGGGTGTTGATCTTTCATACTATTAATTAATTACATTCATGACAAATATAATATCATGTGTACATAATCATTTGTGTTAGTTTTTATTCTCCACATATGTTCTGTGCATTCTTGTTTAAGTCAATTATTCATTTAGTAATTTTGTAGTACTTGAAAAATATTATGGTTATAATAATGTTACATGGCCCTAATTTTGTTTTGTAGTGAATTTTTTAAAAGTTGTATCTAAATGTGGAGTGATTTTTGCAGCATGGGCATTTTACCCAGGGTGTTGTGCATCCTAGGCTAAGGAAGCATTCTCTAAGGGAGCTGTAACTCAGCTTTCGTTTCCCACATGATCTGGAGATGATTGGGTTGTTTAGGATGATTTTGTCCCATGATCCTACCATCATAACTCAGTAGGATTATCAATGTGTGCCATCAGGCCTTCTTGTAACCTTGATGCTTGACATTCTAAATAACTTATTAATGGTAGCATCTATTTTAAGAATTTTATATTTCCTTTGCATATATATACATGCCAGTTTTTACTATATAGATAGAAAAATAATGAGAATAATTGTCATTCATCTATTTCCATACATTTGTATTTTGTTTCTTGTCTATTGCTATATCTAATGAATATAAAAAGATTTAAGCAAATGTACAAACTTAGGCTAGGGTGAGGGATGGCTCGGTCAGCAATTGCTTGTCATGTAAACATGAGGACCTGAGTTTGGATCCCTATGAGTTGTGTAATAATCTGCTGACAAAAGCTCATGTTTGTTACCCCAATTGTGGCATGATTGGTAGAGACAGGAGGATCATTGCAGGTCACTGGTCTGCTATTATAGCCATTTTATAAATTCCAGGTTCAGTAAGAAGCTGTGTCTCCAAAATTAAGATGGTGTTATGGAAATGACACCAAAATTCAATCTCTGGTCTCCACATACATGAAAATATATGCTTATGTACACCTGCACATAGAACTATACACAACAAACATATATTCATGTAAACACCACATGCACATACATATATACATACATGCATACTCATGCCACATATCCATTTTAAAGTATTTTGTAACTTAATTGAATAAAGATTCTAAAGTATGTTCTTAAAATGAATTCAAGTTCTTTGCTTTCTATATTGTGGATTTTCCCTTAATAATTTCTGAGTCTGTTATGTTGGTTATTTCTTTCTTTTGGTTTGTTGGGCCAAGAATACTTTTATATTCATTGATTTTTTGTATTGTTACTTCTGTTTCTGGTTCATTAATTTCTGCTTGGAAAGTTATTATTTATTTTTACTGGATTTGGATTAAGTTTGCTCTTTTCTAATTTTTTGAGATATATCACCAAGTTATTTATTTATGTTTTTTCTGGTTTTATAATATATGAACTTAGGACTGTTTATTTCCTTCTTACAGCTGCTTTTAATGTGACCCAGATGTTTTATTACATTGTGTTCTCCTTTTTTATTTGGTTCTAGGAATTGTTTCTTTCTTTATTCTTCTTTTAGCAAGTCATCATTTACTAGTAAGTTGATCAGCCTCCATGAATTTATATACTTTTTAAATATTTATTGACTGTGAATTTAAACTTTATTGCATAATTGTTAAAGGGAGTACGTGGAATTATATTAATTTTTCCTAACTTGTTAAGGTTTTTTGTGTTATAGGCTGGACTATTATAGAAGCCAAGCTTCTACTGGCTGCAGAATAGAGAATACATTATTTGTTGTTTGAGCAATGTTCTGTAGATATCTGTTAGGTCCATTTGATAAAAGATTTCATTTATTTACTTATCTTTTGCCTTGGTGAACTGTGTATTGGAAAAAGTGGTTGTTGACTTAAGTAATTATTATTAGGTGGTTTTTAGCTGTTCCTTTGTTTCCAGGAGAATGATTTTAATATAGCTTGGGGCATATATATATATATATATATATATATATATATATATATATATAGAGAGAGAGAGAGAGAGAGAGAGAGATGTGTGTGTGTGTGTGTGTGTGTGTGTGTGTGTATTTTTAGTGACTAATTGTTTTCCTTGATTAGAATGAAGTACCATTCATTATCCCTTCTGGTCAATGTTTGAATTCTATTTTGTCAGATAATAAAATGGCAATTCCTTCTTGATGCTTGTCCCATTTGTTTAGAATCATTTTACCCAGACTTTTACTTTAAAATAATTCATAGCTTTTAAGTTTTTATTATTGTTATTTCCCCCTTTACTTATCATAGGTTATTTTCTCACATAATATATCCTGATTGCAGTTTCCCCTACCTCTACTCCTCCCAGCTTCTCCCACATTCCCCTCGCATCCAGATCAACCTGCTTTCTGTCTTTCATTAGGAAACTAACATGCTTCTATGGGAGAAGAATAAATATAATGAAATAGTATATAATAAGATAAAACAAAAAGTAACACATGTTGAAATTGGACAAACAAACAGAAGGAAAGAGCCCAAGAGAAGACACAAGAAGCTGAAAGCCATTTGTTCATATACTTAGGAATCTTATAAAAATCACAGAACTGGAAGCCAAACTCAAAGGAACTGCAGGGTAAAAAGAGAGAATAATACACATACACACCCCCATTCCCCCACCCCCATTCCACCCACACACAAACTGGGTTCATTTTCTGTTGGCCCTCTACTTCTAGGAATGAAGTATATGCTTAAGATTAGTTTGGTTACCCAGTGAGATTCCCTTGAAGGAAACTAAATTTTATTTTACAAATGGTTATCAGTTGCAAATTGCTTTTGAGTTAGGGATAGAGGCATGTGTCCACTTCTCATTTCAGGTGAGGACCCCAAATGGAACTGACCTGTGAAGCCCTTCCACATGCTTCAGTCTGTGAGTATATATATGCAGCCATTATAGTGATTTAGAAGGCCAAGTTTTCTTAGTATAAACCCATCCCTCTTGCTTTTACACTGTTTCTGCCTCCTCTTCCACAGTGTTCCCTGTTCCCTGAGAGGAAGGACATGATAGGGACAACCCACATAGGGTTCAGTGTTCTATAGTCTCTCATTCTCTACTTAATGTGCAGTTGTGTGTCTCTGGACTTGTAGTGATCTGATGCAGGGGTTAAGATTCTCTGAATATGGCAGAGCAAGGTCTTCCTGGGTCTGGGTTACCTCAATCAGGATTTTTGTTTTGGCTTGTCTCATCTATTTACATAAAATTTCATGATTTCTTTCTTTCTAAAGGATAAGTAACATTCCACTGACTAAAGGTACCACATTTTATTTATCCATTCTTTTGTTGAGAAACACTACGAGTTGGGACAAAGGTTGGAGGAGAAGAGGGAGGAGTGAAGATCTGCAGTTAGACTATTTACTTTCCTGAATAGCTGGACGGCTTTGTGGTTTCCCAGGAAATGCCTGGTCAATTTGGTGACTGTGCTAAAACAATGAGTGAGGAGAAGATAGATTGAAGAATGTCTGTGCATTCTATTGGAGAAGAAAACATGGAAAAAGAGAAGGATGCAGGAGAAGGTCTGCTATAGACCTGGGGGTGTGAAATGACTGTTAGATTTGTGGGGAGGTTAAAATCAGAAGTTAACTGAAATGGCCTGTTGATACCCAGGGAAAGCCTGCTCTGGGATGAAGCAATGAGTTGGGGAAGGGAGGTTTGGAGGGAAGATAAGTGTGATCCACTGGAGATACAGCTAGGGAGGAAGGGAGATTTCACCATTTGGTCTTCTACAGAGCTGAGAATAGGAAGGGATTGGATTTGGAGGAGTGGATAGAAATGAAGTGTAAGTTCTGCAGTTAACCTACCTGCTTCTCATGCTGGCAGCTATGTAGTGACTATTTTTAAAGCCAAGATGAATTTCTTGTAGAGCACAGAAAGGATTTTTTTAATCTATTCACCTAGTCTGTGTCCTTTGACGGGGGAGTGAAGACCATTAATATTTAAAGTAAATTTTGAAAGCTGTGAGTTGATTGCAATCATTTTCTTGTACTTTTCATTGCTGTTCAATTCTTCTTTTCCTTTTGTTTGTGTTCTTAGTTGTGTCTTCCATTTCATTAATTCCATCTTTTCTTGTTTTATTTCTACAATCTCATGGCAATGCTTATCCCTCTCTTCAATTCAAAGACTTGCTTCCAGTTTTTCCTTTGCATTGTTCTGGTGAACAATTTTTTTTGGCTGTTTGTATCATTGATAGATTTTTCTTTTGATATGGCAGAGAGTTTTACTGGCAAAGTAGTGTAGGTTTGCAGTTATGGTCTTTTAGAAGTTGAACTACATTCCTTATAGCTCATCTGGATTTTAGAGTTTCCAATTAGAAAACTTGAGTTATTCTAATGGGTTTTGATTTATATGTGATTTGTGTTTTTTCTCTTGCAGCTTTCAATACTTTATTCTGCATACCTAGTGTCTAAACTGATAGGATCTAGGTTATTTTTTTCCTGGTTATGCCCATTTGGTACTCTCTATTCCAATGACTGTATGGGTTTGTCTTTCCTGAACTTGGGTTCTGCTCTATGCCATTGATCTGGGATTCTCCTCCCTCATCTATGCTAATAATACAAAGATTTGGTATTTAGAGTGTGTTGATCATTTCTCACATGTTCCTTTGCTGTGATTTTAATTTCTTTCATATTTGACCTCTTTGGTTTATTTTCTCTACATTATCTTCTGTGGGAGTCTAGTAGATGCGTGTGTTCACAGATAAGCACTAGGAAACCAGATATATTAAGCACACAGAGTTGTCTCTTCAAAGGGAGAATTATATAATCTATCTCCCACAAGACTGGGAATAGATGTGGTTAATAGCCTGGTGACATTAGCTCTATCTGTATGGCTAGACCACACTAGCTCCTATAGACTCTTATCTTAAGCTTATTTATTACAGTAAATTTATAGAAATTATGGAAGATGTCAACTGGGCTTTACAATAATTATGTTGTATTCATGTCTTAAGCTTACTTGTGCAAGCAGGTTTGAGTTAATTATCACTAGGAAACATTTCTTTACAAATTCTACTGTGCTTACATATGCCTAAAATAAACTACCTGGTGTCAGATTCTCGGAGCTTGAACCAACATCTCCTACTGAGTTGTAGTGAACCATATTTCGTTGTTGCCACCCCTGGACTGACACTCTGCTGGTGGCAATATTCGCAGAGACCCCCACAAATCTTCCAGACCTGATAATCTTTATGTTATCTGCTCCATGTAATTTAAAAACTTCACAAATAGTTTTCTATTTGGTTAATTAAGGTATTTATTTTGGATGGAGGGTCCTTTTCTATCTTTAGCTCTTTATTGGCTTCTTATTTTAAATTGCGACTTGTCTTCATCATTTCATTGAGCCATTTGTTTTAATTTTCTTGGACATCACTCAGGGATTTCTTATTATGCTCAAGTATCAGATATTGGCAATCTAACTGAAGAATATGATAGAATGAGACAGGGAAGAGAGAGTAAGATGTTTTGAAGGCACGTCTAAAGGCATAGAATATGAAATTAAAACTAGTTCAATTAGTTTATTGACTGTTCTTTTCCTGTGAATTCTATGTGTTAAGTCAGATAATAAATAGAACAGTTAAGATCAACAACTATAACCACAGTGCAGTTTACCTAATCTATAAACACTAGAAAGATTTCTTAGCAAAAGGATTCATCTAAAAATGACAATGAACAGTCCATGAACCATAATGATTCTGAGAAAATATAAATTTGTTTCTCTGGCTTTTTCTTTGGTGGTAGGAGTTTTTCATTCTGTATCTTCAAAGATTGCATGACAAATTAAACCTAATGAAGATAAATTCCCCATTTTTATTTATCCATGTGCTCATTAAGTCTGTTGAAATAATGAAGGTATGCATATATATAATCATCTGACTACAAATTGAAACAATAATCCAAGGTAAATGTAAAATTAAGAAAACATCAACTATTGCTCTAGACAGCTCAATGGTAGAGAACTTGTCCAACATCAAAGAAAAAAAGGAGAGTCATAGGGAAGAGAAGGAAAAGGGAGAGAAGGAAAGAGATGGAAGGACAGAAGGGGGAAATAGGTGCTACAAGCATTTCTTATTTTAAAATAGAGATCTACTTGCTCTGCAAATCATTTATTGTCAAGGAAAAACATTTCAAAAACTTTCTCCAAAAGATATTCATCAGCATATTCAAAGTGGAAAAGGTGACATTTCTTATTCCAATGGAGACAGCCTGTTACTTTCTTTAGCTGAGGAACTAATTGGCAGGTGTGAGTGAAAGGTCTGAAATTACTCTGAAAGTTTACAGCTTTGTTTAATAACTAAAGAATTTTAATCTTAAAACTATGTCACCAATCTTCAAACATACAGTTTTGTTATGTACATTTTGACTGATTTTTTTTTTCTGTGTCATTGCTGGTACTGTGAGTCAGGACACTGAAAACAGGAAAGAAAAGGAAAACAAACAAAGAAAGAAAACATTTACAATAGCATATAGCCAGCAGTGAGAAATACCTCATTAACACTTGCACAGGCAAGCCCAGCATAGATGTTTTATTCAAAGGTACCCTGTCAGTACAAAACTAATGTGATCTTGAAAGCCAGTCTTTCTTTGCTACTAATAGGAGTTGAGTGAATCATTCTAGCTGGGACATTTACAATGAAGTAATCTGAGAGAGAATAAAATGGCTGTGTACATCTTTTTTTTGTGTGTGTAAGAAATAGCTAAGCAGAGGAACTTATCATTTTATAGCAAAAAATTGATTAATATTGATTAACTGTTAACCAAAATTCATCATATGTTTCAATATAATAAATAGACTTCTACTCTAATATTTACATAATATATTAAGTAATAAATATGCACAATGCTGTGATAAATAATATTTTAATATATCTAAAACAATATCTGACAAAGGCATGGTATTTTGTACTTTATCCTTCATATCTTTGTCAAATTTAATTTTTTCACTTCATTTGGGATAACTGCTTTGAGAAGAAAATTAAAACCAATGCTAAAACCATGTGATTGATGCAGAATTAAAAAAATATTGCATATTTTGTGGCAGGTGGGGCATTGGTGAACTTTCATATAAAAGGGCTCTCATTTCAAAACAATTTTTTAGAATTGAAATTTACCTTTAGAAATCTATTTTAAGACTCCACAGATATAAAGTATAGACAAATATGTTCAGGAAACCTGAGAGCCAATCACCAGCTAAAGGAGACCAGTTGAATTTGCTTTGTATGTTTGTCCATTTACTCATATTATATTGTTCTAATTATTTTTAAAAGAGATCAGCTGTGAAGTAATCTTGTGCAGTAATTTTGGCTCAACTAAATATCTGTTGACTTTCTGTGTTGTGTCCACTGTGCTCTTCAGGAATAATCAACAGAAAAACTAAAAACATTGAGGGCATTTTTTTCAAGTTTACTGATGCAATTAAATAAACTTTAGACAAAGATAATTTGTGCAGTATGGAATGCCTCTTCACCTTTATTGTAATATGGTAATTAGACAGAGTCAACTAATGAGCTTAAATGTCAAATATTAGTATTTATCATAACCATTGATTTTATTGCTCAAATACACAGATAACCACTTATAAATATTTTTAAAGTCATTCCTATATTCATTGTAACTCCAAAAAACAGAGCAAGGATTCCTGGACACAAACACATTGAAAAATATTGTCATTTAATAGTAGATGGAAGAAATGTTATGCAGTCATTTTAATGAGTTGTCAATTATAAGATATAGCTTGAGACTTCATATGCACACCTTGGAAGACCATCGCTCTCCACCATTGCTCTTCTAAATGATGTGATTTAATTTTCATTGTTCTGGCTATTATCTTCGTATATGCACTATATTCTTAAACTCCCTTCTCACTTCTGTGATGTTCACTGTATTTCAGTACCTTTGAGGATGGTCTCAGCTGATTGAGATGCCATATAATTCATGCTTCATTCTGGAATATCACTCAAACAATTTTTCAAAGCATTGTGACTTGCTTTGTAAATATAATTGCTATAAGATATTACCAACAGAAACCTCTTTTGTGTTTTATAATTTACTCTGTAGACACTCACAAAATGGCTGTATAAATCAATTAATTTCTGTCTTTGGAGAAAATGTCTAATAGATACAACTGAAACATTTCACAGACACAATTTTTCTTCACACCAATGTGGGGAATGAAATAAAATTTGATTGCATCTATTTTATTGAATGGTTTATAGACTTGAGAAAACTTTCAGGGGCATTGAATACTTCTGGAAGTTTGGCAAACTCAATAACAAAATTTGCTTATCATTTTCATTCCTTGCTTCAAGCATTTCTACTTTCCTACTACTTTTTCTACAGGTTCATTTTATTTCTTTTGCCATTTATTTTTATATGAGTTTTTCTAAACTTATTAGTGATGTTTCCTTCATGGTATGCTGGCGATTGATTCATTGCTCATATTACTTTGACATTTCCAAATGTCATTGTTGGCCTCCATAAATCAACTGATTTTTATTGTCTCTATATGTGTTTTCATCACTTAGTTTTTCTGTGTATTTTCACTGTCTTGATTATGTACATAATGATATATAGCTTAACATGTATTCTTTTAAAATATTACAAATAAATGGATATGTACATATATAAACATACAAACATATTAATGCCTATGACATATATCATATGTTACATAATATAAATATGATCACATATTTCCTTTCTCTGCCCATGGGATGAGGTAAGCATGGGCGTGTTTCTGGCCTGCCTTCTGGTGTCCTTCTTGGAACCTCCTGAGGCCTGGGGACTGTGCAATGCAGATCCCATCCTGGGGAAGCAGCCCACCAAGAGACTGCTAAGGCCCTAGTACTAGTCCTACCTCCATCCACAAGAAGAGGAGAGCCATCAGAGTATTGGATCTGCTTGTACCCACCAGAAGGGAACCTTTGTCCCATACCCAACAAAAGAGAAAGAGACTCCTTCTGTACCTACTGGAAGAAGGGATGGGAGAAGACAATATAAAAACACACTCAACAACAGAAAAACCAATATGATACCACCAGGGTATAGGGTCTCTATTCCCACAAGACCCGAATATGCCAATGCAAATGAAGGAGAATGACCTTAAAACAACGCCATGAAAATGATAGAGTCCCTCAAAAAGGATATGAGGAAATCCCTTAAAGAAATGGAAGAAAAAAAAAAAACAAAAATGCAAGAAATCAAAAATTTTTTAAAGAAACAAGAAACGCCAAGATGAAGGAAACAATTCAAACAGTTCAACACCTAACAACTGAAATAGAGACAATAAAGAAAACACAAACTGAGGAAATGCTAGAAATAGAAAAGCTGGGTTAAAGATCAGGAAATTCAGATGCAAGTATAACCAATACAATACAAGAGATGGAAGAGAGAATCTCAGGTGTTGAAGATACACTAGGAGAAATAGATCCATCAACCAAAGGAAATCTGATGTCCAACAAATCCCTAACAAAAAAATATATCCAGGAAATACAGGACAACATGAAAAAAATGACCAAACCTAAGAATAATAGGTATAGAAGAAGGTGAAGAAACCCACCTCAAAGTTGCAGAAAACACATTCAACAAAATCAGAAAAGATAGCTTTTCCAACCTAAAGAAAGATATGCCAATGAAAGTACAAGAAGCTTACAGAACACCAAATAGAGTGGTCCACAAAAAAGTCCCCTCACCATGTAATAATCAAAACCCCAAACATACAGAATAAAGAAAGAATATTAAGAGCAGCTAAGGAAAAAGTTAAAGTATCATTTAAAGGAAACAAATCAGAAATACACATAATGTCTCCATGGAAACCCTGAAAGTCAGAAGTTCCTAAATAGATATTCTAACAACACAAAGAGACCACAGATGCCAACCCAGACTACTATACCCAGCAAAACTTTCAATTGCTATGGATGGAGAAAACAAGATATACCATGACAAAACCAGATTCAAACAATACATATCCACTAATACAGCCCTACAGAAAGTTCTGGAAGGAAAACTGCTACACAAGGAAGTTAACTACAACCAGAAAAATATAAGCAATAGATAATCCCACTTGACCAACAGCTAAATGAAAAAAAGCGGTTGGAATTCTACACACAATTCCACCACAGCCAACAAATCCAAAACAAACAAGAACCAACAATCAATAGTAATTAATCTCCATCAATATTAATTGTCTTAACTTGCCTATAAAGACACAGGCTAACAGAATGGATACAAAGACTGAATCTATCCTTCTGCTGCATATAAGAAACACACCTCAACTTCAAAGACAGACAGTACCTCAGTGTAGATGTTTAGGAAAAGATTTTCCAATCAAATGGACCCAAGAAACAAGCAAATAAGTGGATGGAGCAATCCTAATATCTAACAAATTAGACATTAAACTAAAATCAATCAATCAAGAGAGATGAGACAGGTCATTTCATATTCATCACAGGAGAAATACATCAAGATGAAATCTCAATTATGAACATCTATGCACCAAATACAAAGGCATCCAGTTCTTAATAAAAACATTACTAAAACTCAATCACACATAAAACCTCACACACTTATAGTGGGAGATTTCAGTATCCTACTCTCACCACTAGAAAGGACCACAGGACAAAAAAACAAAAAAACAAAAAGCAAAAAACAAAAAACAAAGAAACTAATAGAAGTTATGACCATATTGGGTTGAACAGCCATGTATAGAACATTCCATCAAACACAAAAGAATATATCTTCTTCTCAGAAATGACATGGAACCTTTTCTTAAATTGACCACATACTAGGCAACAGAGAAAACCTCAACAGTTACAAAAAATTGGAATAACTCCCTCTATCTTATCAGACCACCATGCTTTAAAGTTAGAATTTAGCAACAACACAAATTCATAGAAATTGAATAATACTCAGTTGCAGCATTACTGGGTCAATGAAGAAATAAAAAAAAAGAAATTTAAGTCTTAAATTTAAATCTAGATTCAATGACAATGAAGATACACATACCTAAACTAATGGGACGTTTTGAAAGCAGTATTAAGAGGAAAGTTAATACCACTAATTGCCCAAATGAAGAAACTGGAGAATAGTCACACTAGAGACTTAATTGCAAAAACGAAAGCTCTAAAATGAAAAGAAGCAAGCTCACTCTGGAGGAGCAGACACCAGGAAAAAATCAATTTAAGGTCTTAAGTCAATAAAGTAGAAACTAGGAAAACATTACGAAGACTCTATGAATCAAAGAGTTGTTTCCTTGAGAAAATCAACAAGATAGACAAATCTTTATCCAAACATACTAAAGGGCAGAGAGTGGACATGCAAATTAACAAAGTCAGAAATGAAAAGGGGGACATAACAACGGACACTGAGGAAATCCAGAGCATCATAAGGTCATAATTTGAAAACCTGTACTTCTCAAATTCAATAATCTAAAGGAAATGGATAATTTTGAGCATAGATATCACTTACCAAAATTAAATCAAGAACAGATTGGCAATTTAAATAGACTTATAACCCCTACTGAAATAGAAGCAGTCATCAAAAGACTCCCAAACAAAAAAAGGCCAGGGTCAGATGGCTTCAGTGCAGAAATAAATTAAAGAAGATACCAGAAAATGGAAAGATCTCCCATGCTATTGGATAGGTAGGATCAACGAAGTAAAAATGGCAATCTTGCCAAAAGAAATCATCAGATTCAGTGCAATCCCCATCAAAATCCCAGCACAACTCTTCACAGAACTTAAAAGAACAATGCTCAACTTTATGTGGAAAAACAAAAGACACAGGATAGCCAAAGCAACCTGCCTAACTTCAAGATCTATTATAGAGCTATAGTCATGACAACAGCTTGATACTGGCACAAAAATAGATGGGTACACAAATGGAATCAAATTGAAAACTCTGATATTAACACACATACCCATGAACACCTGATTTTTGAAAAACAAGCTAAAATTATACAATGGAAAAAAGAATGCACCTTCAACAAGTGATGCTGCCGTAACTGGAAGCTGTCTTGTAGAAGACTGCAGATAAAATCTTTTGTATTGCCATGTAGGAAACTTAGGTTTAAATGGATCTAAGACCTTAACTTTGATCCTGAACCTCTTAAAAGAGAAAGTATGTGGTACTCTTTAATGAATGTGTACAGGAAACGGCTTTCTGAGCATAACACCAGTAACACAGACAATGAGATCAACAATTAATAAATGGGACCTCCTGAAACTAAGAAGCTGCTTAAGGCAAAGGACACAGTCAACAAGACAAAACAGCAGCCCACAGAATGGGAAAAGATCTTCACTAACCACACATCTGACAGACGGCTGATCTCCAAAATGTACAAAGAACATAAGAAGCTAGTCACCAAAACACCAAATAATCCACTTAAAAAGTCGGGTACAGAACTAAACAGAACATTCTCAACAGAGGAATCTAAAATGGCTGAAAGACATGTATCAAAGTGCTCAACATCCTTAGCCATCCGGGAAATGCAAATCTAATCAACACTGAGTTACTATCTTACTCCTGTCAGAATGCCTAAAATCAAAAACACCAATGACAGTTTATGCTGGAGAGGATGTGGGAAAAGGGGGAACATTCCTCCACTGCTGGTGGGAGTGTCAACTCATACAGCCACTTGGAAATCAGTATGGTGGTTCCTCAGGAAAATGGGAATGAGTCTACCACAAGATCCAGCAATTCCACTCTTAGGCATATACCCAAAATATGCACATTCATACAACAGGGATATCAGTTCAAACATGTTCATAGCAGCATTATTTGTAATAGCTATTACCTAGAAGCAACCTACCTAGATGACCCTCAGCTGAAGAATGGATGGAAAAAATGTGTTACATTTACACAATGGAGAACTACTCAGTGGAAAAAAAATGAGGGAATCTTGAAATTCACAAGCAAATGGATGGAACTAGAAGAAACCATCCTGAGTGGGGCAATCCAGTCACAAAATGGTAAACATGAGACTTCATTCAGTAGCTGATGGAAGCAGAGGCAGACACCCACAGCTAAATACTGAGCTGAAATCTAGAATCCAGTTGCAGAGAGGGAGGAATAATGAGCAAAGGTGTCAAGAACAGGCTGGTAAAACCCATAGAAAAAGCTCATGGACCCTAGACTGTTAGCTTGGCAACAAGCTTAGGACTTTTCCAGACCCCCTGAAGGAGGATGTCAGTTTGGAGGTCTGGGTAGTCTATGGTGCCTCTGGTAGTGGTTCAGTATTTATCCCTAGTACACGAATGGACTTTGGGAGCCCACTCCACATATAGGGATACTCGCTAAGCCTAGACACACTGGGGAGCAAGTAGGCTCTGCTCCAAATGATATGCCAGACTTGAAGATTCCCCCATTAAAGGCCCCATCCACCCTGGGGAGCAGAAAGGGGATGAGAAAGGGGATCAGTGGATGGTAGTGGAGGAGGGGAGGTAGAGGGAATTGGGATTGACTTGTGAAAGAAGCTTGTTTCTAATTTTAATTTAAAAAGGAAAAAAGAATGAAAGAAAAAATGCTTTAGGAATAAATGAATAAATCTTAAAAACACATATATATGTACACATATATACATGCAAGCTTATTATGCCTATGACATATATCATGTGTTACATAATATAAACATGGTCAAATATACTACAAATTAATTTATGAAGATATATCATTAGATATGTAATTTTAAAATCTACAAAATATGTAAATATCATGATAAATATTTATAAAATAAGACAATCAAGATATTATCATATATATGTTATATAGATACACTAATAATATAGATACACTAATAGACACCTGTTAGCAATTACTCACTTGCTATACTTATAATAAAATGTCAATTAAATATTTCATGCTTTTATCACTTTTTAATAGAAGAGAAAATAAGAATTATTTTTCAAACTTTTGCTTTCCTGCAAGGATGGTTTTGGTCACAATGGCTCTCAAATAATTTTTAGACATTTGTAAGTATCAGAAGATACCTAATTGCCAGTAAGTGGATTGTCTGCCAGACAACTCTTAATTAATTACCAAAACAACTATTCAAACAAAAAAGCACAGTTGTCACATAGAGGTAGACAGTTCTCTTAACTGATTGAGTTTGGTTAAAAACTAACCATTTCTCACTTCATATTGTTCAAGACAAAAATTTGTTCTCTCTTCTCATCTTTTCTTTGGGTTTGAAGATCAGATCCTCAGTCTTTTAGTCTCAGTAAACACCATTCTATTTCTTCATTGAGCAGATGGTAATTCTTACTTTGTCTCAGTAAATGTAGGATGAATCAAAGCAAAGCTCCATTTAAAATGTGTCTTTGAGCCATATAAGATTGACATCCAATAAAGCAACTTACACAATAGAGCAATTCCCTATCATGGTGAGTAATGAAGCATATACACTCACTCATTACATGCTGCAATGTGGCTGCCCATTGTCATTTCTGTTCTTTCACCTTGTACCTCAAACTGGCAAGGAGCGCTATGTGCCTCCTGGGCAAATAGCATTGTTGAACCCATTAATTGCCCTCCTCAAAATCCCTATTTATCCTCTGATTGAACTGTGAGCAAATAGCTTGGGACTGAAAGACCTTACATGGAGTTTCTCTGCTCTTTTTCAGCAAGTTATATAATGAAAGTTTATGATACACATATGAGAATGTTTATTGAGTGTTATAAAGATATCATATTGAGGGTAACCTGAGAGGTGGACTATTATGATAGATATGAGTTAGCTTGATGTAGTTACCAAGTCATATCAATAAGAGAATTCTGTAACTTGCTCATAAAGAATGCAAAGGTGTATATGTGCACTAGTTCTTTTGAAAGGTTTTATGAATTAGTATGCAAAAAATCCACATAAATTGCCAGCTTATAGGGTAAAATAACTCAGGAACTGGTCTACAATTCACAGCGGACTATTAAAATCATTTAAAACAGTGTTTGGCAAACAGTTACACTCACTTGACAAATTGAGGTGCCTTATTAGTTTCATGTTGCTTTTGGCTTCAATCTCATTGGCCACCCTTTCTACTCTAGTTTCCAAGTAGTTAATAGTAGTAGCCTTGAATATATTGAAAAAGTTATTGTGTGTAGTGGAACCTGGAGTTGATTGCAATGAGATAAGGGTTTTATATCAGCAGTTTAAAATTCAGTAGACAAAATTTTTCAGCATAGTTTTTTCTAAATTATGTCTGAATTTCCAGACAGTTTAAACTATATAGCCAGCTCACATACTAAGAGAAAGGCTTCTGATACAGTAGGTCCTGTTTTCTCTAAAAGACAGTAAGCCATTTTGAGTGAACTATACTACAAATCTCTAAATATGGCCTTGTCTCCAGGTCTCCCAACCACAGGGGTGGAAATTCGTAAACTGGCTCACTGACAATCAGCCCAGGTTCTAACATTAGGAACTCAATTATGAGTAACCGCATTTGGATCCTTTCTGAAGTACAAATAGAACACAATTTTAGCAACCATGGGGCTTTTAAAAAACATTACATCTTATTTTAAACTTCTCATGTATGTGTAAATATAAGTTAATGACAATCACTAACCTTTCTGATGTCAGACACTTAGAAACACTATTTAAATGAATTTTCTATCATTTGCTTTATCATGAAAACAGTTCTTTTATGTATTAATAGTCTCATAGGATAAGCAAAAATACTGAAAGGATACACTACAGCATTGTTTTCTTTTCTTTCTCCAATTTGTATTATCAAAATAATATATTAGTGTTAAATGATCAATCTGTTTTATATATATATATATATATATATATATATATATATATATATCATTGTTCATTAGATGTCTGTAGATATAACACTATGAATTGTTATTGTCTTAAGGAAAGAACCATCTCAAATAACAGAATAAAAATTAAGGATATGGTCCAGGAAGTATCTCAGAGGATCAGAGGATGCTTGCCATAAAAGCACTAAGACTTGTTGTCATATCCCTATGACCCATCCACATAAAATGTTGCTTTTTGTAGTGGAAAATTTTAATCCAAATTCCAAGTAGGCAGAAACAGGCAGAGTCAGGAAACTAGCAGGCTAGCTCATCCAACCCAAAAGGCAAAATATAGGCTTAGCAGGGAAAAAAGTAGTTAAAAATAAGGTGAAAATCATACAAGATATTCACCTGACATTGACCTGTGACTTCCACACACATATGTACACGTGTACATTTGAATACATATATGCACACACCCAGATGAACACATATATGCAACAAACACCCTTATACATACACAATATATTTAACAGATTAAGTATAATAAATTTAACCTCAAAGACATTATGAATACATATAGAAGAGAGTAAAAATTAATATACCTATGTTGAATTTAACCCAGAAAGACTTGTGCAAAGTATGACTATGTGGTGATAACCTACAGTAAAAATAAAAAAGCAGTTCTTAGATAGATGAAATAGTATATGTGAAAATCTCATTTTAAGGAAGCAATTCTGAGTGGAAGGCATGGTAAGTTTGGGAGGGAAGTAGAATAAATTGAAATTTTTTGTTTACTGATTTTTTTAAGAGAATGGAATACTAATTTGATATTTTCTCTCTTTGAATCTTTACTATACTTATTTCACTGTTGTTCCTAAAACAAAGCTATCATCAGCAAGTCATATGAATTTTATACCTAACTCTGCAATGGGTGAGTGGGTTGAAGCTTGTAATGACAGACAGGGAAGGGATGTTACTCAGTACTGATCATAAGCAATGGCTGGGGCATTATGCACATGGTAAAGATTCAGCTTCCAAGATGAGCTATAGTAACAAATGACTTACTGTAGAGAAATCAAGGAGTTGTGTTAGTGTTGGGGAGGGCAGTTGTAGGTATGTACACTTGGGGGAGGGTAATAATAATGGGAAATGCTTAGATTTTATATCATTTTATCAACATAAATTTTTGTTGTTTTAGCTTGGCTTTTGTTGCTGTATTCTGTTTTTTTTTTTTTTTTTTTTTTTTTTTTTTTTTTTTTTTTTTTTTTTTTTGAGACATTGCTTCTATGTTTAGCCCTGGCTATCCTAGAACTCAATACATAGACAAGGTTGGCCTCAAATTCAGAGTTCCTCCTGCCTCTGACTCCTGAGTGCTGCCATTAAAGACAT
The DNA here is from genome assembly GCF_003668045.3 of Cricetulus griseus. Taxonomy (NCBI): domain Eukaryota; kingdom Metazoa; phylum Chordata; class Mammalia; order Rodentia; family Cricetidae; genus Cricetulus; species Cricetulus griseus. Next base: position 108,603,452 of record NC_048598.1, on the reverse strand, counting down.
ATGCCAACAATCCCTGCTTCATAACTCTTTTAACTTTTTTATCTGTTATTTTTTGTTGTTGCTGTTGCTGCTATTATTTTTATAATTGTTTAAATGTTAGGATTTCCGAGTAATGATTTGACAGCCATTCTACTGCCAAAAACAACAGCAGTTGAAATAGTTGAAGCTTTTTAAAATGCTAGTTTCAAGTTACAATTGTCCAAATGTAAATTCACTCAACAAAATGTTTTATATCTTAGTAAGAAGTATAAAATAACCTGCTTTGTTATGTGTTCCCAGCCAAGTTATATATCTCTGACTATGATATGGCAGGGTTTCTTCATTCTCCAAAGTCCAACTCTGAGCTTTCCAGTTTATACTGGAGATGTAACTGGTCCTCTCCACTCTTTATCCAGCCCCTCTGCATACAGCACATATGTTATTTCAAGAGAACCTGCCAAACAGTGCCATGTCTGAACAAACCACAATGTATGTCACTCCTTGAGAAATGACCCATGTTGAAGAAGCAGACATACTTGTTGCATGAGTGCACTTTATAGGATTAATGTTTCCATTCAAGGAAAACATAACTTTTTTTTTTTTTTTTTTGCTTTCAACTACTGGTTTTAGTTTGCTCCCTGGGTAAACTATCCTCCCTATAAACAATGAACGCATCAACTCTGAGTGATGGAATTAATTTTATATTTTTAGAAAAAGACTAGAGAAGTTGAAGGAAATAAAAAAGCAATAGAATCCTTATAGTGATCCATTAGAAGAGATTGGTAATTCATAATTTTGAACCCTAAGCATCATATATCACTAAATATGATGTCAAAGGAGTCAAGGTAAAACACGTAAAATATGAAAGAAAAGGTTGACTATGGGATAATGTGTGAATAGAGGCAGGCATGAAATGTGAGGGATATAAACAAAAAAAGAAAAATGTAAGCAAACAACAACATAAACCCAAAATAGTTCGAGAGAATCGAAATGGCTACATTACATTATAGCTAAAGATTAGAGGATAGCCTGAAGGCCATGAATTGATGAGACAATCCACCTAGAAGACATAAAACTACATTCATACCCCCTCAAAAAATATATGAAATAAAACTGACAAGTGGATGGACAAATGCTAAGCAACAATTATATTAAAGGTTTTGTGGTTCCAATTTTAATAATAGATGAGGTATAAGACAATGACGAAAAGAGAAGTTGAATGACTCTGTATGCCAATTTGAGCTCATGCAACTTGAAGACTAGATACAGACAGAACTATACCTAGTACTGGGCTAATGATTTTGAAAATATATGTGGACCATCCTTTAAGATAATCATATTCTATACCAGAAAACCAATCTTAATTAATATAAAATATTTAAAGGATATAATCGTGTTTCCTTCCAGCATCAAAATTAATTAGAAATTGCTATAAAATGATATTCATTGATATTTATTATGGAAATCAGAAAATAAATGTACAAAACAAGAAAGGAAAATAAGGATACACGAACTTTTAGAATGCAGGGAAAACTACATTAGAGGTAATCATTTTTCTGTAAATATCCACATTGAAATTTCACAAGTAACCTGCTCTCTCACTTAAATAAATTACAAAGGAAAAAAAATGAAAATCTGAATGGAGACAAATAAGATAGTTAATGAAACAATAGGAGGTATCAATGGAACCAAAGTTGAAAAAGCCAATTAAATTGAACTGTTGCATAAATTGATGGTGTTGGAATAAGTTAGTTGGAGAATTAGAGAAAGAATGGTGACTATGGAAGGAATCAGGATATGGACATAAAAAAGAATATGTTAAGATATTGTTTTTAAAAATAAAATAAATAAATCTTGTGATGATGCTCCACATACATGTGGAATAAGAATATATTCTATCATTAAGAATTCCAAAACCATCTAAAGACAAAGTAACAGACCAAGGTAGGTATAAATTCATGTGAACATTAACTCATTGTGCCACCTTTGAAAGCCAATTGCATTTGTTCCATAATCATTGTTTTTTCAAGTACAAATAGTATTTTGGCAATTCTCATTATATTTGCTGAGGGTCATTTCCACTTGAAATGCCTCTCATTTGCATGATGCTGTAACAATCATAACAATAAATTAGGTCATATTTTCCAGAAATTTATGAAGAAGAAAATGAATGAGCAAATAGAAGTCACATTTTAGCCTCTGACATGATTAGCCATATAGATAATTTATCTCTGTTTATTAGTAATAGGCTAATGGATTTATTTCATCTTAGAAAAAGTATTAACTTCCTTCCTAACTTAGTTTACATTTTAAAACTGAATCTCATCCTACTCATGACATCTCACTGGCCAGAAGCTTTTCAAGTAGAGTAGACATAGCCAATGAACTCCAGGTTTCCACTTGTTTCTATCCCCAATACTGAAATTAAAACCATCACAATGTCTATTTGCTTGGGTCCTGGGAAATGAACTAAAATCCTCATAATTTCTCAGAAAATCTGTTAATAATCCAGTTAGTTACCTTCCCAGCTCTAAATTGCTTTATCAGTAATTGATTGTGGTGATACATAATTTATGATTTATTAAAGCTTGCTTGAAGGGTCAGAAAGCAAAGTCAGCCACAAGCTATAGAGGGCAGACAGTGGTGTTACTTACCTGTAATCCCAGGACTCAGAATTAAGAGGAGATGGATCCCTGCTACTTCAAGTTCACACTTACTACACAAAATTGATCCAATCCCAAAGGAAACAGCTCACACAAAGGTGACCTAAGCACCTGGGATCACACACCTTTATTCCTAACACTAAGGATGTGGAGACAGGAATGGATGTGGCTGGGGCAAGGAATGGAATAATAGGCAGGAAGAGACAGGAACAGAGAGTTTGCCTCTGAGGAATCATGGTGGCAGGAGTACTGTTTTAGCTGGATATGTAAGGTCTACTGGCTTGTCTGCTTTGCTTGGGTGATCTTCAGCTTGAAGCTTGAACCCCAATATCAGTCTCTGGGTCTTTATTATTCAAGTTACAGATACTCCAAGATAGCCAAATGCCTCCTTCCTCAACATAGTGTGATTACTTTAGGATTCACATAATTCATGAAAAATATTTGCAATATTTCTTATGCAATGCTTGGATGGTCATAATGAATTCAGGCATGAATATTGAACTAAAATGCAATGAAGCAACCTGAATATCAGATGTTTCCCCTGTGGAAAATGACACTCGACACACATGAAGTTGTCAACTGGGTCTTTGCTATTAACTAAGGAATAGACTGCCTCTAGAAACCACTGGTGTTGTGATATTCCTATCTATACCACTACAAATCCCTATCTATGTCACTGCCACTATCATTATTTCCATAATAATTGATTAGTCTTTTTGAGATAAAATTATCACTATACCCACTTCCCAAATTCTTGTCAACCCTTCCCCCATAACGAATTCACCATCCATCTGAATGTCATACCTGAAGCATATATTCAGATATCAGATTAAATTTTTGGAAAATTAAGCAACTCTTTTTTGGTTCATTTGCATTTCTACTTTGGGTTTATTATAATAATAACACATTTTAAAAAATGTTATTGATAAGAATATTTAAATATGCAATATTTGATTCAATTTACATAAAATTTTTGGTAATATGTGTAAATAAAATGAAATATGTCAATAATGCAAAGTTGGTTTAACATGAAGAAATAAGTTAGTATAGTAAATTGTAATAATAGAGTATAACACAAAACTATGTAAGCCCTGAATACAATGCAGAAAAACATACTGAATGTAAAAAAATTCCAAAAATAATTCATTAAAATAGCAACAGTATCAATAAATAAATGGAGACTTCCACAAACTAGTAATATGTACCTTTGTAAATTAGTATGGTTATTATCGCACTCATTAATTAACTTTTACTCATTTTAGTTAGTGTTGCACTTATGATTCTATTCAGTGAATTAAAATAAAGGTAAAACATCAGAATGAAAGAAAAGTAATAAAATAAAAATAACATATTATATGAGCCTATATATAGAAAAGCTTAACACACACACACACACACACACACACACACACACACACACACACACACACACACAAACACAAACAACCTGTAAAACTAATCATCAAGTTTAGGAAAGATTCTGTGTGTGTGTGTGTGTGTGTGTGTGTATGTGGGTACATGTATGTGTGTGTGTGTGTCTGTGAAATCAATTATGTAACAAAACAGTTTTGATAAAATGGAGTATGAACAAATTTTTCAAAGTAAAACGATAATGACTAGATATCAGTGTTTTCAGGTACTCAAATTACATTTTTTTATTTGTCATAGAATGCTGTTCATCTGTTCAGATCCTATTTCTTCAAATTGAAGGCCCCAATGGGTGTTAGTTGAATCTCATTTTTAATTAATATCAGAAAAAAAAATCAGGCTTCAATGGTTGTAAAGTAAAATGCCCAGAGAAATAACATTGTGTTTGTTTTGAGTGCTGACATGTCTTTCTATATAAAAAAGAAAATGTTGTATTCATTTGGTAAATTTTCCAAACTCATATCAAAATCTCTGATATTTCCCTTGGCTCTGGTAACATGTCTGGCTCATTTCATATTCAGCAACCCTAGGGACTTAGCATAAGGGAAAAAAAAAAAACCACAGGAAAAGAAGCAACCAGAGATGTGATATCTTTAGTTGTCATGTTCCAGGATAAATAGAGACTTGCCATTGATTCCCTTCACCCTATAAACTGTGGAGTAGAGGAAGAGGTCATGTTTGAGGTGTAATGTGGAAGGAAAATGTACTTCAGGAGGGACCTATTAATGGGCAATTCTTCCCAAATAACTGTAATGCAAGTAACTGAGCCTTAAAATTAATCCACAAGGATAAACACTGTGGTAAGAAATACAATACAGAATATTGCCTTTTCTTTTAAAATTAATATATAATATATATATATATATATATATATATATATATATATCAAATGCAAAGGATACTTAGGCTTTTTCTGTTCAAGTTTTTAACAATTTAGTTAAATTGTTTCTACTGAATCTATGGTTTTGAGCACCGCTAGGGGGATAAAATGGTTCACCATTGACTGCCTGATTAATCTATTAATTGGTACATTTTAATTGTAAATGAAAAATTTTGTTATTTGTGTCTATCTGAATAACCAAGAGCAAAAGTTCCCTTTATTTCCTAACTTCTGAGCATGGGAGCATTGAAATAGTGGATAATAGCCGGGTGGTGGTGGAGCATGCCATTAATCCCAGCACTCTGGAGTCAGAGGCAGGTGTATCTCTGTGAGTTCCAGACCACTCTAGTCTACAAGACAGCCTCCAAAGCCACAGAGAAACACTGTCTCAAATCCCCCCAAAGACATAGTAAATAATAAATTATGGTGAAGGGGTAGTAATGAAACAAGAAGTGTTAAATGGGGTGAAATGAGAGGATGAAATAAATCCAGGAAAGGAAATTTAACACCAAAGACCTTTGAAAATGTGTTATGGAAAAATTTCAATTATAGACTGCTTATAATGTATACATATACACTTATAAAATGAGTTTAAATAAAGTTTACCTATAATGGAAGAAGACAATGCTATAAACACCATAGACTATCAAATCAAAACTCACCCCTGAATTACCTGTTTTTGCATTGTGGCTCAGAGTGGTCCCATAGACCTTCCAAACATTACAAGTTACTTCTCCAGGTAACCCTCAGAACTTGATGGTAAGACACTATTACTAAAGAAACCGCATACTGAATGGGAGGACTCACTAGGGAAATTGGCACTGGCCTGGAGGTGTCATCCTACTGGCCAGCATTCCTAGTGCTGTAAGTTGTTATGCACATAACTAGAGGCAGGGACGATAATGAACTTTCATAACCCAATCTCCAGTGGTAAACACTGGCCTGTCAAGATGCCTCCCTTTACACAGTAAGGACAAAATTGTTATGGGAAAAATCAACCCCTTTTGGTTGGATTTAAAACCAGTGAACAAAATAAAAACCATATCTGGTACCATTAACTAGCCCTATTAGGTAGAGCTGACCTAATAAATATTCACAAACCTATGCAAGACATGCTTCCAAAGGCAGCTCCTCATGGTATCCAAGTGTCTATTCTCCACGCCCTAAAGGAAAATCTTGCTGCTTGGCTCCTAATGGGCCAGGCTAAACCTGAACAAAGAACACTTACTGTTCAGATGGCTTCATGTCTTTTTTCTCAGGAACTCACCTGATCATAAAATACATAGTTCTCTTAAGATTTAAAATTGGGGATTGATGATTAGAGAGCCACCCACAATTAGGCTTTTTTTAAATCCTTTTTCATGCTAAAGTAATAAAACAAAAACTTGTGTCTTATAAGTGGCAGATAGTTAATGTTTATAGCCCTAGGGGCTTTAAGCCCTAAATCACACATTAGAGGAATCAATATTTTCAGATTCCTCACCTGTGACCCTTGTCTTGTAATAAATTACCTGTTGTGGAAAGGGTGTACCAGGGTGCTTCTCAGTTCTGTGTAGAAGATCAATAAGTGATTGACTAGGGTACCATACTCATGGATTTATCACCTCTCCAGGTTGAATCTCCTAATTTCATCATCTGCAGGGTATTCTGATATGTATTTGGGGGTATATAAGCTTTCTGAGTCCAGCATACAGGAAGCAGAAAACATTTTAGTCAGAACACATTTTACTGCCACTGACAAAGTGAAATGGCTGTAAAATTTCTCTTGGAATTCAAGTGGACCCAAGCAAGTAACCCAGCCTTGTCCTGCCTTATAGAGTAGTTAAGGCAAGTCAGCTTGCTGCCAGAGGCTACAAAGAGTCTATATTGAAAAACACATACTGTTAAATACAAAGGATGTCCAGGAAGATGTTCTGGAATAGTACACTAGAAATTGCTTGGCTTATCCCAAGGAATGTTACTGTAAAATGACACTCAGTATAGCTAGTATTTGATGAATTAATAAATCCTGAGATAACAAAAAATGAAGCATAAGCTGAATAAATAGAACAAATCTCTTCCTCTCTCTGTCTCTCCCACTCTCTGTCTCTCTCTGTGTCTCTCTGTCTTTCTATCTATTTATAGATCCATAATTAAGAAGGAAAATTGTATAGCATATGGGAGATTGGTGGTTAGGCTATTATATTTAACTAGCCACTAATGCCTGAAGGTGACAAGAAAAGTGATGAGTTTTTCCTAAGTGTTAACCACGCATAAAGAAATAAAAATTCAGTGAAAAACACATTAAAAGAAATAAAAGTTAAACAAACAAATATGAGTGGTTATGCTTGTTTAATAAAAATATAGGTGTGACACTTCAAAATTGACACATTAATTAAATAAATGCTATTCAAGTCACAATGATAACAAACAAGGTGCCTCAAAACTTACATTTTATCAATTGGTTCTTCATTCATGTTCTATGGATTTGTAAGTTTCTGCTATATCCAGTTTTGTGGGCTACATTTTTTGATTAACATTCCAAATGAAATTCTATTGTAATTAGATAATATTCTATTATTGTGATTATTACTTTGCTTTGTTGTAGGATATTTATTCACTGTATGAAGATGCATTGCTGTGATTGGTGCAACAAAATGGTGAATGACCAATAGCTAGGCAGGGGAGAATAGGCAGGACTTTCAGGCAGAGACCCAAAGTCAAAGGGAAGAATCTGGGTGAGCATGAAATGCCAAGGGTCATGTAACAAGTAGAACATATGAAACAGAACAAGGATAAGTGAACCACGTGATAGCATGTAGGTTAATAGAAAAGGTTAATTAAGTTGTAAGAAATAGTTTAAAAAGTCTAAGCTAAGACTACATTTTCATAATTAATAATATTTCCATGTTATTATTTGGAAGCTGGCAGCAAAGAAAAGTCCAGCTATATTTGTTATTTAAGAGAGGTTCTCATTTGGTAGCTTAAGCTGAATTGCAATTCATTAAGTAACTCAAATCAATCATCCAGCCTCCAATTCCAAGTGTTGTGAATACAGGTATGTACCCACTATACTCATATTATCCATATTATGATGATTTAAATAGAGTTATTTACATTGAACTTAGTAAATGTGCTGTGTCCTAGAAAACTCTCTTATTTAAGGATGCTTAAATGTTTTCTCAAATATTTTTAAAATAAATGACACTGCATGAATAATTTTAGTTAGGAATTTCAATTTAGTTAGGACATATATAATATAATGCTTTCAAATTCTTAGAAGAAACGTTAAATGTGCAGACCCAGCACTATAAGTCACCCACATGGAGAGATACTGTTTCTTTCCTCCCATGTGAAAATCTATAAACACCTATTCAAGATTAGAAAATCAGTAGTTTGAATAACCTGTTCTTTCTAACTTAGCCTAAATATTGAATGTTCAATTAGGTGTCACTTTTCTAATTAATCATTTTAATTCTTTTATTATGAATTATATATTCAATATTAATAACAATATTATCTCCTCAGATAAACTTTTGTTATATTTAGAGAAACATAACCATATTTTAATCAGTACTAGGAAAATGATAGAAGTGTTGTCTCTTGCTATGGCTTTTCAAGTCAAGAAGACTGCAATAATACACTAAACTAAAATCAAACACAGCTATGAAAGAGGAAAACAGGAATTTGCATCAGTTTTTCCTCTTCTAATAAGTAGGTTTTCAGAAATTTTACTTTTTAATATATCACTGGAATCCATTAACACATGTCAAGATTTATCATGACTAATCTATGTTGAATAGTTAGACTCTATGTTGCAGTTTATTCTTTAACATGTATTTCTAGAAATCTCAATGGACTTTTTAAATTTCCAACTTATAATTGACATTTGAAAATAGGAATGGAAAAATAGGTAAAATATGCAGAAGAAAAAGTGCAGGATTCTTATGTGGTTCTTTTACTTAAATCATGTACCCAGAAATTTTATTTTCTAACCTCAGTCTAACAACAGTGGTTTTGCTGCCATGAATTTAGCTCTCCTTTACCCCCTCAAGTTTTAAGAATAGAAAATAAAGTGCACCATGTGGGCTTCAAGCTGTAATTTCCATTGAAGCTGTTGAAGTCATAAATTGCAAGTGGGAACCTAAAGATAAAATTACAACTTCGCTAAAACCCCAACCAGGTACACTTTCTTTTTGTAAGATGGATATTTTCTTCAAATCTACCAATACCAAATTTATACACAATTGCCCTTAAAAATAACTTTCCCTTTCCCTTTATGTAAGAAAGACACAAGAAGAGCTACTGAGCTTAAAGTAGTTAAAACTTTTAAAACAATCTTATCCAGTGCAAATGATGTTTTTAACAATTAAAATTTAACAAATGTTAACAATGAATTATAAAATGTTAAATTAAAAACATTCTTTACTATGCACAATATGGTAAAAATAGATGCTTCTTTGTTCTTCTTTCTAGAGAATTCCTTATAATTTACAACATAAAAACGAAATAATGTTACATATGATTCTTCTAAAAGCTTATTTTTATTGCTTTCACTTAATAATTTCATATACGTATATATGGTATTATAACTATTCTCTTACCAGTCCTCCTCTATAAATATGTTCTTTCCTCCCTTACTCTTTTAAATGTAGATTCATGACTTTAAGCTTTATTTTGTGGCCCATGAATTTAACCAGTGCCATCTGTTTGATGATTTGATTAGAAGCATCCATGAGATCATGGTGGGGTCACCACTTGTTACATTACTAACGAAAATAAGTCTGCCTCTTTGTGAGTATATCTGCAACCAATAGTTCAAGAGTGAATGGTTAGGACCCCAAAATCCCTTCTCTGTGTGGGTCTGACAGTTGAATGACTTGTTCTTATTCAGGGCCTGTGCATGTATCCATCGCTGTTGTGAGTTTGTGAGTATAATGCTATGGTTTGACCAAGCAATGACATTTTAAAGCATTTACCCATATCTGCTTGATCACATATATGTTCTGTATGCCCCTTTTCTTCAATGAGAGCTAAGTACTCATCTGTCACTTAGTATTAGCACCTTGTGAAGCCATGTGGCTCTGAATTCACCACAGTTAAATAAAAATCCATCTTTGTTGAAGATCAAGACTAATATTTGTCTGTGAATATAAATATATTTTTTAGAATGCTTAACCCTATGTCAATTTGCTAAGTAATACTTTCCAGCTCCTAGCTAGTGCCTATGATCTTCTTACAATGAGTTTTTGACTAGGTTGGAAATACCAGGAATCAATTCCCTACTGTTGGGTTGGGGGAAGGCATCAATACAGAAAACAGTTAGTTACTCCAACAACAGTTATGTCATTATTTCACACGAGTGACACAACCACATGGCAGCTTAGTCTTGTAGATCATCCAACTCACTACTGGTTAAGATATTGGTGTTTTTTCTTCCTAATCAGTTGGAATACCACCTTCAATTATTATGAAAGTTAGCCAACAAGAAAGATGCTCCCAAGTGATTTCTAGCTTAAATTTTCTACATCAAACATTCAAAGTACACAGTGTTTCCATCATGACAGTTATGTTAGGCAATCAAGAGTAAGGGCAAGAGATTATACTGTTTTTTGAGGGTTCAAGAGTCTCCCTGAGTAACAACTCATAAAGTCTGCTTCATCATTGACATTAGGGTTTGTTAAATAACCACAGGGTTTTAAAGCATGTTTTATGGTCATGAAATTTTCTTCAGCTTTTTTAAGATAACATAGTAATAATATGAATACAATTGTCTTATAGAGATATTAAGCTAATAATATGTGACATATTATAGAGAAGACAAATAGTCTATTGTGGTAAAGTCAGTGTATGAGACTTCTTCATCCAGCTAACACTGGGAAGACATACTCAGACAAACATATTTAAAGAAGTGAGAGGAACTCTATGAAAGGACTCTGGAAAATGCAGAGGAGTAAGGAGCTTGAGTAATATTTATCTAATAAAAAGAATATTCACTTTATGGCATGTGTATTTATATACAAGTGAAAAATAGTTATACTGAATAATAACAAACCATGAGACATGCAAGTTTATTGAAACTCTTTGCATTGCTATATGCAAAACTTTCCTGAAGACAGTGAGTAAAAATGAGACATTATAGAAGAACCATTTAGGTGCTTCAAGAATAAACAATTTTATTCCAATGATGGAAAAAACTTAATAGACTAGAGTAAAAGCCACTACATTTTAATTATTCTCATTATATTCTGATAATATGACTCGCTCTAAATCAACATTAGTTATGTAAACCAAGAAATATATTCAATGTTTATTGACAGAGCTTCTGGAATTATGTATTATACACATGATATGTAATATGTTTGTGTGTCAATATCTCATTGTTCATAAAGTCCTGTGAAGTAATGTGGGATAATTTATCACCTTACCATGAAAAATTTAAAATCAAACTCTGAGAAGATGCTGTTTTACCATATTGAGTCAAATAGTCAGTATGTATTGTGCAATGCTATCCATGGTTTACTAATAATAAATTCATTAACTTTATGTACAATTTCTAATAAGGAAATTTTATGATGTTCCATTAAATAGAAAATAATTATATTCAGAGGATATTGAATTTGTTGTCCTAAATCATTACTTTTACATCCATAGTTCTCACACAAACAAACAGACATCCTCTATATTAAGTTTGATCACAGCAGAAAAAAAAAACTCTCACTTTTCTTCTGTTGTTTGAGTTCAACAACCAAATGCTATGATATCTACTCTTCCGTGTGCTTGTAAGTTTTAGAGGCTTATGGTGTTTGAAGCCTAAGTTAGCTACAAACCTCTCTTTCAAATCTCAAGTTTGAAATCAAAGCTAACTTTTGGTTCTAAATATGACAAAAGCTTCATAATCAAATTAAGAATTTAACTAATTAGCATTTTTTAGCAAAATTGTTAGTTAACACAAATTATTGCTGGAGAGAAAAAGATAATTACACAAAAATGTTAATGATCTAACACATATTAATTTTCAAAAATTGTGTTTATTTCAAGTCCTCAGATCAATACTACTTTCTCAACTTAAATAATGTCACCATCAGTACCATTTCATACAGGTGAACATCAAAAGAGCACAAAGACATCCGGAGCCGAAAATTTTAATCTCTTCATTAAAATATTCTAATGTTTACTCTGCATATGCATATATTTGGAATAATTTTACTCTGTAATGGGTAAGTGATAGAAATCCTTGGGGTTTCAGAAAGGTATGTCTCTCACACATCATAAACTTCAAAGAAGCCTATTGTCTCTTTCCTTAAACATTCAATTTTTACATGTTTTGTTTTATTCTGCCATAAGATGTTCCTTTTCAATTTTATAACAGCTCTCTACATGTATTGAATAAACTAAATATAATTTTTCTTATAAATAATGTCAATGGATAATTTAATATTCTATGCTATTTGTATTGCCTTATACAGCAAACACAAATATTATTACCATAACATCTACAATTTTGTTTTATCTCCTAGTATCTTTTCAGTAAACATTATAAAAATGACTACAGTCATTGGATTTACATCTCTGTAGAGTAATGAACAGGAGACAACTAGCTAGTAATTATTTCCACCTGCTGAACTCTCTATTGAGGCAATTTGATTAATTATAGTGCATATCTGTCATCATTAGATGTGCAATTGTATTTTTCTTTATCAGAACACCAGGATATTGTTGACATTAGTATTGAACAAGGGTCTGCTGTCCATTTTTTGGGTCATTGTTCATGAACTCATTATCCATACAGTTGAAAAACATGGCTACTCTTTATCAATGGGAAAATATTATCTGCTTTTGAATTAGTCATACTATGTTAAAAATTACAATATGTGAAAAGGGGGAAACTAGCTCTTCATATGGCTGTTAGAAATTATTAGCTTGCTTTACATAAAATTAATGAATAATTAATAAAATAATTAGGTCATTTTTATATATATTTTGATTCTTTTATTTAGAAATAATCTTATTTTACACATCAATCCAAGTTCCCTCTCTCTCCCATCCTCCCATGCCCCACATACTTCCCCATCTCACCCTGCATCCACTCCCCAGGGAGGGTGAGGCCTTCCATGGGGATTCATCAAAGTCTGTCTTATCATTTGGAAGAGGGCCTAAGCTCTCATGTATCTAGTCTGAGAGAGTAGCTGTCATGAATCTAGTAATGAAATGAGAAAAGTGTTTCTATCATACATGAATTTCTTAAAATCTTACTCTTTTATAGTAAGAACAATATGTTTATTTTATTGTAGGTGACTTTGATCTGAACTTCTTGAGTTGATAAAATAGAAATAAATACCACATCTTGACTTGTGTTTCTCTCCTCCAAGGTCACATATTGTCATGCTGAGTGAACTTCACATCCTTTCTTTATATGAACTTTCAGATTTTAAAAGGAAATTTTAATAAAAAAAGAATTTATGAATATGCTGTCTGTCATAGTTACCTACCTGTAAACATTTTGAAATTCAATACTTTTTCTGAACTTAAATTGATAAATTCAATTTCACAATGTTCTCTGAGTCAAGCATCAAAATGTGCTTCATGTTACATCTCATATGGAGAGAAAATGTTATATAGAAAAATGGAATGTATATAATAACCAAAATATGCATTTATGAAGACTTGATTTCTTCCCCTTTAGATTCATAAAATAAAATGTTTCCTTGTTGCTACCATTACCGGCTTGCTACATCTCTTTTTATTCTTTTCTTGCCCCACTCACTTGATCAATCCACTCAGGGGTGTATTATGTAGACCTTAGTATTATTATCATATTTTCATAGAACTTTAAGGTAAAGTCAGGTTAATATGAACATAAATTACTTTTCTTAACAACTTCTTTCGTGTGTCAAGTATCCATACACCTCATACCAGTTTTAAAATTTTAGGTGATAACATTTGCTATCTCCAAGTCATCTATTACTGATTTCATATTCTGTTAAGTGAAGAATTCATAGATCTAAATTAATATTTGTACTTAATATAATTATCCATTAGGATATAAGTTCACATTTACATTATTGATTACATGGAATATACATAGGTAAATACTAAAAAACATGGATAGGTGATTCTCCCAACTATTTCTAGACTGAATATATACCATGTATTTCTGACTCCAGTTGATCAGTGACTACTTTATTTAAACCACAGTTTTATCAAATTAGTCTACCTTTACAGAAAGTATAGACTTCATCAGTATTCAATGACTTGATTCTCTCATCTTCCACAGCTTCAAAATAAAAGATTTCTATGTCTTTTAATGGCAGCATATACTAGAATTCATAATTCTAAAGTGTTTTCTATACATACTTAGAAGGAAAGGGAAAACAAAAAGGAGAAAGGGTAGAAAGAAGACAAGGAGGCTCATGCATGTTTCAGAAGCAATGTGGCCTTTAGTGTTTAAAAGCATGAGCTCTAAGAACAAAGCAACTGGGTTCCCACCTACATGTTGCTAGCTTGATGTGCCTGAATTTTGGAAATATACTTCTCCCGATTTGGGTATCCATTTCCCTGTGTGAGTTATTAGCTAACTTCTCAGATTTCTTCACAAAGCACGTGGACTCAAACTATATAAATTTATCAGCACCAGTTGTGGCATATAGTAAACCCTCAGTAGCTCATTCTTTAAATAATAACAACTCCTTGGTGCTACAACTAACCTTAGTTAGATTTAAATCAAATTGAAACAAATTCAAAACTTTAGCCATTTCATATAAAGCAAGCCAATGTGATAGGAATGTACTTTGTTACCCTGGAATTTAGTTCCCAATGAGGTGATATTAATTTAGGAATTTCTGTTTTAAAATTAAAGATTTAAACTTTAAATTCAGTTCTCAAGGTGTCACCATGACACAGTCTGAAGAATAGAATTTTTGGCAAATATAATAATCACTTCATATAGAGCAATGTCTATTTTTCATCCTGTTCTTTGACCTCACAGCTGATCTTGTGATAGGACAACCAAGGTAGTTAGCAAAAGTTACATCCAATGTGGTCTTGGTAATATGTACAATGAGGGAAGAGTCCTGGTTGAGTTATCAATAAAGAGTAAAGAAGGATGATGCAATACATATGGTGGAACATTTTACCTATTTACAGTATAAAAATGATGACCAATTCTATATGCCTAGCAATTTTCTTCTCTGAATTTCCTATAATATTTTAACAAGGTCTGAGTTATGAGTCATGTGAATTATTTAAGCAAAAGTAATTCATATCTGCCAGGAACACCTGAGTGGGAAATCGGATGGTAAATCTGAGTGAAGGAATATATTCAAAATGGGAGAACTGTTGCATGGTTTTGTGACTTGGCAGAATAGTAAGCATCATCAGAAATTGATGTGTCTGTAGGATATGTCCTTGCCTTTGTAACTTGATCAAGGGGAAGCCCTGTTTCCTAATATGTAAGCTTGGAGAAATTATTTGAATCCTTATGCTTCATTTTCTTTTTTGGTGTGGATTTTTGTGGCTGTTGTTGTTGCTTTATAGATAAAGAGCAAAAAAATGAATACCATCTCTGTGGAATCCTGGTAACTTAAAGTCCATGTCTATAAACAACTAAGAATAGTGTTTGGCATGCCGTAAGCACAAGACAAATAACCAGAGAATAAAGAAGTATAAAAATTAGACACCAATGAATTAACTAAGAGCATAGTAACTTTTCAACATGCTGTGTGTCTGTACATGGTTGCAAAGAATTTTACTTTTCTATTTCCAAGACAAAACATCATGATGAAGGCAATTTATAAAGGCACACATTTACTACTGTTTTTCACAGTTCTAGAGTGTTAGAGTTCCAGATCACTGGAAAACATGACAGCATGCAGCCATGTCATTCAGCACTGGTGCACTAGCTGAAAACTTACATCCTTATATTCAAGGAGGAATCTGAAAGAGCTAACTGTCAATGGAATGGACTTCTTACACTTCCAAGTCCACCCCAATTGTACACCTCTGACAGAACCAAACCTCCTAACTGCTCCTAAACATTTCCACCAAAGGATAACAAGCTTTTAAATATATGAGCTTGTAGGAACCATCCTAATTCAAACAACCACAGGCAGCAAATATTTAGAGATCATTCTGTAACTCCCTGTGTAAGTGCTGGGAAAATTCCATGAGATTTTGACAAATGACTTAATCATCTCTTAAAAGCAAAACTAATTTTAATTTGTATATCTGCTTGAATGTTATCAGTGTTGGAGAGAGAGAGAGAGAGAGAGAGAGAGAGAGAGAGAGAGAGAGAGAGAGAGGAGAGAGAGAATATATAATTTCAAGACAGAACTCCTAAATTAGTATCACCCTATTGGGAAGTAAATTCCAGGGTAACAAGTACATTTATATGCCATCAATGCTTTATATGAAATGGTTGAAGTTTTGAATTTGTTTCAATTTAGATTTAAACTTGACCAAGGATAGCTATAACACCAAGAATTTGTTATTACTTAAGGAATGAGTGACTGAGAGTGACATCTAATGGTCTTAATCCTAACAAACACATGCAATATAAGTCCAGCCATGTAAATCTGCTTGGTGCTGCTGAAGCCATGGAGCACAGAGAAGCTAATGCCACTTTCTTGAATTTCTAACTTCATTCTCAGTTCCCATCTCTATATGCAGAGATGAATGCATAATTAATCTGTTATCACATAAGTTTCTTTTTGCCTCAGAGAATATTAAAGAATTCCATAACTTGTCAAAGTGTGGAGAACAATTGTTGTGTAGTGCCCATCACCTGTTTAGTCATCTAGAAATCAAACCCTACTTAGGATCAGGGAGCACTGAGAGAGGGGGTGGAATGACTGCAAGAACAAAAGGACCAGGAAGTCTGCTGTGAGTTCTAAATATGTTAGGAAAGGTATACCTATGAAATTACAGCAAGATTTGAACAATGACAACTTGATTTGTCAATATACATGGAGAAATTTCACAAGACCCCACTTCTGAATAAAGACAAAATGCAATTAGGGCTGATGATGGGAGATTGAAAATCACTCTTCTCTAGGGACAGTCTCTATGAAAGATTATCCACTAACAAGTGGTCAGCTCTCAGAACATACACACAATAGCAATACTAAATGCTTTGGAGATGCTGCACATACATACCATACACACATATATTCTTATGTAGATATGACCATGTATATGTTCATACATATTTTAGGAATTAAAGAATAAATCATGAAGTTGAGAAAGAGAAGCAAATAAAACACAGAAGAAGCTGTAGATTGGAGAAAGGCTAGAAATATCAAAGGATATTTAAATAATAATATTGTAGAACATAATGAGTTTTGCTACAGAGGAAAATTCAGAGTACGAAGGGAACTAATTTGGCAATCCAAAACTATTAATTGGTTCAGAAGAAGAAATATAACCCTGGCTTACCTGGTGTGAACTGGCCAACTCTTTTGTCTAGGTATTGGAAAGTCTTCTTTTGAGTATGAGTGGACAAGCTCCTTGGTTATTTCTGCAAGCTAACATACTAGGAGACTCTTAGTGAATTGAGGAAAATAGAACTTAAAAAGAAATACAAGACACACCAAAGCATGTCATGGCATAATAATGTGCTCTCAGCTTGAGAGTGGATGGCTATTTTCTGATCCTCTGACAATTATTTCTCCTTTCACTTACAAGTGAAAGAATCCTTGCCAGTTCAACTCTCCTTAGATAAACACTGCTACAAAAGGGTATCACTCTCAAGCTCTCCTCTATGCTTTGCTTTACTTTTATTAATTTCCTGTGGTTCTCTATTTTCCACAGGGTAAGTCCCTTTCCTTGATTGGAAGGAATGAAAAGATTTTTTGTTCCCTTTAGGGAAATAACCACATCAGTGAGATATGTGGAGATCTAATTCTAATTTTTGCCTATAATGCCATGTGTTGAAAAGCAAATGTACTATACCACTCTTGTTTCAGAATGTTCAATAGATATTATATTTCTGATCCCATCATTTAACACACACATCATCATTTCCACTTACACCTCAATTTCCATACCTCTTTATCCTTAATGATTGTTTCAATTGTGTTTCTCTATGAGAAAATGTGTATAAATATTTTTTGAAAAATAAGGCTTGCTTCTGAGAAATAGGATTTCTGTTATAATATAAAGAAGATAATTCAAGTCCTTTAGAAAATTATAGTGAAATATATTCTTATTCTTTCTAAATCTGTGGATATTTGCATTAGGCATAGAATTGGCCTTGGTCCAATCAGGATGCAAAGGGCCATGTACACTGTTTACATGTTCCTTCCTCTTCTGTGCCCTTGCCTTCTGATGGTTTATCATGGAAACTGGTAGAAATATGCATCTATATTCTTCTAGCCATCCTGATGAATGACTTTACAAAGATTTCCAAAGCATTAATTTCCACACAAGAAAGAAATAAGTAAATATATCAGTGCATAAAGGTAGAGTTTGTAGACAAAAGTATGAACTGGAAACTTCTGGAAATTTTCATGTTTTTTTTTTTTTTTACTTACAATTGACCAAATGAAAGTATCATGAAAACCAAATAGAATTTGTTTATTAAGAACTTGGATATTTTTATATCTACAATCCACTTTTCTATAGTCTTCTTATATAAATATTATATAAATATCACCTATATTTTTCTATCATTTATGTATCTATCATTTATCTATCAATCATCTATCATTTATCAATCTTATTCAATTTCTATCTAAAATTCTGGAAAGAACTTCAGATGTCTGTTCACTGAACCATTATTAATTGTGTCATGCTAATGTATATACCTACTGGCATTGTTAGTGACTTGATAAAAAAAAAAAAAGAGAAATAAATCAGGTTAGAATCTCCAAGAGCCCTGAAGTTCAGCTGAGCAAACGATTGATTCAAGTACAGTTATGTGTATTAAACATGATATTGGTTAAACAGCTTACGTGTGCCAAAGTGCAGGACAGTTAGGTGAAAGCTGTTTGAAGAAAGGGGATAAATGAAATGACGAATTCAAATTGGTAGAAGATATTTAGGAGAATATTAGAAAGTACATCAACACAAGGATGCGTGAACTAAAGCAAAGGCAAACATGAAAAACATACAGATATAAGGTGCAAAAATTATGCTATATATTATAGGTAATGGTACATATTCAATTATTATAAAATATTAATTATGATAATAAATTCATTATTAGAAAATGTCCCTAATATGCACTTACATAATAGTTTTAATGCAGATTTTTTTATACATATTGTGTACTAAGATAGGAATTTTATTCTAGTTCTAATGAAATTTACATGATTAACAGTTTAGATTAATAATTATAAAAACTATATTACATTCTTAAAATAAGAAATACACTATTATAAGGATTTTGGAACTGTACTTTAACTTTTAGGTTTTTTTCCTTATTGTTTTGACCATCTCTATTAAGTAAAGAAAAGCCACAATTGGTTAAAATACAATTTGATTGTATAAACAGTTGTATTTTTAATGTCAAACTGTGCAATATTTAACTGCTTATGACAAACCAAATTTTTATTAGCTTTTGTAAAACCAATGTAACAGATAACATAGAACCCTGTAGAATTTTATGAATTTCTCATTATCTAGATCTGTTTTCATAATTAATATTTTCACAATTTATATATAAATCGCTGTTTTCATTTAATGTTGATTTTATTTAATTTGTGTGTCAGTGTGGTATTTTTATGCTCATTGTTATTGACATTCAAACATTTATTCATAATTATATATATGCATATATATATTTCTGTCTTCTTTTTGTGCATCAATCTTCCTATATCTTCTGACATTGAGGATTGTGGTTCTTAAACCCTCTACCTGGACTTATATTATTGGATACATTTGTTCTCAGTCATTCAGAATAATATTTCATTAAATAGTAGCTTGTTGAATGGTACATTTTCTCCATGACATCATATTATACAACACACTGATCTCCATATTTTTGAGGAAATTACCATAATAACCTTACTCATATATTTATGCATATTATATTTGTATATTTCTTCTGCTTCTTGGTTACATGCATTTTTTTCTTCTCTACATCAGTTGTGAATCAATAAAGCAATGAAGGCCAAGAATATAATTTCAAGAAAGCTCCCCCCCCCGCTCTCTTTCTCTCTCTGTCTGTCTTTCTCTTGATTAAATTTTGATACATGATTAAAGATTGATACATGATAGATAAATATTTGATAGATAAATGATAGATACATAAATGATAGAAAAATATAGGTGATAGTTATATAAGACGAGTATAGAAAAATGGATTGTCGATATAAAAATATCCAAGTTCTTATTAAACATATTCTATTTGGTTTTCATGATACTTTCATTTGGTCAATTGTAAGTAAGGAAACATGAAAATTTCCAGAAGTTTCCAGTTCATGTGTGTATGTTTGGATGTATGTATGCCTGTATTTGTGAATATATGTAAGCATGTTCTACATGTGAGCATGGCAGGCACATGTGTAGGCCAGAAATTATTGTTGGATGTCTTCCTTTATCATTTTCCATTTTGGTTGTTGTTTATTGAGTAGATCACAATGAGTCTGCAGCCTATCCTGTTTCAGATAGGATGGCTGGCTAGCTAGCTGCCAAGATCTACTTGGCTTTACAATAACAAGTCCTTGGATTGTAGACAAATAGTGTCATATCTAGGGTTTTTGTTTGTTTGTTTGTTTGTTTTGTATTGTGGATCTAAACTCAGTTCCTTATATTTGTACAGCAAATACCTCATACACTAATCCATATATCCATCTATTCATAATACTTTCAATAAAATTTTTGGAAATATTGCTTAGAAGGAACCTAGTTTCTAGAAGCCATTTACCCAGCAGGAGACAATTCCCAACATAATTAACAGTTTCTGAAAAATAAAACAGCTAAATTCTTTGGTTTCAGCTTGTTGTAATTTGTTCTACACATACTAATATAAATCATTATGTTTTGGAGATAGTTCATGCTTTAAAGAAAAGATTATAAAATTCCATTTAAATAATTCAAATTTAAAAAGTTTCGAAATTCACCAAATTTTAAATTTTAATTTGCCTTTTAGATAAGTATATGATTTATAATTCTATTTACTGTGCAGATGTGAAGACGGCATTATATAGCCTGTATGAAAATATTCACCCACTCACCTGGCACATAGTTAGCAATAAATATTTTATTACCATGTTTTATTCTACATAATTATGTGTTTTCAAAATTATGAAATAAAATAATCTCTTTACTGTGTCTTCTATAGAGTCAGAGAAATGATAGAGCATACTTAATTTGTGTTGTTTCCTTACTGTCTTACATCAGATAAAATAAAGATGGAAATTAAGAAAATATCATTCAAAATAGCATCTGCTGGAAGTTCATGAAGACAGTATTAGTATAGATAATGTGATTAGGTCTTGGTGAGCTAATAGCAAGAACAGACAAGTTCTTTCTGTGAAGATCTTGTGTTCATCCTCTCAGAAGGCTCTGCTCATTTTTTTTTTTTTACTGATTACCCCAACTAGTCTCTTTTCCCAGGGACCCAAATCATCTCACAGAGTTCATTAAAGCACAATAGTGGTTGGTTTTGATCTATTTGGACTTCTTTGATTTTTTTTTCAATTTCCTTGCCTGAGTTATATTTCCTGAACTCCTAGACAACCATTCATTTTATTTTCTCTGGATTAACTGGATGGGAAACTGGAGGAATAGCGATATTTTAGGAAAATAATCACTTAGTAACTGGACTTCCATCAAGACTGTTCCATCACATAATCACATAACAGGTATTTCAGAAAGGAAATTTTGAGTAAGGAGTGGATGTTTTCTATAACACGTCAATGTGCCAACCATCACTTTGAATGAGATATATGTAACAAGACTACTTACTTTTACATAAGAATTAATATACAGTAAGTATAATGGCAGAATAAATAGTGAGAATTAGAGTGTAAGTAATGATTATGTATGAGAAATCACTTCACCTTAGCTTCTGTATAAAGTACTCATAATGATGTGGAGATACTAAGAGATCAAGTCCATGGTTAAGCATCAATCACAATGTGACTCACTATTTGTTTTTATCTGATGTGTTTAATCTCAATACTAATGAATCTATTTCTTCTTTTTTTCTAGTAAATGGATTTATAACACAAGTGACTGGGCCAACAAAAATATCGACCCTGGCCCTGTAAACTATTTGGAAAAGGCTAAGTAAACAGAAATCCTTTTATGTAATACTGTCTCCATCTAGGAATACATTTAAATCTCTTACATCTATTTATATTTAAATCAGGGTATATTACTATGTGTATTATGATACCAAAAACTGGTAGTTTCCAAAAAATACAAATCATACATGTTCCATATCCTTTCAAGAATATTAATTTAAAATCAAAGAAAACTATATTTCTTCTGGTACATGCTATGAGACAATACATGAAAATAATGCAACATCTGCTAGAACTACAAAACACATGAAAACCTAAGTCTTTGAAGTGCTCTTTTGAGACTATGGCATTTGGTTATATCTTCACTCCTGGTATATCTTAAGATATATGTTCACCCTGGAAGTAGCTCTTCTATTCTTGATCACTGCATTTTTTGACAGTTTTCTTCTCCTTAGTTAGCCTTTGAGCTTGAGGGAGAGGAGCTTTGGTGTCCTCCATGAACTTACAAGGGGTTTTCCATAGTTCAAAAAGCCAGTTGTGAATATACTCAGCCTTTAATATCTTTATAAACCCTTTAAATTCTGCATTACTAAAACAGCAAGTGTAAAATACTCTAAATACAAAAAAAGATAAGTGCCTGTTTTGACCCACAGGTATACCCACTTCTTCAGACTCCATGTGCCTTACTATTAGGAAAATGCATTCTAATGTATTCCATTGTAAGATGTTTTCTGCTGTAATGGTCATTTTCTAAAGATGTTTACCAAAGAATTGTAAAGGACCGGATGTCTGGAGAGGTGTTGTTGCTTAAATAACTGCTGACTAAGAAGCTAACATCACAGCACTAAATATGGAAGTATAATATATTGGACACAGTGCCGGAAGTTTGCATTAGTAAGTAAAGGCTTTTCTCATGAGGATCATTTGAAAGTGAGTTGAATATACATGCTTTCCTAGATGTAACCTAAAATTTTAATTTAATTAAAAATAAACTGTATGTATATGTCTATTATAGCATCAGTAGAGATTGTATGGTAATTAATGATGAATAAAAATAAAAAATTCCCACAAGATGAACAGGAAAAATTTCATCTTTTTCTAGTTTTGAGTTTTCTCTGTGTGCGTGTGTGTGCGTGTGTGTGTGCGTGTGCGTGTGCGTGTGCGTGTGTGCGTGTGTGTGTGTGCGTGTGTGTGTGTGCGTGTGTGTGTGTGTGTGTGTGTGTGTGTGTGTGTGTGTGTGTGTGTGTGTGTGTGTGCTTAAGTGTGGTATATATAAACATGTGGAGTTCTGAGAAGGATGGTTTCACCCTCTGTTCCTCTCCATCTTAAATATTTGAGACAGGGTTTCTTACTGAAACTGAAGTGTGGTGATATATTATTTATGATTTAGTAAAGATTGCCTGAAGTGTCAGAATGCAAAGTCAGCATCACCAGCTAGCTATAGAAGCTAGACAGTGGTAGCACACACCTTTAATCCAGGACTCAGGATGGATTTCTGTGACTTCAAGGCCGCCCAAGGCTTACTAAATTGAATCAGTCTATAAGAGTCCAAAATATTACCGGAGCTCATGCTTTTGATCCCAGCCCTAGCGAGATATACAAGACAGGAGCTAAGTGTCTAAAGCTGCATTCTGAGATTAATCTTCAGCAACATTGAGGAGAGGCAGCAGTCTGAGGCTTGGTGGAGAACTCATGGTTACAGGATCATGCTTTTCAGTCTAAGAGCTAGTAGCTGGCCATTTTACATCTCTGATCTTCATCTTGAAGCATGAACCCAATATCGGTTCCTATTACACAGAAGCTCATTGTTTCCAGGAATCTTGAGACCAGTGAACCTGGGATCAGCTTCCATCTGCTCTGAGTGTTGGGATTACATGCACATGGTGGTATGACCCACACCCAGCTTTTCTGTGGGTAGTGCTGTTTGAAGTCAGATTCTGACTCATGCACTCCTACTTTGCTTACTAATTACCTATCTACAATTCTGAACCAGAATTTTAATTTTCTAGTCAGTTATCTCCTCAAATTCAATAGGAAAACTACAGTATTTTACAGGGACAGTGTATGCATCCAGGGTCTTATACCTCTTGCTCAATTGTCTGCGTTGTTTTGTTTGGAAGCTGAAGGATGAATACATTAATCAATTCTCCATGATTATACAATATAAATAAAGGGGAAGATATACTGATGAAGAAAAGTTCTATTTGGGCTGACAATTTTAGACGTTTCCATCTGTGAGTCCTTAGCTACAATTTTATGGGCCAGTACTGGGATAGAACTTTTATGTTGGAGGCAACTGGTACATAAACTTAGACACCTCATGGCTGACAAGGTAAAATTTGGGAACAGGTGGCCAATAGCCTCAATAGCATTTCTTCCACTAGTGTCAACTCCCTAATGGTTCCAATAAGTGACATCACTGACATCAGCTAAGAAATAAGTTTCTAGAACATTGCTTTTGGGTTAATTTTACCATTCAAATCATAGCAAGGAACAATCTGAAGTGTGTGTTCCCAGTGTATCTTCAATCCTTATGAAAGTAATTATAAAAATTATAAATATCCTCATGAAAGTAATCATAAAATTCTGTAAAAATCATGGTATTTACATTCATGTTTTAGGACATGAGTTTTACTAAAGTTTCAAAAATTAAAAAAAAGAGTGGGTTGTATATATATTTGAAGGACTTTTTAGTCCTAAGAGAAAGAAATGTTCTCTGAGGAGGTTCCTTCTGGCCTAGGAGTTTCTCCTCAGCTCCAGTGTTTCATTGTTCTTAAAAAGACAGAGATAACAGAAGCAGGAGGTAGCTCTTCCAGGTTCAACAAATGTCTCTCTCAGCTCACTGAATAAGCCAAAGGAAATCCTGAGAACAAGGCTAGCAATAATTCAACAGAGAAGTGAAATTTTCCTAGAGAAATTCTGGAGCTCACTTAGCAGAAGTTTGCATGTGGAATCATTGTGGATGGGAGAAGGCAGTAAAAACCAAACAAAACACAAAACAAAATAAAAGATTATTACAAATAAGACTATTTAGAATACATTCCAGAAACTCATTAATAAAGATAAGGAAGAATACTGTCTTTTGCTCAATACAAACAATAATCAAATCTTAAATTGGATATCAAAACAGGATAACAACCTGTGTAGTAGGGAAATAGACAACTCCCCTTTACTTTTGAGATGTCAAAAATAGTATACTTTTCACATCTTTTTCTTGTCTATAATTAACATTGAAATTTTTGTATTAGTTTGGATTCTCATTAAGAGCTTTCTACTTACTTTAATTTTTACTATAGTTAGTACTTTCCATTTCAGACTTAGTCAACTTGTGTGTGTGTGTGTGTGTGTGTGTGTGCGCGCGTGCGTTGGATAATATATATGATTAGACTAATGTGATTGAAGCGGTAGCTGAAAATAAAGTTATTTTTTCATGTCAAAAAAGAAAAGGTTTTTCTAAGCAATGCAGGGCTTCCCATCTTGCACAAGGGTCAACTCCTATAATAAGAATTTATTTGATTAGATGCTGTCTCAGAAGATTATAGTTATTTCTCCCAATATCCAGCTTTGCTTCCAAAACTGTAAGAGGAAACAAAGAAGTTTCTGTGTCTCTGTCTTCAAAATCTATAGCTCTCCATTCAATTTTATTTTATTGTTATTCTGAAAGATAGAGCTGGGTCAATAAAAGACTTGAGAAAACCGAATTTCCTGGAATGCTCTAGAGAAACTTTGCTGACTCACAGTACCCTGCTTCTAAAATGATACACACTCTTGTTTGTCAGCAGTAAAACCGGGAGGAAGTTGAGGTCAGAGACAGAAACAGGAAAGAAACTCTACTACCTAACAGTGATAAAACATAATGTCTCAAAAGACAGCAAGAAACTTAGCAGCTAGAAAAAAATCTGTCAAATCCTTAGGGAAAATATCCTGTTTTGTCTTACTGAGATTGATGACTGACTTATATGCCACCGGATAGCCCTCAACCAGCAGCTGGTGGAAGTAGAAGCCAACACCCACAACTAATCACTGAACTGAACTGGAATCCAGTTGCAGACAAGAATGAGAGATGGGCAAAGGACCAGATCAAGCTGGTAAAACCCATAGAAACAGCTGACCTGAACATCGGGGAGCTCTTGGTCCCCAGACTGATAGCTGACATACCAGCATGGGACTGATCCAGACCCCAGGAACATGGGTTTCAGTGAGGAAACCTCGGAAATCAACAGGACATCTTGTAGTAGTTCAGTACTTATCCCTAGCATAGGTGTGGACCTTGGGAGCCCAATCCACATAGAGGGATACTCTCTGAGCCAAGACACACGGCGGTGGGCCTAGGCCCTATCCCAAAGGATATGATAGACTCTGATGACACCTTATGGAAGGCCTCACACTCCCTGGGGAGCAGAAAAGATATACTATAGGTAGGGTGTTAGTTGGGAGGGATGGTAGGGGAGGAGGGGAGAGAGTGGGAACTGGAATTGACATGCAAAATAATCTTGTTTCTAATTCAAATAAAAGAAAAGAAAAAAAGAAATCACTGTGAAGATAATAAAAAGGAGAAATGCTGGGTCACAACGGAAAGCCATGCTTTATCTTTCAAAGAATTGCCAATCTCTTTCACAAACGGATTACTCTTTTTATTCAGAATATACTCATTTTGCATCTATACTTCAGGTCTGTCATTTTCATGAGCATAATATCTGGCAGGTGTGTTAGTATATCAATGGGCTACCTACATCTGGGGATCAAAAAGCATTTGATAGTGTAATAAAGTGAAGGTCAAAGTAAATTAGCCTAGAAATCCCATAAGCCTCTTTTGCAAGCATCAATAAATAATCTTCACAATGGCCATCATAACAGTAAGCAGTGTAATTATAAGCTGATGTCTGAAGCGATCCTGGTAATCATTAATACTTACAGTCCTCCTGAGAGTTACCTCGCTTCACATGTCTAATTTCAGTACAAAGCATAGGTGCTGTGAGTTGACATGATGATATGATCCCAAGATCATATTACTGTTACTGAGTAGGGAGAAGACACTGCAATAGGAGTATAATGTGGATGAAGTAGGAAAAGCGTTGTGTTTTATTTATCATGCTCACAGAAAGACTTGCTTAAGAATTTAAGGATATAATTATAGGAAGAAAATCTACGACTGCTCTAATCTTCACCAAAAAATCAACAAGAAAATAGTTAAATATCTATTTTTAAGATATATTTATTCCTGGTAATTCTTTTGGAATTCCTCATAATATATTTTAATCATATTCACCATCTACTTCCCTGAATATTCTTCCACGGTCTACCCTCAACGGAATCCCCATCACTCACAAATACATACACTCTTTTTTTTTGTCTCCCTAAATTTAATTTGTGCTTCCCAATACAACACAAAGAGAACATTATGGAGATTGTTCAATAAATAATATCACACTCACATATGCACACACAATATAAAAAGGAAAATGTGTGTTAAATAAATTGGAGTGCCTGCAACAGCAATTCTTGGATTCATCTATAGTTTATTGCTTAAAATTTGAATGCCAAATTTTAAGAAGTGAAATAGCAAAGGATTAAAGCAATTATGTCTGTGTGCATTTAAATATCCACCCACAGAGTAATTGGGTCTGACCCTCTCTATTTTCCCACTTTGCTTTTGTTTTTATCCAAGGATTCTTTTGCCAGAGAAACAGTGTGTTTCAGTGTTTATTTTATGCTTTGGCAATATTTGAATAACTCATTGGGAAAAATCTAATCTGTAGCATCACCACAAACAGAAATTCTGACAGTCCTCTTTACTGGGTAACAGAGCCACTGAGCGTCAGATGGAAACTGGCTCGTTCACTTTCTCTCCTCAGATTCATTCTTCCTTCAACAGATGGTCAAGTCCTTGGAATGTTTTTAAATTAAATCCAGACTTCATTAGCTCTACGTTTGCTTTTGGGGTGAGCTCTGAAAATATCAAGCATTAGGGTTCTATGCTCTGAAGTGAACTGCATTTGTATATTTTCTGTAGTACTTTCACAATGGGTTACAGTCTTCATTAGAGCTACTACAATTTAGTCTAAGTGTCAAACAGGGTGATTACAAATTTCATGGGGAGGAAATATTTCCCTTTAAAAATTCTTAGGGAATTATAGGCAAGATGGTGTGTAAGCAAGACTTTGTTACATAACATCTTATTAAAAAAATTTGCTTACAAACACTGGCTCCACTGTTAGAGGAGGATCCATAGACTGTCTTGGCCTCCTAGCTGGCACCCACATTCAGAGGCCCTGGTTCAGTCCAATGCTGTTTCCCCAGCTTTATGACTAGAGTCTCCATGCCCTTAGTAGTTCAGATCAGCTGTTTCTGCAGGTTTCTCTAGCACCATCTTGGCTCTTTTGGTCATCCCTCCTCCCTCTCCACAACTGGATTCCAGGAATATGGAGCCCATTGCCTATGGAGGGATACTATTGCAGCCTAGATACAACAAGGAGGGCCGAGGCCCTCCTCTGAATGATATGACTGACTTTGATGGTCCCCTGTGGAGGGACTCAGTATCTCTGGGGAGGAGTTGGGGATAGATGGGGCAGGGATTGGTGAGGGACATGGGAGGATGGGAGGGCAAGGGAATGTGGGGGGGGATGGATATGTAAATATGAGTAGCAATTAAAGAATTTAAATACAAAAACATTTTAAAAAGTTTTCTTAGGTTGTAATTCCCTTCTATACTATTCTGTGTGCTTTGTGTGCTACAACCTTTGTGCTTACCTGTTGCAGGGTAGCACATGCTCACTCACACACACATACAGACACACACACATAGACACACAGAGACACAGACACACACATCTATTGTTATGTATGTAACAAGTAAGAGTAAATGTCATTATATATAGGAAGAGAGCATTTACCTCCATCACACTATCAGTTATAATTTGCCTCATTTATATTACTGAACTGTGTGCCTGCATTCACATTCACCTGATAAAATCAGATGAATTTCTTGCAATAACTTTAAAAACAAACAAAAACAGTATGGCCATGCACTTTAGAAACAGAACCCAAAGACACCTGAGCTGGATATGATTAAAAGCCCCCTCCCAGAGGACTAGTTTTATGGTACCAGAATGAAATATTGAAGCTTCCAAAGGAAGGAGACAATCAATAGTCCTAGACAGTTATTGAGTTATAAAGCCTATCATCCAGGAGCTTGACATGATAAGCCTTAGGGTGCAGTAGTGGCAAACATATCTTGGGAGAAACCAAGGGTTCTCTAGCCAGACTTAAGACTGACTCAACAGGAGAGAAATCATGTCTGGTGCTAGAAAACGACTCAGTGCTAAAGAAGACATAGCTATTGGAGACAGATATATCACCAGTAGTTTACCAAACCAGCATAGACCCTAACTTCATTCTAAATATTTGCCCTTATACACACAGGTAAGTATGGTCCTCATCCCTCATGAAGAAAACTTCTTTTTGCAACAGACTGAGACTACTACAGAAACCAACCACAACTGAAATGCAGAAAATAGAACCCAGTCCCAATGCTTACATCTACAAAACACTCCTGCACTTAAGGCTCAGGAAAGATTGCATAAGAGGGGCCATACTGTTTTAAGAACCAGAGGATTGTGAAATTTGTTGTCATATTATGTATCCTAGGAATGTAGAAGTGACTCTTGTAAAATTCTCACCAAATGCCTGCCCAAAAGTGAGCAGAATATAGATGACATCAATGGATGAAGAAATCTGGGAGTAAGAAAAGTAGATTTTCCCAGGGAAGCATGTATCAACTAGATGTCTAATGCCAAGTGGGCAGCTCTGAAAACATACTTACAAGTAATATTATATAGACTGGACAAGTTATATTTGGGAATTCACAATGTATTCATATGTGCATGCAATAACTACTAATGAAAAAAGAGCATGGATTTGGAGGAGGGAAGAAAGGAAATGTAGAATTGCACTTTAAACTTTAAAATAAAACGACAATAAAAATATGTTTTGTGTGTGTGTGTGTGTGTGTGTGTGTGTGTGTGTGTGTGTGTGTGTGTGTGTGTGTGTGTGTTGCCTGTATTTTAGGGATACATGATTGTGGTTGCCCATAGAAACTGAAAAGGTATATTAGATCCTCTGGAGCTTTAGTTTCTTATATTTGTGAACAGCTGAACAGCCTGATGTGGGTCCTGGGAACTGAACTCTGACTCTGCAAAAGAGTAGTAAGCACTCTTTGTAGTGAGTTATCCACTCTGCCCACACCTGTTCCACTGACCACACCTGTTTAAGCATGGTCAAGGTGCGGACCGGTGGGGGAAGGCTAGGTCTGGGTTCCTGGGTCCCGCTTGCTCTCTCCGTTCAGATCGGGTGATGGAGAGAAACCTGGGTGTGGAATCTTGGAGTGGGAACTTGCTGATCATTGGTTTCTTATGTAAGTGACTTCTTCCTGAAAAACACTAACTTATAATTTAACCAAGTCCCATTTTATTAATCCGTGCATCTACAACTCTTTGGCCCTGAGTCCTCACTTCAGTCTCTGCACTGATGTAAACTAAAAAGCATATTCTACCAAACTGAGTCTCCTTCCTTCACTCTCTCTCATTCCCTGGGTAGTTAATATGTTTATATGAAGCAGAACACACAAAGCTAACAGTCATAGGTTCTATCTCCTCTTTCTTCAATTTCACAATGTTGTAAGTCGCTTTGCACACTTAAGCAGTTGTGGAATATAAGTACCATTATAGCAGGGGAAATAAAAAGATTTGTGAGTGATTATTAAAGGACCTGGTTGCACAGTAAAATGTAAATACTACAGGTTTTTTTCCTCATTTTAAAATTTGAATTAGAAACAAGATGGTTTTACATGTCAATCCCAGTTCCCACTTCCTTCCCTCCTCCCACACCACACCCAACTAACACCCTACCTATCACATTTCTGCTCCCCCTGGATAGTGAGGCCTTCCATAGGGTGTCATCAGAGACTATCATTTCATTTGGGATAGGGCCTAGGCCCATCCCTGTGTGTCTTGGCTCAGGGAGTATCCCTCTATGTGGAATGGGCTCCCAAAGTCCACACCTATGCTAGGGATAAGTACTGAACCACTACAGGAGGTCGTGTAGATTTCTAAGGTCTCCTCACTGAAACCCACGTTCCTGGGGACTGGATCAGTCCTATGCTGGTATCCCAGCTATCAGTCTGGGGACCAAGAGCTTCCCGGTGTTCAGGTCAGCTGTTTCTGTGGGTTTCACCTGCCTAGTCTGGACCCCTTTGCCCATCACTTATTCTTGTCTGCAACTGGATTCCAGTTCAGTTCAGTGATTAGTTGTGGGTATCTGCTTCTACTTCCACCAGCTGCTGGATGAAGGCTATAGAATGGCATATAAGACAGTCATCAATTTCATTACCAGGGGAAGGCATTTAAGGTAGCCTCTCCTCTGTTGCTTAAAAAGTAATTAGTACTACAGGTTTTTGGACCTCACAGATGCAAGAACTTTGATGATTTAACTGAATTTATACTTGTTTTTAAAGTAATTTTACAAACTTTACCAATAATTTAAATTTCACAATTGATTGTGTTTCCTATTCTTATTTAAAATGAAGATTCCATAATGGAAATAGTTTTACTTGTTTCTCTGAAGTAGACACTCCCTCACTGTAATCACAGAGGGCCTTGCTATCACTAATAATGGAAACTCAATTGAGCTTCTAACAGTCCCATTTCTGAGCTCTCTTTTCCTTTGATATCATTGCCAATGTATTCCAATTGTCATTTCTAATAACATGTTCTCTAATTATATGGATATGATAAATATTACAGAAATTGGGAAATGTTTTCTGAATGAAGGAATGAGTTCTCTTTAATAAAGACAGGACAGTCTTTCAAATTTCCTGCTTCATTGAAAAGTCTGCCAAATACTATCGGCCTATATGCTGGAAAATGGATGACCCAAGGTTGCAAAAGGAACTTTGGATGACTTTCCAGGCAGTAGGATGTCTCTGTCATTTCTAGAGATTTTGGAAGTTCTTTGAAATGCACTTTTTATTGAAATAATATATTCTTCTGGTGCCTTTGATGGAGTTCAAGATTTAGATAATATAGTTGTCCTTGTTTACCAGACTCAGAAAAAAAAAAACTCCCTAAGATGTGTTAAATGTAAAAGG
Source organism: Cricetulus griseus (assembly GCF_003668045.3). Taxonomy (NCBI): domain Eukaryota; kingdom Metazoa; phylum Chordata; class Mammalia; order Rodentia; family Cricetidae; genus Cricetulus; species Cricetulus griseus. Next base: position 108,571,190 of record NC_048598.1, on the reverse strand, counting down.
TTTAAGAGACATTAAAAGATAATTTGATAATGCAAATTAAAATAGAAAATAAATTAGATACAAGACTTTGGACTCATCTAGATAAATTAGATAATGGAATATTTTCTTTGAATTTGTCATATGCAAATGCACTAGACATTGTTGATGTACTTATTGCCTGTACATATTGTATTTAGTTATTATACACATTGTATATAGCTTTTTAAATAATAGTTATAACGCTTTTAATTTTAGAGGAAAAGGGGGCATATGTGGAATTTGCCACTAGCTAACTATAGAAGTCAGGAGGTCTGCATAGACAAACAGGAAATGAGAAGGCTGGGTGGAAACAGGAAATGAAATGGCTGGGTAGAAATAGGAAGTGAGTTGACGAGGCAGAGAGAGAATATAAGCAGGAAGAAACAGGGACTTGCTCTTATTTCTCCTGGGAAGCTAATGAGATGAAGATGACTTAGGCTTGCTCTTTCTTCTCTCCAATCTCAGCATTTTCCTCTATTCTGACCCCAGGTTTTTATTATTAAGACCAATTAAGAACTCCATTTACAAAAACTTTTATTCAATGCCTCCCACAACAGCTTTCTCCTGAAAACATTATAACTAATAGCCAAAGTAAGGGAGACAGAATGACCAAGAACATAAAATGATGAGCTATTTTCCTTGATACTTTACTCATATCTGGAAGCCTTTGTGTTCACATCTACTGTCCTTTTAAATCTCATCATGTATGTCACATACATAAGATAATAATATGATTTGAGCCTTGAAAGGTAGCTGTGTTATTGGATAAAGAAGGAAAAATACTAGCTAAATTCTATTGATCAGATCTAAGAGAGATGGCCAGTTCGGGGTGAAAAATTGCTAAGTCATAATAGGTGTACTTAGTGGCTTTGTGAATTGAAAAACAGAATAAAAGAAAATTCTGTTTTTAGAATGCTTCATTTTTGCAACATGGTTTTCTTTCAAAAAGTCACTAACAGACTGTACTGCCTAAAGCCAATTAAATATAATAATAATAATAATAATAATAATAATAATAATAATAATGAGGAATTCATATATATTTTCTTTATCTTTGGCAAACCTTCTTTTCTCAAACTATGTGTGTAACTAAATAAATGGATGATTATTTTGTGAAGAATGGCTCAGTACAGAAAATTTCTTCCAATTGCTATCTTTACTAGGCCGTTCCATATTCCCCTTGCAAAAAAATACTTTTTCTGTAAATGTTTTAGCATCTGGAGTCTTGAAAGTTTTTTCTTAAAAGGATTTTTAACATTGTTTTAAATTTTCAATATATATAAATGTTAATGAATTACACTGCAGATTTCTAGGGGAAAATTTTAAGAATCCAGGAGAGGATATCTTTGAATAGAAACCTCACATGCATCAAACAAGAAACAATCATGATAACAATTATATAACATACTAAATAGGCCTGATAGAGATACATAAAAAGCAAAATAGCAATGATTGATAGTAGCAATTTAAGTGCCTCCTATACAACAAGATGTGGAAGACTACAAGATTTTAGATTTTATGGATGAAATAAATTTAATAGCATTTTCATAATATTTCCTGAAAAATTAAATATTCTTGCCCAGACTAATCATGAGGTGCTACTAATCTTCATGTAACATTTCTGAATCATCATTTTTAAAATTATAAAGAATAAATTCTGATACTGAGAGAGGAAAGGATAAATTCTATTATGTATTACTCTTTGGAAAATGTTTTGAGAGATTAGAAAATCTCCATTTCTCTCTCTCTTATATATCTGACTTAGTAGTCCCCCAAGAGTTATTTTCCATCCAGCTTCTTCTTATTCTTCTCTTACTCTTCTGTTCCAACTGCTTTATATTTCTCAAACACCAGACTTTTTCCTCCTCCTCGAAATAGAACCAGGCATTATGGTTGATGCCCATAATCTATGAACTCTGGACACTTAAGACAGAAGGCCAATATTGGTTACATAGTGAATTTAAGGTCAGCCTCTGTCTACAATGTGAGATCCTATCTCCAAAAATAAAGATAAAAAGTTAGCAAACATAAAAGGAAATAGAAACTTTACAGCCATTTTCCTATGTTTCAAAAATTCATCATATACAGTGGACTAGATTAGATAAATTACCTCAGTTTTCAAAGTGCTTTTGGTATTAGACTAGAAGCAACTCATATATAGAAATGAAGCACAGTGCCGCCAGTTGTATTTTTCTTCTGGGTTCAGCCCATTTGCAATGAAAGGCTCACTGTCTGTCTCTCAGGAGTCTATAGCATAGGTGATATATTCCAAGATAGGCTAATTAAACTCAGGGGATATGCAAGCAGCTATTATTACCACCAACCAGCTTGATTCAGAGAAAAGTTGTTAGGAGAAACAATTGTCATAATCCTCATTTTGCTTAGAAAAATGAGAATTCTGAACACTGTTCCAAAGTGATACTAGAACTGGAATCCAAGGCATTTTTCCACAACATTTCTCCTTATGGTAAGCCTCAGCAGGTACTTCAACATTGACATTACCTTCTTATGCACTCTCTTTTATAGTTTCAGTTACTACCTAAACTGTCCCTCAGTGATGCTCAAGGTAGAGAACTTGAAAATAAAATCTGAATATTTGGAAGCATAGGTAAATGTCACGTATTTGTGCTGAGTCTTACTTTATTCTAGAGGTATAAAATCTGTGTCAAAAGAAGAATCCAGTCAGTTGTTATGTATTGTAGACCTCACTCTTGGAAAATCCTCAGAAAATTTCCTTGAGAGTCAATTCAGAGACTCTAACAGATAAATCTTTGACAGTACAGGCTAGACCCTGATTTAATTGGTTCAGTATCAGCTTTAGGAGTTGGTTTAAGATTAAAGTTTATGATATTCGGGAAGGGTATTGAATCTTACAATCTCAGGTTAGAGTTCCACCTTGTAAAAACCTGGAAAAAATAGAATAGATTAAAGGAAGGTGAAATGTCTTGTCAATTCAGCCACATATAGGTAGAATCACAGGCAGAATGACTTGTAGGACTTACATTTTTGCTTAGTTTTTCCTCTGTGTCTTGGTAGAGCTCTTGTAGATTACTTTACATAAATGTTAAAGCCACATAGAATTGAACTTCATACAGATTAGACTATGTACTCCAAAATAATTGCTATTTAGGAAACATTTTGAAATATACAGATTCCTTTGGATAAAAATACCATGGTGTATTATAGTGTTTCTTAAAATTCAGTTCTGACCCACACTGAATTATTTCAGGAAATACACTCTATAAAAATTAGAAAACCACTATATATATGATATATATATATATATATATATATATATATATATATATAATCTTGATATATTTAACCATAAGCACAATTGAACTGGAGAATAAGGCTATAATGGTTCTATGGCAGAAAAGGGCTGTGTAAATCAGAGACTATAAGTGCACTATTTATAACAAGTCATAGTGTAATTTTAAAATATATTAATTTCAGATGAACCTATGGCAGAAGCAAAGGGCTAACACCTAATGTAGACATATTTCATGGAATTTAATGCAAATATTTAAAACCATTTTAACAATGGCTCATGGAGAGCTCATAAAGAGTGCATTATTAGAAGCATGAGGTCTGTGTGACAACGGCCTAAGTGTAAAGTACAAAGTTACCTTATGTATATTTATAACTTTGATTTTTTTCTGATGTCAGACAATGACAATATTTACTAGAGGCTTCTTCTAGCAGCATGCTGGCTTTACAGAGCTGTTTAAATTATTTGGTGTTTATACTTGATATTTTCCAATTACTTCAGATGTTTAGGTGTTTGGCATTTCATTCCACTATTCCCAACAAAATGTATTTATCTGATTATTTAGGGAGCTTTAATTTGTTAATCACACACGAGCACATAGCATTAGTTTATTCTCCAGAATAACTAGAAATCATTCTATGTAAGAAAACTAACTCATTTGTCCATGTTGCATTAAACTTGTGTGTCTACGTGTGTGTGTGTGTGTGTGTGTGTGTGTGTGTGTGTGTGTGTGTGTGCATGTACATGTGTGTGTGTGAAAATGGTGCTCTCTACAAACACATTATCTTTGTACCAATTAATCTGTATGCTTGTGATTTAGGCTCATTTTATGCTAATCAATATAATTTCTGAGGTCAAAGCAAATCCTATCAGTTTCTATCTCCTAGCCTAACACAGGAATTGAGCAAGAATTATAACATATGAAGGAGATAAAATAAGAGGACTCTTTATCTTTTATCTTTCCAAGTGGGGATGGGTATAGTAGCATTAAAGGACACTTTCCTTCCAGGGGAAGAGAACTTTGAAGGAGTAAAGACAGTCAAGCATTCATGGATTATCAACTTAGGGAAACATTTTACAACTAAATGCTAAGTGGGAAAATGTAAGGAGATAGAGTTAACAGAGTCCATGGTGAGCAGAACATTTGAAAGATGAAAATCCAGGTCTATTAGGATTCAGCTCCTGCTATAGATGTAACATTCAGGCAAGAATAAGACCAGGAGAAAGATAACTCTAGCTTTCTTTGCCTTACCCACCTGCACCCCATTGATGAATTCCAGTTATAGGATACCAGAGGATTAGCACTTACGCTTGAGTGAATTTTAAATGCACTATATTCTTTAGGACATTTCTCTCCAAACTTCTAGTAGTCTGGTGCCCATTGAAGGTAACCAATATTATGCTTTCTCAGAATGCCCCCGTGCAAAGGATGAAGTTTTAAATGTTACCTGTGTATTATACTTTTTTCCAGTACAGAAAGTCAATATCTTTTGTTTAAGTGGGGCTTTATTAAAAGATATTCCACTGGTTATCCTTGTAGAAAACACTTTATTTCTTAAAAAAAAATACTTTAGTATCTTTTCTTCACTGAGGTCCACATTATTTCTCTTCTGATTGAGTATGACCTCTACAAGACTACCAATTGTAATCGAAGACTTTTAGGTTATAATGTCTGTTCTTGCCAAGTTTTATGTTCTCTGGATTTCTAATGGTTAGTTCCTATGTTCAATCACTGGTTTTTCAGGCCACATATTGTGAATGACTGCAACATCCCCAGGATTAACCACTCATGACAGATCCTCTGGATCATGCATGGAATACCATGAAGCAATGGTAGGCCAGAAAACTCACCTCATTATCTAGTAATCAAGCACGCAATACATCTGCACAACATTCAGGAAGTACCTTACTAGAACTTAGCAGTCACAAATATTCATATTCTCTATTGGTTTTCCTCATGGCAGATTAAAAATGAGCAGAGCCATAATTTATGCCAATTAAAGAGGAGTTTCCTAACATGTCTTACATGTCTAAGTCCAGGTCTATAGTTCTTTCTTAATCCAGTCATGGCTTATTGAGATGTGGTCTCTTTCTCACACAGTATCTGAGATCAGTTGCTGCTATACAAGGTAACTGAAGCAATCTGTATGACACACAGCCTCATAATTTACAATAATGCACCAAAAATAAGTATGTTATATCCAAAGGGGCTTTCTATGAAACCATCCTGTGTGAAATCCATTCTTTTTTTTTTTTTTTGGTTTTTTGAGACAAGATTTCTCTGTGTAGTTTTGGAGCCTATCCTGGCACTCGCTCTGGAGACTAGGCTGGCCTCGAACTCACAGAGATCTGCCTGCCTCTGGCTCCCGAGTGCTGGGATTAAAGGTGTGCACCACCAACGTCCAGCATGTGAAATCCATTCTTTGAGAAAAAATAATAATGCTTAACTCTTTTTTCTCTATTATAATCCTTGTTTAATTTATATATTTGTATTTTAAAAGTTTAAGATAACTTTGAAAAATTACAATATTTAATTATATTAATATTAGCATGAATCAAATCATGTATTATAAAAATAAAGGAATTTAATCATCAACACAGCAAAACAAAATGCTGTGTATTTGGACAACAATTCTATGAACCTACAATTATCATCATAGACTATTTCTTATCCTCTATTTTCCATGCCTAAAAGTTAAATATTTATCCAATGACAGAGATTTCATGCCTCTATTAATTGAAACATTAGTTAAGTCAATAAAGTGAGTATTCTGTTGCCATTTACTAATGACCACAGTTACACATTAATTAGAGTTTATGTACATAAGTCTCTGTGTTGTGTGTATTTAACAATTGCACTTTGTTTTCTTATAAATATTTTACAACCAGAAGGATAAACAAGTTCTAATCAAGCATGTTGCATAACAAAACAATTACTAATGATGTCTGAAGACTTTGTACCTGACCGTGTTGTGCACAGTTTATGATAGCTATTTCTTGCTGCGTAATTATGATTGAATAAATAACTAAATCTTTGTATATGATTATATCCATCCATTTCAAGATACTTACTTCATTCATAACCATAGCTTAAGAATTTTGTCAGGTACATAGGTCAACATCTGTCATTCTGATATTCAGCAAGTATTTAATGAATAGTGTCACCAATATTGACAGTATTTTAGTTCCACTGTTACTCAGTGAACACACTCTGCAGTGGAAAAATGTGGACAATGAGTCAGTAGCCTTGTCTATCAGCCATATATCATGCATCCAGAAAGTTCCTTTCTAATGGGGCATGTGTTAATGGAAGGAGACAGAGAGTACGTTGAATTGTGTTATGTACTAAATTAGAATAAAATTGATGACAAAAAAATGTGCTAACTTTGACTAAGATAGTCATGAAACACTCAGTAAGGGGAAATGTAATTAAGAAAATGATAGGATACATGTGTTGACATTTAGGTTAGAGTTAAGTGTGAGACAAACATATGTAGTAAGGCTATTCCTGCTCCCTTTGTGAATGATTTGAGGGGGCAAACTCTGATGACCCAAATTACTGAAAATTAATTCAAACATTAATTTACACAAATAAAAAGGGTCATATACTAGCAAGTAAATGGGACATAGTAAAAACTTTGGTTTTAGACTATTTGAGCAGAAATAAAATATGTTTTTGCCCACTTTTAAGGCTCATTTATGCTGCAGTTTTCATAACTAACAGTGGCAAATTTCAAGAATCAAGTTAGAAACTTGTTGGAAGACTATGGCAATGATTCATATGAAAAGAGGTAATGTCATGGCCCAGAAGGTGAATTTATAGAGAAATGTGGACTCATCTCTTTTGGAAATAATCTGTTTGTATCTTGTGGATTTCCCAAAGTAGTGGATGTGATTTTGCAGGAATTAAAGGAACTGATTATGAGTCTGATATATTGATACAAGGAAACATGAACTACTTGTAATTGAGATTGAGAAAACTGAGAGTTGTAGGATACAGATGATGAAAAGAGACCAGAAACCCAGCTTGAGGAATGTAGTACCTGAAACAGCTATTCCCCTTTTGAGTGGAGATGTTAACTATGCAGGTGACAATGCAATTCAAGCCTAACTTGCAGAAAGGATGAGCCTGTGAGAATTTATAACCCTGTGGTTAGGTGACTACAAATATCAAAGGAAAGAGATAGAAGGACTAAGTCCAGGGACACTCCAAAATTAAGAGTCTTAAAAATAATAGAGCATCAGAGAAACATGAGAAATAGGAAACTTCAGTATCCTGACAGCTGAGGAAGTATTTCAAGTATTTCAAGTATTTCAAGTATTTCAAGGCTGAGGGAGTGATCAATTTTATTGCACGCTGCTAATAGGTGAAGTGAGACAAGAACTAAAGGTGGTTTAACAATGTAGAGGTCGACTTAGTGATGGGAAGGTTATGGAAGACTTTGAGAGGAACAGTTTCAGCGGAAAATTCTGATTGAAGCAAGTTCAAGAGAGAATGACAGGAGAGAACCTGGAGAGACTCAGTATACAACCCTCCAAGGAGTTTTGCTGAAAAAGGAAAGTTATTGAGACAAAAGCTTGATGTGTAAGTGTGCTTTAGACAGAGGAAGATATGGATGAGAGGAGTAGTGGTGTGTGTCTGTACTGCTGAGAAAGATGTAGGAAAATGAGAAAAGATGATACAGAAACAGACATGGAAGGACTCCATGAAGGAAATCCTTAAATAGGCTACCAGTGCTGGGGTAATATTACAGTATAATTCATTTTTTTTAATTAGACATAAGCTTACTTCACATGTCAATCCCAGCTCTCTCTCCCTCCCATCCTCCCCTGCCCGAACCAATTTCCCCCAAGCCCTCACCTCACCCCTTCTCTGCTCCCCAGAGAGGGTGAGGCCCTCAATGGGGGAATCTCCAAAGTCTGTCATATCGTCCCAGGCAGAGCCTAGGCTCTTCCCCATGTGTCCAGACTGAGAGAGCATCCCTCCATGTGGAATGGGCTCCCAAAGTCCATTTATGTGCCAGGGATAAATACTGGTCTACCGCCCAAGGCCTCTTCACTGACACCCAAGTTCAAGGGGTCAGGATCAATCCCATGCTGGCCTCTCAGTCATCCGTCTGGGGTTCCTGAGCTATCCCTTGTTCAGGTCAGCTGTTTCTGTGGGTTTCACCAGCCCGGTCATGACCCCATTGCTCATCACTTGTCTTTCTCTGCAACTGTGTTCCAGGAGCTCAGTTGAGTGTTTAGCTGTGGGTGTCTGCCTCTGTTTCCATCAACCACTGGATGAAGACTCTAGGATGGCATATAATCAATTGTGGAGATCCACAGCCCTAAGATGGTGCCTGGCTGGATGCCAGGTAGTCTGAGCTTAGCTGTAAACAAGCCTTATTTGGAAGTGCTTGAGGCATCTGGCGCGCTTCCTCCTTCTGTGGCCTATCCAGGATTGCCAGATGGCATGAGCTGATTGGGCACTGAGCATCTACTTTAGGGCTTTCGGGGGCTTGGAGAAGAGAAGCTGATGTACAAGGTTCCTGAATAAACTGCTTGAAGAAGAGTCGTGGTCATGTTTCTCTTGCTGGTCGAGATAGACACGACAATCAATTTCATTATCGTGAAGGATATTTAAGGTAGCCTCTCCACTATTTCTTAAATTGCCAGTTGGTGTCATCCTTGTAGATCTCTGGAAATCTCCCTAGTGCCAGATTTCTTTTAAACCTATAATGCCTCCCTATATTATATCTCTTATCTTGCTCTCTTCAATTCTTCCCCTGACTCAACCATCCTGCTCCCTAATGTCCTCCTCTCTCCTCCTCTTCTCCCTCTCTCTTACTCCCATCTCCCTCTCCCCCATGCTCCCAATTTTCTCAGGAGATCCTGTAAGATTTCCCTTCTCCTGGGTACCATGAATGTCTCCCTTAATCCTAAGTGAGGTAACCCAGTCACAAAAAGACAAACATGGTATGTACTCACTCATATATGGATTTTAGAGAGTCTAAGTCGTAAAAGCTAGTAATGAAACCTACTCTCCACTAAGCAATAGAAACAATGGCCTCCTTGGATTGCAAAATGCCAGGGCTACCACACAAGCTACTACACAGGGACATGTGAGAGCTGACATATTGACCTGTGTGATACACAGTAAACTCTCCTTGTATCACCTTGCTTCTCATAGACAAACCTGTGTCAGTGTCAGTGTCATGGTGACCCTCCTGGTCCAACACATGTATGAGGATGAATTTATTTCACATAAATTTTCAAGTAGACTGATGGATATTAGTGAGACACAGGTCTGACATTGTTTTGGAGATGTGAATTATTTATGGGTAATACCCTTGTTACATGTAAAGTTGTTCAATGTAATGCCTGACAAACATTTATATTATTTAAGTATTTCAAGTTTTAAAGTATCTTAGAATTAAAAGGAAAACAAAAATATGAAAATGTAAACACACAATGATTAATGAAGCAAATCTTCAATTTTCAGTCGAAAATATAATCTTATTTTCCCTCATAAATTGTACATTTATAGATGTGTCATGATATTGACCTACATACATGTATAGGTATAATCACACACAAAATGCACATATTTTTCCTTGTTTCATGAAGCATTAGATGCAATCATAATTTTCATAACATGGATTAATAGTAAAGACCAGATAATTTTAGCCTACTTTTCTATCTCAATAGACTAAGTGCTTTGGGTTCAAAATAAACACATCTGCATTAAACTCATTTCAAAGTGCATGTTTTATGCTGTTTGCTTACTTTATCTCCAAATGATTATCCATCCTAAGGTAATTGCCAGAATCTATAGTTGTAGTGGATGATTTGTGTTGATGAATATATTTTTAAAAAGAGATGCTTTTAAACCTACATGCAATGTAATACCAAATGCATAATTATCTTACTCAGCAATTCTTCAGCATAAAATCCTTATTTAAACTATCTATTTCTGTTTAGTATCCATACCAGCAACTGAATTAATATATTTGCATAATAGAATGTCTCTCTTTGGGATAGTAAAACCTTATGTTTTATGTATTTAAAACTTTTAGCAGTCATCTCTTACCTTTTTTTTCTTAAAAATCTAAAATAAACAGCTACTTAGAATAAAAGTATACTTCTTAGTACAATGTTTTCTATAAACATTGAACAGGGAATTTAGCTGATTTTCCAAAGAAAGCCAAAAAACATTTGTTAATGACTTTTCTATTGCATATAAATTCAGCAGCCTTGATTACTATGTTTCTACTCAGAAGCAAGTAAATGTTGGAAGATCAAATTAGTTGAGTTGGTTCTGCACATGCTGAGGCCTCATGCAATCTGGACAGTTTAACGAGTGACTTGAGCATGATTTAGCACTAATAATTGGCCACCACTGTGGAAAATTCTATAGCCAAAGTGGAACAAGACTGTCTTCTGATGACTTTCCAGGGCCTTTACAGATTGAACTTTAGAGGTTGCATAATAAGCTAGTTAGAGTCTTAGTAGGTTTAAAAAAATACTGAAGTAGCAGACATTAATTTCTACTTCCAAAATTTCCTAGTGAAGGCCAAGGTTACATGTTAGCAGAACAAGCAAATCGATCATGAACTGGAAGAGGTTGGATAAATTAATAAAAATATATGTTATCTGGAAAAAGCAGGAAGGCTTCTTTAGCATCAGCTGAGGAGAGAGAGAAACTAGGAAACAAGAGATTCTGAATCCATGCAGAACTCTGAAAAAAAAAAGATTCTACAAAAATGAAGAGAATATTTTGCCAGGTAACCGTAAATTGTATACATAATGAGTGTGAAGAACATTACTAAACCAAAATTTTGTGTATCCCCATTTAAATACATACAACATCATATATTATTCTTCCTTTTTACATACTATTCTCCTCTCTCTCTCTCTCTCTCTCTCTCTCTCTCTCTCTCTCTCTCTCTCCACAAAACTAACAAATTATATTTGATCCTGGAGATCACTAGTTAAACACTGACTATTTTAAAATAGATAACTAAGATTGCTATAATATTGTTTCTGCTTTTTGGTTGACCATATTTATAGTTACATTCACTGACAAGAAATTTGAATGATATAAGAAATGCAAATATAAATAAAAAGCAAACTGAGAATTGAGCTATCATTCATTGTTCTGGGGTGAATGTTGAGGTAAGGTTACAAGATTTGCGAAGTAATTATTTAATTACAGTATAATTATTTAAAAAGAACGATGTAGAATGTGAAACATATGACCCAATAATTAGAATGACTGGTTTTCCTTGGAAGAAGTTTTTGTTCTAAGATACAGACAACAGTTTACAAAGCAGAAAAGTCTTACTTGAGATTTTAGATACATGAGGAATGCTTAAAATATATGTTTTGACTAGAGATCTAAAGCAGAGAATGACAATTTGATGGTATACAATTCAATCTGTATCTCACAGATGTCTATAGACATCAAGATAATGAACACATAGACCATTTGATGTTAGAAAGCATCCTTCATTATGAATAATGTGGTAAAGGTAGACATTACAAAGGTGAAGTCATTTAAAACTCCAATTATATGACATTGATGCCTATCTACTTTTCATGTATAATTTGATGAAATCTTAGAATTTTGAGGCCAAGGCTGTTTTGATTATATTATAATATATATATATATATATATATATATATATTCACAATTATCCCTACATCCATTATATATATGCTATGTTACAACTAATGACTATATTCTCTCATACCTATACCACTCATACATAAACCAACAAACAAATAATTAAGTATTTCTTCCTTTTCCATAATTGATAGTTATACATTTCATTCCTTATAGGACAGGTATATCTGTGGAAGCATAATTTCTTGTGGCTGATGGGTTTAATTTTGCTGATTTATTCTGACAAGGACAAGCCTCAGTCTTTAGTTTCATTATGAGAAGTATTTCAGGTGAGTTACAGTGACACCTCTTGGTAATTAAAATAGTAATGTGGATCAGCCTTGGGGTAGATCTTAATTTTAGTATCTAATTTTCTTTTTCTTACAGCAGAGATGAACATTTTACACTCTACTATTATTCTATGGTAGGATTGATTTTGTACACATTTACCTCTGAATTCTTATTCACTACCACAATTTTAAGGAATAGCATAGAGCACATGAATATAGTACAATAATGTTATAGATACCACAAGTTGCTTCTTTCAGCAGATAGAATTCATACAGAAATATGGTTTTGTTATTGAGCTTGGGTGTCACAGCCTCTGCTCCAAGCCAGGTTAGACCACCCATTCTCAATATGCAAATTAAAAGAGTCCAATTAGTAGTTTGAAACAGAAATTTTTTTATACAATTTCAACATATTTAGAATGAGACAAAGAACCCACTAGCACCACCCCTCAATTGATCTTTGGGCACTAAAGCCAGATTTAAATGTAAATGAAAAGGCAGAGAGATGTTGTCTGCTTCCAACATTGAGCTATGTGTTACATCCTACAAGGGGTCCTCCTAAGTTGTTAAAATTCTGTGAATTCTCTTTCTTAGAGATGACTTACATTAATATATCTATCTTTACTCTGAAAATCAGACCCCCACTTTGTTACAGAGCAAAAAGGCCTTCTTTATGTTCATTGTGGTACTTGTCTAATGCTGTCTCTGGCTGGGTCTTTTTCCTATTCCTAGAATAAGATTCCTGGGAAATTCCCATTTGTTTGGACTCCATGATTTGAAGAGTCTGGCCCTATGTTTGAAAAGCATAATTGCCTCTTTCAAATTTCTTCCAGGCCAGTTATAGTTTTATTCCATAGACTATTAATCTTGTGTCTTCCATTGCATTTTCATTAACACAAATGATGTTTTTGCATCACATTAGTAAATAATTCTTTAAGCTACACTCATCTTTTGTTATAGTCTAGAATTATTTTGTTTTCAGATAATTATTACATTATTAGAGCTCTAATCTATTACAATGTGAGGCTAATTACAATTACAGTGTTGGTAAAGATTAAGATACAAGAGTCTTAACTTTGAAAGCATGCATTCAAACTAAGTATAATTTTTACCAAACATTAGTGTTTGAGGGTAGAAGATTTTCACTTTTGGTAAATCCTATTTATACATGCTTCTCAGAAATTAATGGAATAAAGTTGTTTCCACATTTTCAACTAATTTATTGTATAAAATACAAAACACAAAAAAATACAAATGACAGTCATTAGAAACAAGTTCACACTCAGGCCTGGAAGACACCTTCAAGTTTCCATTGTGATCTATGATGTGAGTTTATTTGGCCTCAAATTTAGAAATTCAAACAGTCTGTTTCTCTTAAAATTTTTCATCATTACCAGTTAAGAAGGGTTTTTTCTCTTCCTTTCAGACACTTTAAAATTTCTTCGAGTTTAAAATTATGACATCATAAACATGTTTTGAAACAATGTGTCTAAGAAACACATGACCCATCATTCAATAATATGACATACAGACACACAATGAGAGCTTCATTGATTCTGGAACATAAAAGGGGTTCTGGTTTTCTAGTGATGGTCAAGTTTATCTAAGTTTTCTCCCCAAGATTAGCCCTCAGACTATAGCTAAAAGCAAAAATAAAGCTCTCAGTAAATGCCAGTATCAGAAAGGTGTAGTTTCCCGAAGGAAGTATCCTGGAATCACAAACCATTGTCTGATTCTGGAGACAACAACAGATTTTGACACAGCATAATGAGCATACATGATAGGGCTATAGCCCTGGGGATTTCCAATGCCCAGTGTGGGTTATTTTAACCATTCATGTCCTTGTCAGTTCCTTTTCAGCATCATTATATGAAGGTCCTCATTTTCCTCTCGTCAATGTGTCTCCCTATTTGGAGTTCAATGCATCTACCAAGAAAGTGGATTCCTCAACAAAAATCTGAAGATTTTTTATTTCACTGTTTCCAATCTCAGGTTGTTGGTAGATCAGAAGCAATGCCACAGGGATCTGTTTCTTATAGCCATGGAAATCTTTGGTGGATTTGCTTTTAGAAATCAGTGCAATCTGATACTGAAATGTAAGAAACCAAGTAATGCATTCATATTTCCAAAATCAAAGAAATATCACATTCAAAAACCTAGGTATCATAGCATCCAGTCTGGTTTTTCAACTGAAATAAATGGAGCTTATATTTATTATTTCCCATTATATTATAGAATTACTGTGAAATTTTGTGCAAAATCAAGGAGCTCCAGATTGCTTAGTTGCAAATTTCAATTCCTGCCATGTATAATTTTTGTTGAATTTTGTGATTCAATTGGTAAATTACTCTGTATGAAAAAGTATGGAGTACAAGCTTTATAAAATTGCTGCAATACACAAAGAGACTAATGCATGCAAACACTTAAACTTGTCTGATGTTTACAAACATTCAATAAACTTAATTGTTATTTGTTTACACACACACACACACACACACACACACACACACACACACACACACATATATATATATATATATATATATATATATATATATCCATAATATCAATCTGACACAAATAAGAGCTGCTTCATAAAATAAAAGGGAAGTGTAGAAAATTCTATAGGCCCCTTTGAACAATTATGCCCTCTTAATTTATGTGTCTCTACTAAGATGTTTTCTAAAATCAAAACTCACTTTGCAAAATCAAGAAAATATCGTAGTTCCTACTCTTTGATTTGCATTCAATGAAAAATGAGTTCAGTGGGAGTATCTTTGACTACAGAGGAAAATGAGAACACACACTGTAGTTTTTGTGGTTGTTGCCTTGCAGCAAAATGAGAACACACACTGCAGTGTTTTATAAACCTGTAGCAATAATTTCAAATAAGTGTTGGAAAGTAGGGAACTCTGCAGTTTGCAAAATGTTTCAGAAGAGAATTCTGTCAAGGTGAAGAAAAGAAAATAGCTAACTCTCTCTTGCAGCTGTAGCATATTAATTAAAACTTGGCAATACTGAGACATGATGATGTTTTTCTAATGGAGAAAACAGAGACAAAAGATTAAATAATTTACCTTGAGACTTGATTCAATTTCATCAATAGAAATTAGCTAATATTTTTGACTCAATAACTTAAAATTATATTCAATGAAACTATATTTTGATGAATTGCTTTTAATTATATTTATTTGATTTCATGACTTGTGTATTCATGAGTTTATATGGCTTTCAACTTCTACAAAAAGAGCTGTATTTACTGGAAGCATAAGTAAATGGTATTTATATTTGAAATGTCTACATATATTTCTTATATCTTTTTGTGTCCATATTCATATATTTTAGTTTATATCTTCAAAACTCCTGTAGATGCTGCTTTATGTAGTTTTGGTTTTAATTACCCAGAATAAAAACCATTTCACCTCTCACTTGTACTAACTGAATATTGAAATTGTATATTTTCTTTTCACTTAAAATGCAAAATTATACTAGATTATAGTTCTGATAACAGATTTATTGACCATGCTTCAGATTTATTAATTTTAATGATTCCATGTGTAATGCTGAAAGTTATATGCCAAAGATTTTCATCAGATGATAAAAATGTGCTTGAATTATATTTTAATATTTCTTACATAATTTGTTCAGTAATATTTCATTATATTTCTATATAGTTAACTGTTCTTTTTCTTTTTGGGTGACTGTTTTCAAAATTTTTGAAATCTTTTTTTACTTTTCCTTGTCTCTTTCCATTAGTAATTAGCCCTAGAAATATATGTATGCAGGCAATACTGGGTGGAATCAATGGCTGTGTTTATATGTTGATTGATTTATTAATACAGGTAAAAAAAATGGTTAAAGAAGCAGAGGCCTTTATGGATGGAGGGGGTATCAGACATGTCAAAGTCAGAAGGAAAGAAAGGGAGGGGAGAAATGAGGTAGGTGTATTTCATATTATAAATGTGGAGAACATTAATTAACATATCTATAAAATAAAAATAGTATTGCATCTTAATCTTCCTATCATTCTTTCTGTAATTCTTTCCAATCAGATTATTTATATCAATATTGCATTACTGTGTTTTTCTTATTAATGGAATATTCTTTTAGGTTATTATTAATAATACAAAACAGATAGCCTCACTGATTTTTATTAGTTTCCAAAAAGCAAATCCTTTTCAGTCATAAACTCTTCAGTGAAAGCAATCTGTGACAAACACCACCTGAGTGATATATGTCAATTCTTTTGATTTGCAATATTTGTAGACTTGGAATGATTATTTTCTTTTACCTATGCTTTCTTGGATGTTACAGGATGTCTTCAACATCTACCTGTATATGTGCCAGCATCCTTAGCTCTCTTACTGTCCTTGGAATAAGCACTTCCTCAACTCCTTCTACTTAGATAAAGATGCTCTGCTTGGTAGTGCTGGTGTTCAGTTTGTATTTTTTTTTGTTTTATATATGTGTACTATATTTGCACTTTCCCTGTTCCTCCAACTTTTCCTGGGCCCTCTAGACTCCTCAATTTTATGTCCTCTTATTCACTATTATTACACACACGCACATGTTTTTGTGTGTTCATATACATGGATACATACACATATATTATTATTATTCATATATACTTTATGTATATAAATTAACACATGAGTACAACATAATGAGTGCATTTAGGGTAGCTCATATGTATATGACTTAGAGGTCACTATTGGGTATTAGATACCCACAGAGATAGGTCATTCCTGAGAAAAACTGATTCACCTTCTCTCAGAAGTCATTAACTGCCTCTTGATCTAGAGAAAGAGCTCTATGAGAGTTCCTCCATCAAGCATCTCATATCAATGCATATTTACCTTATTCATCGCTTGTTTATGAAACAATATTTTGGGATTTCATGTGTTCAGATTCCCTGCCATATAAAGAAGACACAATCTCACAACAGACATCCTTATCCTCTGAATCTTAGATTTTTACTATCCTCACTCCCCGAGTTCTGTGGTCGTTCCTAAGGTTTAGGTTTAGAGGTTGTGTTGTAGATGTTTCATCTGGGCCTGAACATCCCATGGGCATTTCTCTACTTTTCCGTAAGTTGTTGCTTTGGGAAATGACATCTGTGTATTGAAAAAAGAGAAGTTTTTGGCAGCTAGAGGAGTGCAGTGAGTAATTTTCTTGGGACAATGAGTATCCTATGGGCACAAGAATCTCATAGACATCAGAGATGGTAAAAGGGAACTCTACTTTCTGGATATTGGTATTTGATTGCCATGTAACCCAACATGATCACATCAATAGACCAAGAATTAGAACTGCAAGAGCTTCCAATGACAGCAGTCTTCAGCTACTCATTCCCAGCTGAAGAAACAGTAATTTTACTTCTATACTTGTTGTGAAGACCTAAAGCATAGCTTGCAAGCACTCAAAGGTCTTTTCCAGCAGTTCTTTACAGCTGCATTGGAGCTTTGGAGGCAAACGAGCTTTGCAGGCAAACTCAAAGAGGCAGAGTCCAATGAACATTGTAAGTCAACTATAAATCATAACAGTTTTGAACAGATTACAGGAATCTGTTCCCTATTCCAGCTTCAATCTCAAGGTAAGCTGGTCATTGATGGAAGAAGAGAAAATAATTCAGCCAGTATATTTTTATGCAAATTTTTAGCATTCTTCCCAAAACTTTCAGGCATACTAAAATTCAAAGACACAGGAGGTGGTATTGGAGAGATGGCTCAGAGGTTAAGAGCATTTGTTGCTCTTGCAGAGAACCTGGGCTTGGTTTCCAGGACCCACATGGTAGCACACAAGTGCCTGTAACTCAAGTACTAAGGGATCAAGTGCTCTCTTCTGACTACTGCTGGCATTAGCTATACACATGGTACACATGCATACATGCCAGCAAAACACACATAAAATGAAATAAATACAAAAAATGTAAATACCATACTTTGAATTTGCAGCTTCCCATCAATAGTTTCTCAAATTTTAATTTAAATTACAAAATTGTTTTACCTGTTGATCCCAGTTCCCTCTCCCTCCTTTCCTTTCCTGTCCCCCACTAATACCCTACCTATCCTATACCATTTCTGCTCCCCATGGAGGGTGAGGGCTTCCATGGGGGTCTTCAGAGTCTATCATATCCTTTGGGATAAGGCCTAGGCCTTCCCACATGTGTCTAGGATGAGAGAGTATCCCTCTATGTGAAATGGCCTCTCAAAGTCCATTCCTATAGTAGGGAATAAGTACTGAACTACTACAAGAGGCCCCATAGATTTCTAAAGTCTTACTGACACCCACATTCATGAAGTCTGGATCAGTTCCATGCTGGCTTCCCAGCAATCAGTCTGGGGACCAAGAGCTCCTCCTTGTTCAGGTCAGCTGTTTCTGTGGGTTTCACTATCCTGGTCATGACCCCTTTGCTCATCACTCCTCCATCTCTGCAACTGGATTCCAGTTCAGTTCAGAATTAACTGTGGCTATCTGGTTCTACTTCCATCACCTGCTGGATGAAGGCTCTATGATGGCATATAAGTTAGTAAACAATCTCATTATCATGGGAGGGCATTTAAGGTAGCCTCTTAACTGTTGATTAGATGGTTAGTTGGGGTCATTCTTGTAGATCTCTGGACATTTCCCTAGTGCTTGATTTCTCCTCAAACCTATAATGGTTCCCTCTTTTATGGTATCTCTTATTTTGCTCTCTCTAACTGCCAAAACCTTTAAGCTCTCCCCTACTCCCCCACGCCACCTCTTGTTTCTCATCATTTACTTTGTTTCTAAGATTTATTTTCACAGAATATAATCTAACAGATACTTTAGGGGAAGATGATTTTCCATGCTTCTTTTGGGGTATTAGCATGAATAATATAAACCAAGAGACAGATATTGGAGTTCAAGGTTCAAGCTGAAGATCACAAAAGAAGAGCAACCAGCCAGTAGTTCTTACCTCTACCTCAGACTGAAATGGTGATCTGGCTAGCTTCAGGAATATTCAGACAGCAATTCTGACTCCACCAAGCCTCAGAATGCCATTCCAGACTGCTGCTTCTTCCTTTTACACTTCTCAAATCCTAGGATTAAAGGCATGGGATCCCAAGTGCTGAGATCACCATTGTGTGAGCTGTTTCTCTTTAGGACTGGAACGATTTTGTGGCCTTGAACTATTAAAGATCAATCTACCTTTTTTCCCTAAAGCCTGGAATTAAAGGATTGTGCTACCACTGCCTATCTTTATGGCTAGCTAGTATGGATGCTGGGATTAAGGTGTACATGGCCTGACTCCTATGGTTTGTGGCTAGCTTTGGTTTCTGAGCCTTCTGGCAAGCTTTAATAAATCATAAATAATATATCACCAAAAAAGAGAAACTTTTTATGAGTCACGAGAGCTATTCTTATCTTCAAATAGTGGATCATAAGATCTACTTCTTTTTCTCCTATAGGTGTGGATATTGTTGTCCACCATTCAGCAGTCATAGTTCTTGGTGTCAAATTTTTTTTAAACTTTTTTTATTAGTTCAAATTAGGAACAAGCTTGCTTCACATGCCAATCCCATCTCCCTCTCCCTCTCCCTCTCCCTATCCCTCTCCTCCCACCAAACCCTCCCCAACCCCCAACCTGTACCCCAGCCCATCCACCCTCCACTCCCAAGGCAGGATAGGGTCCTTGTCAGGGGCTCCCCAAAGTCCACCACATCAACTGGGCCGGGCCTAGGCCCTCCCCCATGTGTCCAGGCTGAGAGTGCATTCCTTCACCTGGGATGTAAAAGTCCCTTCTTACACCAGGGAAAAATACTAATCTACTAGCAGGGGCCCCCTAGAGTGCAGAGGCCTCCTAATTAACATCTTGTTCAGAGGTCTGGATCAGTCCCATGCTGGCCTCCCAGAAAGCATTCTGGGGGCCATATGCTCACCCTTGTACAGCCAGCTGTTTCCGTGGGTTTTACCAGCCGACCGTTTGATCTTCATTTCTCCCTTTCTGCAACTAGGTTCCAGAGTTAGTTCAGTGTACACCTGTTGGTGTCTGCCTCTGCTTCCATCAGCCACTGGATGAGCGCTCTAGGATGACATAAAAAGCAGTCATCAGTCTCATTATAGGGGAAGGGCATTTAGGGGAGCCTCTCCACCATTGCCTTGATCGTCAGATTGTGTCATCCTTGTAGGTCTGTGGAAATCTCCTTAGTGCCAGATCTCTCCTTGGACCTACAATGGTTCCCTCTGATATGGTATCTCTCATCCTCTCTCCTGTATTTTTCCCCCAACTCAATATTTCTGCTCCTCCATATCCTCCTCTCCTCTCCTCTTCTCCTCCTCTCATTCTGGAAGCTCCCTCTCCCCTACCCTCATGCTCCGAATTAGCTCAGAGTTTCTGCCCCTTCCCATTCCTGGGGTCCATACATTTTTTCCTTAGAGTCCTTCTTGTTTCTTAGTTTCTTAGGTGAAGAGTAATCCTTTGCTCTATGTCTAAAATTCATTTATGAGTGAGTACATGCCATGTTTGTGTTTTTGTGACTGGGTTACCTCACTCAGCATGGTTTCTTCTAGTTCCATCCATTTGACTTCGAATTTCAAGTTTCCATTGCTTTTTTCTCCTGAGTAGTACTCCATTGTATAAAGGTACCACATTTTCTCTATCCATTCTTCATTTGAGGGTATCTAGGTTGCTTCCAGATTCTGGCTGTTACAAACAATGCTGTTATGAACATGGTTGAACATATGACCTTATTGTATGAATGTGCATTATTTGGGTATACGCCCAAGAGAGGAATTGCTGGATCTTGAGGTAGACTGATTCCCAATTTTCTGAGCAACCACCATACTGATTTCCAAAGTGGTCTTACAATTATGCACTCCCACCAGCAAAGGAAGAGTGTTCCTTTTCCTCTACATCTCCTCCAGCATAGATTGTTATTGGTGTTTTTGATTGTATCCATTCTGGCCAGTGTAAGATGATATCTCAGAGTTGTTTTGAGTTGCATTTCTCTGATGACCAAGGATTTTGAGCACTTTCTTAAGTGTCTTTCAGCCATGTCAGATTCCTCTGTTGAGAATTCTCTATTTAGTTCTGCACCCCACTTTTTAATTTGATTGTTTGGTGTTTTGGTGGCTAGCCTTTTGAGTTCATTGTATATTTTGGATATCAGCCCTCTGTCAGATGTTTTGTTGGTGAAGATCTTTTCCCATTCTGTGGGCTGTTGTTTTGTCTTACTGACTGTGTCCTTTGTCTTACAGAAGCTTCTCAGCTTCAGGAGGTCCCATTTATTAATTGCAGATTTCAA
This sequence comes from Cricetulus griseus, assembly GCF_003668045.3. Classification (NCBI taxonomy): domain Eukaryota; kingdom Metazoa; phylum Chordata; class Mammalia; order Rodentia; family Cricetidae; genus Cricetulus; species Cricetulus griseus. Next base: position 108,549,695 of record NC_048598.1, on the reverse strand, counting down.
TGTCTGTGCTACTGGTGTAATGTTCAGGAAGTGGTCTCCTGTGCAAATAATTCAAGGGAATCTCCCACTTTCTCTTCTACAAGATTCAGTGTGGCTGGATTTATGCTTAGATCTTTGATCCATTTGCACTTAAGTTTTGTAAGCCATACAAAGATACAACTAAAAAAGAGAACTACAGACCAGTATCCCTCATGAACATCTATGCAAAAATACTCAACAAAATATTGGTGAATTGAATCCAAGAACACATCAGAAAAATCATCCACTATGATCAAGTAGGCTTCATCCCGGGGATGCAAAGATGGTTGAACATATGAAAATCCATTAATGTAATCCACCATATAAACAAACTGAAAAAGAAAAACCACATGATCATCTCACTAGATGCTGAAAAAGCCTTTGCCAAAATCTAACATCCCTTCATGATAAAGATCTTGGAGAGAACAGAAATAACAGGAGCATACCTAAACATGATAAAAACAATGTATACCAAACCAACAGCCAACATCAAAATAAATGGAGAGAAACTCAAAGTAATTCCTCTAAAATAAGGAACAAGACAAGGCTGTCTACTCTCTCCATATCTCTTCAATATTGTACTTGAAGTTCTAACTAGAGCAATAAGAAAAGAAAAGGAAATCAAATGGATACATATTGGAAAGTAAGAAGTCAAACTTACACTATTTGCTGATGATATGATAGTCTATATAAGTGACCCAAAAAACTCTACCAGGGAACTCCTACAGCTGGTGAACACCTTCAGCAAAGTAGCAGGATACAAAATTAACTCAAAAAATCAGTAGCCCTACCATATACAGATGATAAATCCAATGAGAAAGAAATCATAGTAACATCACCCTTCATAATATCCATAAGCAACATAAAATATCTTGGGGTAACCCTAACCAAAAAAGTGAAAGAACTGTACAGTAAGAACTTTGAGTCTTTAAAGAAAGAAATTAAAGAAGATACCAGAAAATGGAAAGATCTCCCATGCTCTTGGATAGGTAGAATCAACATATTAAAAGTGACAATCTTGCCGAAAGTATTCTACAGATTCAACGCAATCCCCATCAAAATCCCAACACAGCTCTTCACATACCTTGAAAGAACAATACTCAACTTTATATGGAAAAAAAAACCCAAGATAGCCAAAACAAGTCTCTACAATAAAAGATCTTCTTGAGGCATCACCATCCCTGACTTCAATCTCTATTATAGAGCCATAGTTCTGAAAACAGCTTGGTATTGGCACAAACATAGACAGATAGACGAACGGAATAGAACTGAAAACCCTGATATTAACCCCCACACCTATGAACACCTCATTTTTGACAAAGATTCTAAATCTATACAATGGAAGAAAGATAGCATTTTCAACAAATGATGCTGGCACAACTGGATTCCGACATGCATCAGATGGCAGATATATCCATATCTGTCACCATGCCTATACACTTCTTACTGCCATTAGTTCAAACACATTGAAGAAATGTGTGAGTATTCACTCCTTGCAATATTTGGTTTCTGTTGCATTTTAAGAACTACAATTTAGAGAAAAAGTGTACAATTTAAAAATCATATGCATTTATTTATTGAACACATATTCCTTTTTATGATATGGTATCTATTTGTTTTCTATTTCTGTTGTTTGTGAAAATTATAATATTCATATTGTTCCTCAACTTGCCTAGTTATAATGAGCTGTCTCTGCCAGACTCCTATTTCCTCACCCCTCCTACATAGGTCTTCCTAAAATTTTAAGCTTTCTCTTTGTGGTTCTGGTCTCAACACTGGACTCAGACACACTTTTCCAAAGAGCTCTGGTTCATTACTGGAGACTAGTGTTTAGAGACCATGATTCGAGTGTGGGGAATTATATTTGTTAAAGAGAATATAATCAGTTTGTGTCCTAAATCACTACTCTATTTATGGCTGTCTGGAGTTAAGTCTCTATCCAAGTCTGACTTTTGCTGTTGGGCTCTTCAGTGTTATATTGTCATAAAGAGAAGCTTTTATGCATATTGCTTCATACTTTAGGGCCTTCCAACAGAATCTGATATGTTACAAATTCATATACTTTTATATCTTATATGTTGTGTGATCACAAATAAAATAACAAATTGAAGTAAACTGGAATGTCTAAATTATTATCTTAAAATTTTATACCAATGAATAAGCAGTTTGGATTTATGAAATTAATATGCAAATGTCTTTTTCAGGTTTTGACTAAAAGGCTTGAAAATTAAAATTGTTCGAAGAATTAAATAACACTTTTTATTGTTTTAATGTATATTGGGATTTTTTAGTATGTGTGTATTTATTTTCAACACTTTTTAGGGGGAGGCTCTCTATATCCTGAAAACTAATTTTATTGGAAATAGATTTTCTCTCATACAGTACATTCTGAACACAGTTTCTCCTACCTCTACTCCTCCTTTCTTAGCTTCACACATCCCTTCTCTCTAATATCCACTCCCCCTCTATTTCCCTTCAGGAAAAAGCAAGACTCCAAATGACAATGAGTACTATGCAGGCTACAGAAAGAAATACCTGGACACCAATCCAGCCACAAAATCCATAAAATCTATTTCTTAAAATCAACTAATGAAGTAGAATTGTTTTTCTTATAAGGATATAACAAGAAAACTAATAAAATTAAGTAACAACCAATGCTCTTTAAAGAATGGAAACTAAAATGAAATGATTATTGGGAAAGAAAGCACTGCTTTACCATGAAGACTAGAATATTCATGGTGTGAAATTATGAAAGAAAACCATACTGAGTTCAATTTAAACATCTGAGTAAAATTCAAAATCAAAAGACAGTGTAAATGAAGGCCAGTTGCCTCCAAATGTACCTACAATTCCCCATTGAAAGATAAAGAGAATAACTCCCCATGCTGTCTTCCCAGCCTTCTTTGAAAATAGATAATGTAACATGCATGACTGATATTTTTGAATTGTAAAATGCTTTGCAAATGTAAATTTCTTTTGCTAGTTTTACTCAATAGCCATCTTGATGTTGTAAATAGGAACTAGACTGTTTTGTTATGGAAGGGAAAGTGCAGATAATGAAGTGATTTTAATGGTGCCTCTGTCCACTGAGCTTGCAGCTCATTTTTGTAATCCTAATGGCTAGAAGAGTACAGTGTCAAACATAGTCAGTAAATGTTTAAATAAAAGTGGAGAACATCAATCATATGATTCATTTGTCTCTGTTTTCACTGCCACTGGCCTCATTCAGCATGACCTACTTTGAAGCCCTACAAAACAACCAGCTTTTCTTTGTATTCTAGCCATTATCCACAACAGTGCTGTAGGAGTCATCTTTCTAAAGCTCATCTATTTATCTGCAATAACAAATGACTCATTGCTATTGAAAATAGTTCTTAATTTTCAACATAATATTGGGAAATCCACTTTTGTTTCTAGTTTCTTTCTACCTACCACTCTATCCTGGAGGGTAATGCCTCCAATAAACTTATTTGCTATTTTTACATATGTGCATTGTTTTTACCTGCTGTGGGAATTGGAATGTAATTAGCCCTCAGGAGTTCATAGGGAGTGCCACTATTAGAAGGTGTGGCTATGTAGGAGTAGGAATTGCCTTGTTGGAAGAAGTGTATCACTGTGGGGCTGGGCTTTGAGGTTTCCTCTGCTCAAGATACCACCATAACTACTTTCTGCTTCCTGCCAGATATAGGATGTTCAACTCTGTGTCTGCCTGCACACTGCCATGCTCTCCACCATTATGAAAATAGACTGAAACTCTGAACTGTAAGGGGATAACTCAATTAAATGTTTTCCTTTGTAAGATTTGCCATGGTCATGGTGTCTCTTCACAACAACACTAACTCTAAGATGCCTGTCATTTTATATTAATGACTGGTAGTCAGGTTACAAAATAACATCTCACTGGATGCTGGACATGGAAAGAATAAATAATAAATTTAAGTGTAATCTTCAAGTTATTAATACTAGTATTTATCAAATGAGTATTATGAATCATATGGTCAATACAGATTATATGCCTTCACAGCTAAATCACATGTTTATAATATCAGCCTATTGAAAATTTAAAAAGTTAGAGAAAAATATTGCTGAATAATATGTGGAAGTTTTAGATAGTAAGCAGGACTGAGGTGCCTTTCATTGATGAAAAGTATCATGTTTCTTTGCATACATATGAAAATTCTGATTCAGAAAAAAAATTTGAAAATATCATATAAAATAAATTATTATGGGGATGAATCACAAAGTCTTAAATTTATTCTTCATGTCTTTTACTAAGTGTCGCCACACCATTTTTCATTCAATAGACATCCAATAACATTCTCTGTCATCACCATCATCATCATTCTATGGTGTTTGAGAACATCATCACCATCACCTGTTTGAACATGGAAAGCAGAGGAGGGAATGTGGTTTAATCATGGCCCTGACCAAAAATAACTATGAAAGTACTGACAGAAAGAAAAAGAAGAGACTGGAGAGTAGATAATCCAGGCTTGGAAGTTAGGGGTGGCTCTCTGGATATACTCAATAGGCCAGGGATTGTGTGATGGGAAATCTAAGAGCACAGATTGCTCTCAAGCCCTCAGTCAGGAACAAACTGAGGTCTGGAACAGTTATGGTTACATCATAGCAGCACAAAAAAGTGAGGGTCAGAGTGTGCAGGTAAAATGTTAGCTGCTCACACAGTCAGTGTAGGTAATGGTCTGATGCCTGTGGCAATGAGTCAATATTTATCCCTATTATACAAATGGATTTCGGGAGCCCATTCCACAAAGAGTGATACTCTCTCAGCCTAGACATATGGGAGAGGGCCCAGGCCATTCTCCAAATGATGTGACAGACTCTGCTTCATCCTCCTTGGGGAGCAGAAAGGGGATGGGATAGGGAGTTGGTGGGGGGCAGGGGAGGAGGGGAGGGAGAGGGAACTGTGATTGATGTGTAAAACATGCATGTTTCTATTTTAAATTTTAAAAAGGAAAAGAATACCTCCCTCATTTTCTTTCAGTACATGGGAGCCAGTATGGGTTTTTCATCACAGAGCTAAAACAGGAAGTGTCACCATCTCAAACCTGAAAGTCTCACCAAACACTGCTGGGACCTTGATATTGGACTTCCAGCTTCCAGGTCTCTTAAATATGCAACTTGCAAACTACCCAGTTTATGTTATTTATTGGTAGCAGCCAAAAATGATTAATGCATGTAGCAATAAAATTCTTTCTCATAAACATAGGAAAATTTTGTCAATATTTGTTTATCCCAGTACACACAAAAGATTTTTCTTGGAACACCTGTAGCAATATTAAATGTTTACATATCTTGTTAAATAATCACTGAGAATATCTGATCAAAAGACAGGCCAGGAAATGGAAGGAAATATTTAAAGTTGTATAATATATACTTACATCATACATCACATATGAGAAGTCAGGTATGCTTATGATAATGGTATCCATGGAATATAAGGATTCTGCATTCAAAATGCCACCACTGTGTAAATAGTAGCAAAGGTTGGCCTATGCCTGAGAACATCTGGTGGCAAATAATCATTTAGATCAAGTACACGAATTAAGCAAAGCAGAAATATTCACACTTTACCTAAACATATCCCTAGAGAGGCAGATCATAGACTTATCCTGGATTCTGTAGTTATTGGCACCGCACTTAAAATAAACACACCTATTAATGGCATTTAAATTAGAATTTGTTATTGTTGCTTACATTAATTCCTGGGCTTCCTGACTAGACACTGAAGATATCCTGCAGTATGCCCTCCAAAAACTGTGGAAATGACATTGTTTATATCCATAGAGAAATAATCTTGATGAGCAGTAATATATACTATATATATATATATATATAGTAGTAATATATATATGTATATATATATATATATATATATATATATATTATATATATATATATAATCTTTTTGACATGCCCTCTATTTCCTTTTCTTTCCATTCTAAAAATATGGAATTATTCTGATTCTACCAAATTTCCTGGGGAATGAAAATTCAATGAAGTTTTCCATCTGGTAACACTGTGAACTGTTAGGCCACAAAACGTATTTTATTTCTGAGAACACTTTATTTATTATTGTCACTGATACTTTGCTATTGATAAAGATAGCATTAGCCATGTGAAACTTATTATTCAGTAATATAAGAATGAATAAGGGAAGGAAATGACTTTAGCTCCAGGGGCAAGAAGGCCTTCTTGTGTTTCTTTATAACACACAAGAAAGTGAATGTCACTTATATTATTGAATCTAACCTGGGAGGTGTTTTCCTTGATTGTGTTCTCTGTATCATTTCAGTCCATCACTTAGAATGCAACCCTATGACTCAGATATGGGACATTTTAGAATTCTAAAGGACAAAGGGAATGAATGGATTGCCACACTAAACACTACAGAGAACATTCCAATCACTTTACCAACACTCACATCTTTCTAGTAATTTGTGTGTTTGCTGATGATTTAAGCTCATTTTTAACACTAATCAATATAATTCCTAGGGTCAGAAGAAATCCTAATAGTTTAGGTCTTTTAGCCTAATGTAAGAAGGGGATAAGAATTAAACATATTAAGAAGATAAAACAAAAGAAATGTTTATTGTTTTTTTCCAAGTGGGGGAAGGGATTAAAAGAGACTTTTCTGGAGTAATAAGACACTTGACAAAAAAAAAAAAAAGACAAAATGTACAGGATAGTGGCAAACTGAATCTCTGTCAGACACACTTTAGCACACAAAGTATGACTTGGTGATGTAATGTACAGTGCATGGGTTCTCTTGAATGTAACAGCAACTATCTCTCATGAAAGCCCCTGATTTACAGTGGTAAGAAGTGAATGGTGAACTTTAGGCAGCAAGTCAGCCTCTAAATAAGTGGTCTTTTGCTCCTTCAGCTTGAAGCTCAGAGGGTGCTCATGAAACCCAGACAGACTCTCTATAGCATCTGCTAAAAAGCAGTTTGTTTACAAATGGGTTATCAATGAGACATGCACATACTCAAGGACCAATTTAAAGCTACATGGCTCATTCTGAGTATTCTCTCTATCTTAAGTATCCAATATATCTAACTGTTGACTATATTAGGTATCCTTCATGAAGTTCCTTAACACAGAGATATTTTGTATGTAGTAATTGCAGAGTTAACACTGAAATGATGACCTTCCAATGTGTGGATATACAGATCAAGATACATAGGACTAGGATAGATATAGGTTAATTTTATTCAGGGAGAAGACACTTACATGAGAAAGTGATAAGCCATAAGTCCCAGCGCCAACGTTCAACACCCAGCTGCTTTCCATGGCCCAACCAGAACCAACAGAGAACAAGCCTATCCTGGACCCCAGACCAAATCCCACAGGCTCACATAAAAACCTGTGTGTTTAGCATATCTCTCATTACACCAATGACTTCCAATTGATAAAGAAAAATAAAACTTTGTTATATGTTATGAAAAAATAATTTTGGAGTTAGTTTACTCTATATTTCTGCTTGCTTGCTTATGGAAAACTGGAAAGAATGTTCATTTGAGGGACTTTGCATCACATTTCAAGGGTTTGTAAATCTTTTCTTCTCAGAGAAGATTTTTTTGGATTCTGTTTTTCTACTTCATTAATTTATGCCCTAGTACTTGTTATTTCTTCACTTGTACTGAATGTGAACTTTGTTTTTGTTTTTGAAGTTCTTGAGTTGCATCTTTATATCATTTACTTGAGCACTAACTTATATTTTGATTATTATTAGACCTATAAATTTCCTTCACAAGACTGATTTCTTTGTGTCCTAGAGAAAGAAGGAGATGACTAAAATCAACAGGATGAGAGATGCATTGGAAACATTACAAGAGACACCAAAAAATCCAAAAACATTATAAGGAAAAACCATAAAAATCTGTTTTCTATCACATTAGAAAACATAAAATAAATGGGTGAATTTCTAGGTCCACAGAAATCACAAAAGTTTCACCAAGAGGAGATCAATTACTTAAACCACCCAATTGTTAAGTAAGGAGACTGAAACAGTAATGGAAAATCTCTGACTAAATTAAGCCAGATAGCTTCATTGCAGAACTTAAAGTGCTAGGAGATCAGGTTGTCCTTGTACATAGCATGTGTCAGGAGTGTCCCTGCACGGAAGCCTAGAGAGGCCCTTATGCTAAACTGTGAAGGTGAAGCGTGTATTGCCTTCTTAGAAATCTGAAGATATTGGAGATTCCATAGTCATAGGATATATGCCAAGGAAATCTGCCTACCTGTTATGGAACCAGTACAAGACAGTGAAGTGTGTTACATTCAACAAAGCTGAAAAGATTGGAGTTCTGGAGAGCACTTTGACATCAAACATGTAGATGCAGAGTTTGGAGTTTGTCCAGCTGGTTTTCAGTTTGACTATGTTCCAACATTCCTCACTAAGCTTCCTTTCCTCCATTTTAGAATGTTACTATCTAGTCTGTGCCTTTGTATGTTGGAAACAAGTGATTTCTTTTAATGCCTTTAGTCTCAGAAGAGACTTTGAACTTTGGACTTTTAAAAAGTGTTGAGGCTGTGATAGACTATAGGGACATTTCCACTTGGTGTAAATGCATTTTACATTATGATAATGGATACCAGTTTATGAGGGCCAAGGAATGTGGCGGTGTGAATGAGAATGGCCCCCATAAGCTTGTGGAACTGGAAACCTGATCACCAGGAAGTGGCATTGTTTGAAAGGATTAGGAGATTTGGTCTTCTTGGAGGAAGTATGTCCCTGGAGTTGGTCTTTAGAGTTTCAGAAATTTCATTCCGAGTCCAGAGTAGAACACTTAGCTACATTACACACAACACATCTGCCTGTGCCTGTGTAACTTCATGCTTCTTTCCATGATGATAATTGACTAAACCTTTAAACTGGAAGAAATATCCAAACAAATGCTTTCTTTTATAAGAGTTGCCTTGGTCATGTTGTATTTTTGACAGCAATAGAGTGCTGACTACAACATAAGGGGAGCATGTATTCAAATTCATGAATTGAAAGAGAGAGAGAGAGAGAGGGAGGGAGGGAGAGAGAGAGAGAGAGAGAGAGAGAGAGAGAGAGAGAGAGAGGAAAGAGAGAGAGAAACAGAGAGAAAGAGACACAAAGAACACAAAGTTGGGTGGGTAGGAAAGCAATAATGGATATAGGATTTGAGGAAGAGGATGAATATGATCAAACACATTGTATGAAATTCTCAGAAGAATTCTAATAAAAATACCTTTCAATATTTCAAGACACAAAATGATATATAAAACTTGAGTTTTGAGCCTTTAAATCAAATTTCATTCATATATAACCACATCCATATTTCTTTACATATTGTATATAGCTTTCTTCCTATCCATATAAAGGTGAATAGTTACAATGGAGATCACAACACGTACAGAGAAATATGAGAGATTTTTTTAAAGATTTTATTTATTATGTATACAACGTTCTTTTTTTATTCATTTATTTAGTTCATAAATAAAGATATGCACAATTATGATACAGAATACAGTATGTTAGCAATGGCATGGCTAAATTAAACCAATTAACGTGTTATACATCACATATATTCATCATTTTTGTTTTGAGAACACTTAAAGTATACTATCTCACAACTTTTAAAATATAGCATATTGTTATCAACCAATTTATCATGCTCTTAGTAGACCTCAAGACTTCAGAGAGTCCATGCCTCTTGTCCAAAAGCAGTTTTATATCCTTAAACCAATCGTTTCCCCATTGTTAAAAGTCCCACATTGAAGCCTAATAGCTACAATTCTGCTCTCTGTTCCCATAAGTTCATCATTTCTAGGTTACACATAATATTGAAATTGTGTGACATTTGTCTTCCAGTGTGTCACTTATTTTTTTTGGCAAGCATATAACTTTAATACTTACTAAAGATGAAATCAAATTTGCAAGCACAGGTGAGCACTAACTGAAACACCTTGGATTCATCACATATTTGAGTTTCAATATATATATATATATATAATATATATATATATATATATTTGAAAAAATATGTATATATAGAGAGAGATCAATAATGGCAATATGTTATGCATCAATAGCATCATCTTAAAGAACAAAGTTGCTGGTCTTTGACTTAGAAACTGAATGATTACCTTTAATTTCAAAATACTTACAATAGAATTTTTAAATTTCACTATAAAGTGATTCATTTATTTCTTTAAAGTATGTTACAGAGTAGTTGGTGGAGTTGTAATCTATTTTTATTGTAATATCTAGTTAGCTATTTCAAGAGTTATCTTCTTTTGAGACAGATATCAGCATAATTTCTTTAATTTTAAAATTTGATCACTTTTAATTGAGTGTAAATAATAAAAGTTGTTTTTATCTTTCTTTGCAATAAACTCCTTTTTCCTTAAAGTAGCAGTTTTGAAATATGCTGTTTTAAAAAATTCTCAAAGTAAGCAAAAACTATGTAATCATTAGTGTACAAAGATTATGTAAAAATGAATTTTGAAATTTTTCATAGTATTCATTTTGTTCTGCTCACTACCACTTGCTAAAATGAATCAAACACTTTTGTGTATATGTTATAAAAATGTGATTTTATATTCCTACTAACGTGATAAACATTGTTCAGTTTATCATGTTTGAATTTCCTTGAAATGATGAGATGAATTTTATTTAAATATGGTAAGGTGTATGCAAATGTTGGTACAAGAAAGGGAATATAAAGTATAGATTTTCTGACACAATGTATATGCATGAAGTAATATATCAAGTTCCTTTTGTGTATAATTTTGCATAGTTTTAAGTTCAAGAATTCATTAGCTTCACAGATGAGCATTACATTTTTTTATATATTTTCTTTATTCTATGGAATAAGCAATAAAACATGGGAGTTAATTTTTCCCTGAAACTGTTATAAATCATATTGAAAGGTCAATGTTGTCAATTTTGGTAGAAAACTAGGTTATTTACATACTAACCATTTGATCTTCTAAACATAAAAGCTATTTTAGGTTTATTGTTTTATTTTTCATTTATCATTAAATTTTAATGAGTTTTATTTTCTATTGCTTTGAATTTTTCTCCCCTTTCTTTTGAAAAGCTTGACATACTTAATATTATTAACATTTTCACAAGTAGTTTGATTTTGTCTTTTTTTTTGTAAAGTTAATTTTTAAATTTAAATTAGAAACAAGCTTGTTTTACACGTCAATCCCAGTTCCTTCTTCTTCCCCTCCTCTTCTGCCACCTCCTATCCCATCCCCTTTTTGCTCCCCACAGAGCATGAGACCTTCCATGTGGGATCTTCAACTTCTATCAACATTTGGAGACTTTGTCTTCTTATACTTTTACTTAAATATTCATTCATGTCATAACACTTCTCTTTAAATTGATTATGTCTTCAAAATAACTCCTTTGCTATCTGTGTTGTTTATGTATATGCATTTTTACTTCTTGGGTTCACAAAGAAAAGTAAAAGAATGAGTAGAATGCAAAGAGCTCTCACAAACATGTATTCCTGACACCATTATGTAATTTACATCATGTTTTGCTCTGGATGGATGTTCTCAGTGTTTTGACACAGGATACCAACATTTATCCATTATAAAACAACAGTTTCACTATCTAAAAGATACACTGGGTTGGCTACTACTCATATTGTTTTCTAAACTATACTTTTATACTTTCCAAATGTCATTTTGCCAGAATAACAGTTTAGTATTTCAGATTAGCATCTACACTTTAGTGGCATTCATTTAAATCTTTACTTTGTCTTATGATTTGATATATCATTTATTTTAATACTAAGTAATATTCTATTGTTTGGCAGTAGTACATATTATTTATTTGCCTTCATAATGGTCCCTTAGTTATTTTTAGTTCAGGGAATTAAAAAGTTGCTGTAAATATCTTTGTAGAGATTAAATGCTGTAGGTATATCATCTTTGATGAGGTATCTAGTACATCTTTTGTCCCTTATTTAATTAGGATGTACATTTTTTTTTAAATTTGTTTACTACAACCAATCACATCAATGAACAGGTCAATATGGCCACAATCTCTACTCTCTTCTGGGCTAAAACTTTTCATCTGAGCTCATCATCAAGCAGGCAATGTTTACATTCTTCTTTTAGGTCCTCAAAGATTGACATGTTTAGGCATGCAGTTGAAAGCACCATGCTCTTCTTGGTCTTATATTTATTGCTGTCTAAAAGAATGAAGAAAGTTCTTTGTTTCTGTAGCATCTTTTATTCATGCTACATTGTAGGGAGCTGCAGAAAACCGCACCCAAAAGATGGCGCCGGTTTCTGCCCTCCGCCAGCCCGACGGCGAGCGCTCTCTGTGGTAAACAACTCCAAATATGGTAAAGGTCATGTATTCTCTTAATTCTGCTTGGAGACAACCTATCCTGGCGCGCCACGTAGGGTTAGGTGATTGGTAGATGTAGACTATATCAGGCCCCGTCTCCCTCGGCCCGGGGCCGCCGCCTCCATTATACATTGTACAAAGAAAAGAGGTTCCCGATTAAACTGTGTTTGAAGAAGATTCCTCGGTGTGGCGTCTTTCTTGCTGGTCAAGGGTGGACGCCGCACTACATTAGATATAAATAGCATACATGCTGTTGTTGTTCTGAATGCAGAACAATGTAAAGATACTTAGAACTATTTAAGAGAGAGTTTAAAAATGAACAGCTTGGTAAGCTGCATTTGGGACCGGTTAAAGGTTAGTTCTAAGTAGTTGAGACTGTTCAATAGATACTATAAAAAATGTAAAAGGTTTTTCACAAAAATGAGAAACATATACTATGCTTAGGAAAATCAGCTTAATCCCAAGTACAGAACCTATCAACAGAAAATTTCAGTTCTACATATTATTCCTTGTTGTTATAAAATAATCTATCATTTAAAAACTACCATACAGTGAGATGCTTAGAGGATGAATTCCTTGCCTTGTGAACCTGGGGACTTGGATTCCAGGTAAAGTTAGAAAGGGAGAACCATTGGATACTGCTCTCCTCTGACATCTACACATCTGCTTTGTGATGTGATGCTCTCCACCACTGTGAACAAGTGTGTGCATACACAGACACACAGACACACACACACACACACACACTAAAGATACCCAATTCACAACAATTGCTTGTATTGATACAGTACTTCTTTATGATATAGCCTGCAAGACTTGGCTGATTGAGTCAATGTGCTTTGGAGTATTCGGATTACTTGGTTTTGATACAAAATGAAAAGCCTTTGTTCTTTTTGTTCCATTCCAAGTATGCAATTTATAGTTTCAGCTTCTGTTTATTTTGAAACTTAGTTAGTATTCGTATCATATGTAATTGAAGTGTAAATGTCACCAGGCTTCTTTAAAAACAAATGCCAATTAAAGGGAGAGAAGCTGGCACTGGGTGCAGGCTCACTTCATTTATTATAACATGGTCTGACCTTTTCATTATTTTGGTGGTAATTATTCTATGTTTCTGCAACCAACAGAAACTCAGATTGCTTGATATAGTTCTCTAACTTGACTCAAAGTTTATGCTTTCTCTTTCCCCATAATAACCAAAGGTGAATTTCTTAGCTAATATTTTAAGTCCTCATTCATTAACAGCCAAATATTAGGATAATTTAGTTTATGGCTTTGTGTCATGGGAAGCTCACTTTTATTTCTTCTAATGAGTGGTTTGCCCAATCATCTTTATCTTATGCTTCTTTGTTTCTAATATATAATAACCGGTTTCTATTTTCATGATATTTTCTATTAAGAGAATGATAAATCTCCAAGCCTTTATTAGGTAACTAATTATAAGAGGTTTCTGAAAAATAATACAGATTTTTTTCATTGTCCTTTTAATATTTACTTCCTTGATGAAATATTTTGGCTACAATTTTAAATTATTTAAAATATTTTTGATATTGTATTTCTTAGTTTGATATATATCATCAATATATATCATCATTATATATTGTTATTGCTAGTAAACCTAGACAATACAACCCATTAAAAGAAAACAAAATAAACAAACATGAAGCTCAGTGCAGAGTATCCTACTGATAAATGTGTTATTCTTTCGTTTTCAGGTTTAGAATATGGCTGCTTTAATTTTTAATAGTAATTTTTAAAGAGTATTGAAAATGGAATTAGATTAGATCTTTGATTAGGAAAAACTAGTCAACAACAAAATGGTGATTTCTGCATGTTCTATTAAAAAAATCAAAGATGATACAGAGGTCCTCATCTATAAGCACAATTGTATAAAAATATTGCTGGAAAAACTCAATACATTTCAGCAAGTACTGGTATCCTTAAATTTTCTGAAAGGTGTATTCAATTTAAATTATTAAAATTAAATTTAAAATATCTCAGAATATGGAATTAGTTCACATAGCTGTTATTTGTTAAACATAAAACATGCATACACATACATACATATATGTATAATTACCAAAGAGACAAAAATGAGTCAAGAAATGTGAGAAAGAAGGATTTTGGCTTAAAATTTCAGTAGGTACCCTGTAGCAGACAATCTCTACATCAGTCAGAGAAAACACTGGGAACCATATTCCCAAACAATGGGAAACACAAATGTGGCTTAAGAGTTGTAAGGGCTCCATTAAAGGCCCAAATCATGTGTAACTAACTAAATTTGAACTGAATTGGGGGGCAGGAGGTAAACACTGTCTGGCTGTCTGCACTCTTCTTAGCAACATATTGTGAACCACATCAATATCTGTTCAAGTCCCATAACACAGCATGAGGCTGTTTTGATGTTCAGTTAGTCATTTTTCCAACTTCCCAAGACATCAAAAAAGTCAAAGAGGATACATACAGATCTAAGATGATTACTTAAATCTTGACACCGAATTTCAGTTTTGATTGTTTCACAACAGTCCTCTCCAAAACACAAATTAATTTCAGTGACTCTTTGTTGTTGTTGTTGATGATGCCGTATTTTGGGTCCACTCAAGATAATATTACTTTAAAACATTTCATTATAGACAATGTATGCTTTGCTCTTTTAAGAATATGCATGAGTGATAGCCTTCAAATGAACAGGCAGCTGTATTACTACTTGAGACCATTTAAAGAATATTACAAATTATTTGCATAATTTATTCATTGTGTATTCACATATCATAATTGCATAATTAATTTTGCATTGCTCTGCCAAAATATATGACAAAGTTGATTTAAGGAAATGACTTATTTTGATTTACTATTGTTGTGATAATTACTATGACCAAAACCAATCTGAGGACTAAAGGGTTTATTTCTTTTTCAGTCAACCACTGAGGGAAGTATCAAGTTAGGATTTCAAGGTAGGAGGTGGGAGCAGAAACAATGGAGGAAAACTGTTTGCTGTCTTGTGTCCAGACTCATACTCAGCTATCTTTCTCATACATCCCAAGTCCATTGCCTAGGGATAATGAAACACACAGTGTCTCAGGAACTCCCATATTGATTAGCAATCAAGAAAATACCGCCATAGCTATGCTCACCCAGATGAATGAAATTCTTTAATGGGGGTTCTCTTCCCCAAATATACCAGATAGACTACTAAATTAAGCATCTCAGGTAGAAAGAATTTGTTTTGGCTTATAGTCCAGGCTGCACAGTTTATCATGGCAGAGAATTATATAAGCAGGAACTTGGGGCAATTAACCATATCATATTTAAAATTAAAGAAGCAAAGATCCAAGAGTTTTTGTGCTTAACACATTTTGTGATTTATTCAGTGAGTGGATAGTCTATAGAATAATACCACATACATTTACAGTTAACTTTTGCACTTCAATTGACAAAATCAGTAATCCCTTTCAGATACGCCCAGAGATCCATTTCCATGGAGAGTCTAAATCATATAAAATTGACAGTTAAGATCAACCAGCAAAAACTTTATGCTTCAAAACATTACCAGGATTTCTAAGCAATCTAATATAACTTATATGTAATATATAATGCATTATATAATATATATTATACATACGATAAAGAGACAGAGGACAAACTTTTTCTATACAGTTTTCTTTATTGTAGATAATCACTACTGTGTTTTTGTGTTTCTGCAGCTATACGCATTATTCAAATACATTAGAGGCATGTGTCTGCCACAATAAAACTTCAAAACAGGTGGTGTTTTGGATTCAGCCTATAAACTGGAGGATGCAAACGCTGGTCTTCAATAATTAGTAAACTAACTGATTTATATCCATAAGTTTTATTTAAAAATTGGTCTTAGTTACTGTGAAACTATTTTTCTGTAAGGTTCTGTCTACTTGTACCTTAGTAATAATCCTGCCGTTGCTATGAACATCAGGGAAGTGATGAGGGCATCAGTCTACCCATGTTTCCACAAATTACCAATGAGAAATAAGATGGAAGAAGAAAGGGGTCATGAGGTTGGTGCCCACCTCTTTTAAAATAAGAAGACATGTGAAGAGAATGATACTGGATGTCATTATCACCGTAAATTGTTCTTATATTTCCTATCATTTTTCATTTTGTAATATTTTCTATAATATAGCTGTGGAACATATCTAAATGAAGTTACAAAATGACCCAAGAGGATAATTCAGTTTATAAAAGTACCTACCAATTATTAAATGGCTCAGCATTTAAATAGGCTATCTTTCCAGAGGGCTAAGGCACTGAAGAGTTTGTACCATGTGGTGGTGGTGTTACAACACAAAAACCAATACAATATCAGCAACATAATGAAATTTAAAACAATAACAAATACTGTTATTGACTCTTCCCAGAGTCAATGAGGAGTCTCTCAAGAAGTTATCACAAGTATAACTATTATGATCAATATGGAAATTTAGTGTGCAATAGGAACATATATTGCTAGAATCAAAGAAGTAGGGAAAGTGCATTGAGATGTAGGCATTTAGAATAAAGTAAAAAAGATTAACGTGACTTAGGAAAAAATTAATTAGAATGGAGAGAGCTATTAAAATGTTACAAGCCTGGGGAGACACAGTGTCCCTAACAAGGGGTCAGAAAAGAGAATGGGTGTTTCTTGTAATGATTCGGATGGATATAATGAATTGTGGTCCTTGCTCACAGATAATAAGAAACAAGCAATATAAACATGTGCTGAAAATGTGTGACTTTATTCATTTATGTTTGTAAGTCAGTGAGTTGCATATTGAAGTATGGTTGGATATTTATTTTTAAGGCCATATGTGCCTTAACATTTGGCTGCACAACTGAAGGAATTATCTCTCGGTCCTCCAATAATCACCATGTGCCAATAAATCCTCAGTGAAGGGAACTGCTCCACAAGCTTTCCTACTTCTATTAACATAAGAGGCATAAATGAAAAAAAAAATACCAGTAAGGAATAAGGGAATTGACAGGAATGGGGAAGAAGAGAGAATTTTGT